>NC_032020.1:12227171-12227432 GCF_001865875.1 Lupinus angustifolius
CATCATATACATACATGTTATTTGTACATCCTAGGCATAAACTTAGTGTTGAACATGTATAAGTTAAGTGCATAACGTATTTGATTATTGCAATTTAAAAATATACATAAAAGTATGCAGTTAATCGATTAAGGTGCGTTTTAATCGACTAACGTAAGTTTTTTAAAAGCAGTTGGAACATAAAACTTGGAAAACCGAATCAGTTACAATTTTGTATCTCGTTAATCGATTAACCAAAAATTTAATCGATTAACTGGGCTG
>NC_032020.1:12227532-12229045 GCF_001865875.1 Lupinus angustifolius
AGGTGTTAATTATTTTAATTTGAGCATTGTAAGTGCTTTAGATTACTTTATATTCTTGTTGTAAAAGTGTTGTAATATTGGGAATCTCTAGGTGTCTTACCACCAACGAGATTGAATTGCGTCTTCATTAGCTTAGAAATCTTGATAGAAAGAATAGGTTCTTGGCTGGGGCTACACCGCAAGAAAGGTTTTCTTGTGCGGTAGGAAGTGAGTCAAACCAAGGTATAAGGTTCTTTAGTTTTTAAGAAAGTGTCTAAGTGTTGTAATTGAAAGAATTGTTTGTAAGACATTATTTTGATTATAGTGAAGAAAAATATCCTAGATCAGATGGAGGGCATGGATGTAGTTTGTAAGTAGATCCGCAAACGAACCAAAATAAAAACCTTGTTGCACACTTTTCTTCCCCTACTCTCTTTATTGCTTTAATCGATTACTTTGTATAGTTGTATTAGCTGTAATAATCTGTTTCTATATTGTACTGTTGTAACTCTGATATATTTGTTAGCTCTATATATTTGTTTCGATCTCAGTTGCTTGTCGTACAAGAAACTGAATCTATTTGTGTGATCTGAGCTGTTTTAATCGATAACGTTGCAGTTAATCGATTATTCTTTCTGTGTTAATCGATTAAATTGGGGGTTTTTCAGCAGTATAAGTTGTTTGTGAAAAGCGAATACTTTGACCGCTACACCTATTCAACCCCTCTAGGTGTATTTTAGCCATTGATACCTAACAATTTGTTTGGAAATATTAGAAATTATTGTTAGTATTTGAATATGTTTAAAGGTGATTATTTTAACATCAAAAGAACCTTTAATGTGTTTAAGAAAAAGTTTGTATTTTATTTTTAAAAGTTTATTATGTTGATGAGTTTATTTTTAAATGTTTCATTTTAAAAGTTGTTTAACATATTTTACTCTTTGATTTCCAAGTTAAAATAATGATTTGGGATAAAAGGTGATTTATTAAAGTCTTGACTTCATAAACTTAAAGTATTATGAAGCTTTGGATATTAAAGTAGTAGAAAGTATTACCTTAGGATTTATTTTCATGACTATGAAATTAACATTTACTAACCCTTGAGGTTTTTCCTAAAAAATTAGAAAGTGTTAAGATGTTCATAAAAAAATGTTATATTTATTTTAGTTGACTTACTTTAAAGTGGTAATAATAACTAAAAGCTGTTTAGTGTAAAATATTAAATTCAGAGTCATTTTTTCATGACTATGAAAATAACATTTACTAACCCTTGATGTTTAATTAGGAGGTGTTAGGATGTTCATGAAAATTTGTTTTAGTAGTATACTTGAAATAAGGAGATTTACCTAAAAGTCTTGACTTTATAAACTTAAAGTGTTATGAAGTCTTAGATTGTAAATGATTTAAAAATGTTGAATCTTAGTTAAATTTACCTAAAAGTCTTGACTTTATAAGCTTAAAGTATTATGAAGTCTTAAATGTTAAATGATTTAAAAATGTTGAATCTTAGTTAAGTGAACTTACTTTAAAATGG
>NC_032020.1:12229145-12229495 GCF_001865875.1 Lupinus angustifolius
TACTTTAAAAATGATAAGTCTAGCTTAACGATCTTATTTTAAAAGGTTAGTTTTAGTAAAAATGTTTTACTTACAAAAAATAAGATTTATGAACTATAGGAAAAATGTAATGAAGTAGGAAAAATGTAAGGAGAGACTTGATATTTAAGGATGTCTTTACGATCCACCTCTCTTTCCTGGGAACTAGCATGGTGTATATCCACGGATTACGACATAATTCAGGTATAAGTTTAATTGAAAATCTTACTTTAAAAAGTGTTATTTTATTGTAAGACTTTCAATGACAAATGATGATTCAAGGATATTCAACCTTGAATCGGATGGACGAAAGCAATTAAATTCATTTTAAA
>NC_032020.1:12229595-12242276 GCF_001865875.1 Lupinus angustifolius
TTAACTAATTAACATTATTTTGGCGTAATGAAGAGTTCGAGAGGAGATCGAATCAAGTAAGCTCACCTGCAAACAGAGAACCTAGCGACCTGACACACTCAGGGGAGAGAGAAAACATTGTGACACACTGGTGTCTGAATATGCATCAGGACCTCCAAACTCCATCACAAGTTTGGAGTTGCCTTGGGTATTAAGAAAACTTGTACTTAATCAATTGTCTGTTTGTTTGGATTAAATATAGCAATATTTTTTATACGGATTTATGTTATGTTTATATATGCAAATACCATGTTTACTCTTGCATTATAATGTTTGAATGATTATTATAGGAATGATATGTATGTGATAATTGTTAAATTTAAGGTTTAAAAACTTGTGATATAAATAAGAAATATTTTCCTTGAGAAAAGTAATTAAAGTGATATCCAGGCTCTTCTCGCTTGAGCGAGAAGTGTCTAGAGAAAACAAGTGTTTTAGCTCGGGGTGAGACAACTATCGCTTAAGTCACAAATGCCTCAAAAATGGATGTGCACTCGCTTGAGCGAGACAGCTCTCGCTTGAGCGAGAGGGCTCCATACCGCCATGACTTCTTTTTAAGTCGTCTGAACGATAACTCTCATATATACGAGAGCCTAATGACATGTTTGTCATCAAAAAGTTTTAAAGGTAAATAACTATATGAAATTCTTGAAAGTAATAAAAGTAAAGAATTGCTTTGTTTAAGGCGAGACCCGAGATGTGATATTATGCCCATGTAGCAAGCTCGTTTGACCGTAAGAGGCTTGGCTAAATGAATCGTCTAGGATGATTCAGCAATGGTTCGCAGTGGTGGTAAGAAGTATTATGTTGTGCCCATGCAGCAAGATCGTATGACCGTAAGAAGCTTGACTTGAGAGCCGTCCAGAATAATTCAGCGATGGTTTGTAGTGGTGCTGAAATTATTCTCTTTTTGTTTATATGTTAAGAATGGGACCCACTAGAAGCATTCCCGATGGGAGATGTCTTAGGATGGGCAGATCGTTAGAAAAGTTGGATTAAAAGACATAATTTGCTAATTTCAGTTAGGATGCATATCCATGGTAAAAAATGAAGTAGTGGAGATGAAATGTATGGGAGATGAATAAGCCCCGAGATGTTGAGAGGGACAACATTGATGGCGGTGATTCGTCAGCAAAGTCTTGAGGGAGAGTCTAGGTGAGACGAGTCTCATGTATTCCTGGATGAAGTATTTTGTTGGATCGGACAGTACTCACAATGCAAACTAGACGATCTCTGACAACCCCTCTTTGCAATCAAGATCGATGAGAGGGATGCCCAGAAAGTGTTTGATACAACACCATCCTGAAATGGACAGTTCCGTTGGAACAGATCGATCATATATCCTTGTGGGGAATAATTTTGGTGCGATCAAATCGGCTTGTTATGGGAATTGTACTCTCGGTTATTTCTGAATAGTTATTGGGAGGATAAAGAAGTAAGGATGGTGGAATCATGCATCGTATTGCATACATGATATTCTTCGATATTGATTCTAAATTCTCGAGTTTTATACTCCATTCAACGTTATTATATGCTTGTATGATCACATGATATATTTTTCATAGATGTTTTACTCCCTCTCTTTTCTTCTGGTGTATTTGTACGCATGTTCATATGGACCCATCAGTACTGATCTGAGGTTATCACTTCACTATGTCCCAGAAGGGGACATAGAGTGTTGAGAGTAATCAACACACTTACACAGGTCCTTGCGACCTGGTCTGGATTGGGTAAGCAATGACTCAGTTTTGCATCTTCCACCTTACTACGCAGTTCGTGAGGCATCATTCACTTTTCCCGACCGAAGACCTGCAACCGCCAGACTTTCTGTACCGACTGAAGCTCGAGGCGTACCAGAAGTTGTTAGGACCTGGCCCCAAACAGGATTCTCATCATCAGGATGGGCGCCAAGAGAGACAAACGGAGCTATGTCAAGAGGGTACACCTCGGACTCCTCGATGGATTGGGGAGCGGATAAAGTGGAGGAGGAGGAAGACAATGGCGACTGTGTAGAGCTTATCTGCGGAGAAGATTTAGTTGAGGTCATTGAGATCTCTTCTGACTCGGAGGTGGAGGAAGACCCTAGCGAGGCTTCTAGTGCACCTCCGACTTAGGAGGTTTTTCTTTTGTTTTGTTGTGATAGGAACCTGTGTGAGGTACTTTTTATAATGTCAATGTCCAGACATTATTTTCTTTGTATTATCAGTTTTTTTTTATTTGTGACGATGATTAGATTTCGCCCTGTAAACAATTTTATATTTATTCAAAAAATTTATGAATCACAAGTATTTAGAAAAGAATTGCGTTCATTTAATTATCTTCAATATATTAAGAATTTTATTTCTGCAAGGTTTGATAATGTGACGTCTTGAAAATGGAATAAAGTAAAATTGAAAATGATTGGTAAGTTATAGGTTACATAAAAAAATAAAAATAAAAAGGAAAGAAAAATTTACTCATTTTTCTAAGAGGTCAAATATTTATGAATACGAAATGATTTTCGGGGCGTTACAAGAGGTGCATTAAAAGGTGGGTTAGAGGTGCATTAAATGATAAGTCAGAAGTGTATTAAATGATGGATCAGAGGTGTCAATGTCGTGTGAGGAGCATTTATGGCTTCTTCTGCGAGCAAGTCAACCTGGAGGCGGGTAACGGGGACTATGCATGCGTTGCCCGGTTATGACCGGGATAGAACAAATACATTATTCATTTATATTATTTGTATTGATATTTAATAACTAAGATTATCAAATATGTATACATCCTTTTCTGGTTGACCATTCACACATTTGGAATTTGGATTATACTGATTGAACATTTATCACTACAAATTCAATATCTGCTTCAACTTCAAAGGTAAATTTCCATTAACTAAACCCCAACCCTCATCCAATGAACATTTACTGCTGTGAGTTTTCAATAATCAGAAGATAAAGATGAATGTGCTGGGATTATTGTGAATTCTTTTGTGTTGTTGGTTTGATGATTGTGCTTGCAGTCTTCGATTTTTGTCACTTGCTTTGCTTGAAAATTTGACCTTCTCAGCTCGATTACTGAGTTGCCTATCTAGTTAAATGAATTATCTTGTTTAAAATGGTACTCACATGTTCTGTTCTTACTTTTTCTGGTTGAAATTGGGTTAAACAGTGTATTAGAGTGCAAGCACCATATGACACCTATATATGAATATGTATGCAACCAATGCAAGACTATAAATGCTTCCCTCAAAGGTTCCCTTAAAAGGTTCTTAAGACTATAAATGCATTACTTCCTTTTCCTACACTGCAACCAATGCATCATTGGGCTTTTTAGATGCATGCATAGTTCCAGACCCCATTTATTCCAATATCTTTCTTGTATCATGTGTACTAGACTGCTATACTGTTGTGACTTCGTGAAATTGGCAAACTTGATACAGAAGTATGCATATAGCATAACTACTGATGTGAGAAATCTTTGGATGAGCAGCTTCTTTGTGTTAAGATTGTGAATTTGACTTCTACCTAGCATGAAGTCCACGGGCATTTTATAGGGGGGTTTTCTTACATAAATGTTAAATTGTGAACAAAAAGGCCGGTTTTAAGGGAACAAACTCGGCAAGAAACATTTTTTCACTTTAACGTCATGAAGATCAGATGGCTGAGCCTTCAAACGATAATCAAAACTAGAGAATGAGCACAAAATTGCAAAAGGGCACGACTGAGAATCACAGAAATTGTTGATGTGCAAATATGAATGGCTGGAGATAATTTCATAATAAATCTAGTCTGTTCCATCTATTTAAACTTCAACATTACAAATATTGAGTTAGCAGAAAAACAATTAAGAGATATAGATGTTGGAAACTAGTTAATTGATTTAAAGCCACGAAGATCTGTTCACAACAAAATATAAAAAATTATGCATCCTTCAATATTGCAGGTAAGAAAACTTCAAAAATTATCACAACAAAATATAAGGACAAGAGCACATGAAGTAAACATAAAGGTAGCCTTCATAGACAAAAAACACCCTATTACATAATAGATTGTCCAAACATCCATTCTCCAATATGCTCAATCAATCATCATACAATAAATAAAAACTAAGGAGACCAAAAACATAAAAAGCCAGTATATTTTCACTATTTCCCCCATCTTGCTTCTACCTCTGTTGGAAGTAACAACCAAGTAGAAGATCAAGATTTACAAGATAGGAAATGACCACCAAAGTAAAGGAAATAAAAAAGAAAATAAAGGAAAATGAAAGGATGAAGTCCAAAACGAAAAAACAATATGTAAGCAGATCTTTAAGCAGAAAAACTAAAAAACGCAAAACCCTAGGCAGTAAAGAAAACCTATTTGGAGCTACCCACTGTAAAACAAAACCCAACGAAAAGGGTGTTGGTACTAACATTCTATGAACTACCTCCTCCCAGCCAATCTCAAATATACAGATCTTTATCATCACCAGTCCACCTATCATCTTCAGACAAAAGAGAAGGCCAGATAGATTCAATGAGGCGGAACCATTAGCTAAGGTATTTCATTCTCTAAGGAGCAATATATAATCCACTGATACAAGATTCGCACCGCCATCACTGAACAGAGCTTAGTAACCATTAGCAGTACCATTTGCTGCAATCTTAGTCTCAGATACAACTGGTTTAGCACCCTTTGGGGCATCTATAGCTTTAGCAACAGATCCATTCTCAGAAAGTTTGTGGTCGTCAGTATCCTTTTTAGCTGGAATCAAGTCCTTGAGCAATTCTGATGCAACTCCCAGATTTTGAGCTTTAAGTTCACCATTTATCTCTGTCTTCTCATCAGTGGACTTGCCCTCCCATACCTGCAATGGGAGCAACAAAATAACAAAATTATCATAAGCACATACAATCAAAATATCCCATATAACTCTAAAATATAGCAAAACAAGAATAAATTACTCAAAAAGATGCCTTGCCTGCTTTGGGTTTTGTTGCTTCACTTTCTTCTCCAAAATTGTCTTCTGACGAGACTCGTAGAACCCAAAATCATCTAAGATGCATGTCTTGCTGGTATACTCTTTAAAAATTTTGATCAGTTTCAGACCAGGCTCCAACAGTACCTGCAAACATACACTCAGTTGGTCAGATGAAAAGCATTACTATGAATAACTAACAACAGCATCAGCAGAACAGAACTACCTCTTGGGTATCCCTACTGTTAGTGACCGGTTTATTCTCATTGTTTTCCAATGAGATGTGCCTCAACAGATTGTTAGGAACATCCTTAACAATGTGCCACTTAAGAGGAAAACAACCGTTCCACTTGTCTTGCTGCCAGTACTCAAGACTCTTGTTAAAATCAACAGAACCAATCATCTCAGCGACACCAACAAATTGCCCACTAGTATTAACCTGCATAGGCATTACACAAATCATATAAAATTACCAAATAAACAAAAATGTACCAATAAACATAGGCCCAAGGATGCTTGCATACCGAGAAAAAAAGGAACACAGGGCAGCCACCTGGTTTCTGCTGGGCATCCTGATATGCGGCATCCAGTTTCTTGTTACCATTTTGTGTACTAGCCCACACATTATACTTGATGCTTTTATGGATGTCATCCTCGCTGTAAGACTTGATGATAAAAAATTTGGCATCAGCGTATTCTTCAGGAAACTCAGCTTTGTTATATTGATCAAGGTCTGGAGCGGAAATAGTCTTATCTTTATCCTCACCAATGCTTAGAGTTGCAGGCAAATTCTGCCCTTTGACTGCAAGAATTGTTGGAGTAAAACCCTTTAGGTTCTTATTGCCCTTGGCTCTAGGTCCTCTGTTCAGTTCATTCAAACCATCCATGTTATCATTGCCATACCCAAAGTAACCACCACTTCGTCCTCTAGTTTTGTATTTATTGTCAACAGCTAACCAAGCCCGTCCATTTGTGCGAGAATCATATCCCTGTGCTCCATAACCAATGCCCGATCTAATTGTGTTTCCATACTGACCATATAACTTATTAGGATACATCCTGTTTATGAAGCCAGGGTTTGCTCCCAGGGCAGGAATTGGTCTTGGGTGTTGCAAGCCCTGTAATTAGAGAGGACATAACAATGCAAAGAGTTCAAATTATGTAACAAAAAGTTGTCCTAGAACACAGCCATACAAATTAAAATAAGTTCTGCTACTAAACCAGACATTGTATTTGCAAACCGTCACAACAGAAATTAAAAACCATTGAAAAAGCGTACCATAAATTGAGAATTAGGGCGGAAGGTCTGGTTCCTTGATGCAGTACTGTTATTGCCACCTGGTACTGAGGAGGTGATTGATGAGCTACTTGCAGGTTTTTGCTGCGCATCGGAAAATAGTGGGGCATCTACCCAATGGACAGGTGAGCGTGCACCATCAAAAACAAATCTAGGGTCCTGATAACCTGAAGTAGGACCGCGACCTGACATAGCATCACTTTCATATGAACCATTGGAACTAAAATAATTTTGACAGGCTTATTTAACAGGAGTAGCACCGATGTTACCTTTTGTGTTTCCGCCATTTGCAACACCGTTAGAATTTCCATTAGCTGTTTCCACAGGCAGAGATTTTTTATCAGCAGCGGCTACAGAAGTGGCAATCTCCCTCTGAGGAGGAACCGTTGCAGTTGGTGCAAAAGACCCACCACTAGTTGGGGTCAATGGCTGGAAATATTGAGGATACTGATAGTGTTGTGGCCCATACAGTTGTCCATCGTTTCCCATGGTGGGAATGGGAGACCCAGCTGGAGAATAGGGTGCATAGGGTGCATATCCATATCCATGGTGATACAGCATAGACCCATTATCCCCATAAAGTCCCTGTCAAATGTAATGCAAATAATCCATTAGCCATCAGGTCAAAGAGCACAATAAATATTGTAATAAATTAAGAGAAGGCACTTACAGAAGTCATATCAACTCCTTCAGGGTTCATAAATCTAGAATAATCTTCCCACTCATTACCAGTCCCATCATAACCTAAAATTACACAAAATTCAGCATACATAAAATTAAAATATTTCTAATGAAATTATTATATTTCTACATTATCCAACATACAGTAATCAAGCAAGTAATTATAAGAGACAGACAAAGTCATTCGGTGAGGCATTAATCTGTTAACTTACCACTATAATAATAGGCAGGAGACGGGTATCCACTTGGAAAGTAATACATGGCGGGATCCATAAAATCTTGTAACAGAGGTGTTAAAGACCGATCATAAGGTGGGATCTGGCCATTCAGAGCATTTCCTGAATCAACTGTTCCATGTTGATTGCCAGAGATCTGCACAAAGTTGGAAAAATAACTTAAAACCACACAATTTACTGAGAATAAACACATAACCCAAGTATAAATATATTTCAATATGTTTTCAGCTGTAACTTATAAAACATTTCATATATGAAGTGATATACTCACACCATTAACACTTTCAAGCAGGAATTCTAATTACAGATATTAAACACACAAAAATACCTTCTTGGTTGGCTCAGGAATTTCCAGAGACTTGGGCTTATTGTCTAATGTCAAGTTTTGGAGCAAATCAGTTGTTTCTGTGTTAAACAAGAGTGAAGGAATACAAAACTCTGGCAAAATCAAAATTTTCAGCGCAAGTATAAACCCTTATACAAAAATCCAGAAAATCTTCCCAAACCCATAACCTCAAGCAAGCATAAAACCCTCAACTTTCAAACAAAAGTCTGTAAACCCCAAATGCCCAAAATCTAAATAAGCAATTCGCATATTATTTAAAATCAGAAAGTGAATCCCAATCAAAACTCATTCGTAAGCAAAAAACAAAAAAATCCTGACGCATATATCATAAATCCCTAAATCAAACTCAAAACATTCAAGTAAACCCTAAACCAAAGATCCAAACAAAACAACATCATTTCCATCTAACAATAAGTTTACGAAAACAGATCAATAAACAAAGAGCAAAGCACATAAATTTCACACCATATGCAAACTCAAATCAAACAACGAATAAGGATACGATCAGCTGCACTAGCAATAGTACTCATGTTCAAATCAATCACAAGATCTTATTCTTCTAGATAAGAGAAACAGACGAGCGAGCCCAAAATCCAAATCCGAAAACCGTAAATCGAGAGGGTTTTAGCCCCAAATCGAAACCCTAATAGGAGCGAGAAAGTGATAAATAGGGAGGAGAGAGAAAATCAAAAGGTTCTCGTAGCCGCCAAGGGTTTGGGTTTTCAGGGAGAGAGGGTTTTGTTCATTCTCAAACGGTGATTCAAATAGCACCAACACGCTCTCTTTTCCTAATCTTCTATATCTCACCCGCGGGTCACGCTCTCATCTACTTCTCTCTTACTCATTGGTGGAGTTGTACACGTGGTGGATAACTGTTGTGTTCGTTTTTTTATAATTTTGGTTTTATTTTTTGTTATTGGTCTGTTGTTTATGTTTTGGGTGAGGTGATTGGTGATGTTAACGTTTCATTTTCTAAATCTTGGAGAAGCGCCCTTTTGGGTAAAAAGATGGAAACCCTAATTAAAAAATGACAGGAATATCCTTGTCCAGCTGGATTAGTCATATGCACCAAAATATCGTTGTTAAAGTCATTTCAAGTTTATCTACAAAACATATCTACCAAAATATAATGGCTTCATACATTGAATATGTATGTAAGAACCTTTTAATGGGTGGGAAATATATTATTTTATTTTAATAAATATTAGGATTACTGACTATATTTATATTTAAATACTGATTTACTTTTATTATTTTGTGTTATTAATGATATATTTCATATAAAGTTATTATATGACATTTTTTATGATGATAGGAGGATTTGTATGTTAATTTTTACATTTTCTATGACGTGTATCATTTTTTATATTTTGTTATGATATGGTTTTATATATATATAAAATCAAAATATGGTGTAATTACTACCATGATATAATTTATATATTCGTACTTTGTCCTTCAATTTTTAATTTAAAAAAATCATATAACCACCTCAATCACATTAATTATAAGTTGCATTTTTTAATAAAGACAAAAATTATAATATAAATTAAATACAATATAAAAAGACAATTTAATTCTTCAAAATGAAATGTATAAAAGTTAATTACTTAATACTTTAAAATAAGAACGTGGTCAACAGACACTCGACGATCACAAAATATCTGTCGCACACTAGTATAGATAATTACAAAAGAAATTAGTTTATTTCTTATAGAGTGAGAGAGTATCATTAATTAGTAAATTACACAAAAAAAATATAAAAAAAAATGATTGATCGTAGTAAAGGTCGTAGTCAATAAATAATGCTAAAGCATTCCATAATGGTTTTTATATCAATATCAAATCATTTAATGTGAGACTATTATAATTAAAAATATTTTTATGAAAGAAAGCTAGAGTCCTATTAAAAATATTTTTTCCTCTACCACTTAAATTATCCACCTAACCAATACAATTCTACTTAAGTTAGATCAAATTATTATATACCACACAATTCTTTTGTCAGTTGTTATATTCACATCGAACTTATGATTTAATGATATTATAAATATGATCAAAATGTCATATTTATTACCAAATATATAGTCCCTAAAAAAGGAGAACCAAATAGGTAGATGAAGTTAAAACTATCATTCCATGGAGTAAATTATAGTATAGAAAAATTACCATGACCAACAAATAAGTTTATGAAAAGATCAAATGGTGTCATTTTAGACTTTAGAATTATTTGATAATTATTTTATTTAAAAAACTAACTTAATTAATTCTATCTTTCCATAACCAAATTAATGTTTCACTATATACTCTCACAATATTTACCTCCACTAGTACATAATATTCATATTATTATACCTTAAAATATTAATAATAATAAATACACAATCTTAAACTTCATATTTATATTTATATGGGAGACTATCCAAATATTAAAAGAGTAAGCGGAAAAAACATATTTCACATTTTAGTTATCTATTATAGAATAATATAGTGGTTTAGATTTATCTAAAAATTCAAACTATTGAATTTTCCTATAATAAATGACTAAGATGTATAATATATTTTTTCTACTTATTCCAAAATTTAGTCTATCTCTTCCACCCGTATATACGTGTGGGGTTAATATGCATAGATTTAAAGCATAACAATATTTATTTGACCAATTGTAAAGGGCTTAGGCCAATTAACTATGAAATTTTGAGTTTGTAAAAACATTATTGGAGATAATCTCCATTTAGGCGCTTAAACAGAATTCGGGATTCCACTGTACATAAAATTGTATTGTTTTTTTTTAAACTCGTTGCTATGTACATTGTATATTTATGAGTTTGATTTTAATAAACTTTAGATTTAGATGCAAAGGATTTTTCAATAATACATAAGGACATTTAGACAAGATAGTAAACATTAGTGTTATTTTCCATTGGGTTGTTGTTTAATATTTTAAATCATAAAATATATTATGTACCACAAAAAATCATAGAATATATTAATTTCATTTATCGAATTTCTAAAAGCATAGGCTTGTTTCTAATAATACAATGCTAGGTTATTTTGGTCATTAATAGCTTTTTGTATCTATATAATGAATGGATATACAAAACAATATAGGATTAGAAATCATTTTATAAAAAATATAGAATTGCCCAAATTAACTTGACATATATGGATGAGAGATCCATAAAAATTAATAAATCAAGAGAGACTATTCAATTTCTAGGAGAATGGGAATACTAAGAAAAACTATTGCTAAAATGATTAAGAAAAGTTTAGATATTATTTTTATGAATGAATATGATTTATGATAGTAAAATGTTATCGTTCAATTTATGTATTTAACAATAATATATCTTTTGTTCTAAAAAGTATATTACTCTATGTACCATTATTTGGTATTAATCATAAAAATATTTAATTATTTTTTAACTTAAATATATTTTTGAAATAATTACAATAAATAACATATAAAATAATATATTTTTATGGTTGAGAAAATATACTCTCTTGTTCAACTCAATAAATGCTTGATTTTTTTGCAAAATATCTATATGAACCTAATTTGCATACACTTTTCACTTTGATAGGTACACTACTGATACTGAAGGCATATACACTCTTACCCTTCTTTTGGTAGAGGGGAAATGGAGGAGAAAGATTATTGGAGAAGAAAAATTGAATATAAGGGTTTTCTTTCTCTCATTTAGTTGAGAATAGAGTTAAAAATTAAGTGGGGTCTACCAAATTTTTATATTCTCACATATGAAGAGAAAGTGGGGATGAAGAGGGGTACATATATGTTGTCCCACACTTTGTGCCACTTCATGTCTCATGGGCATGTGATTGGTCAGAAAAAAATATTTAAGTTAAAATTTAATTATTAAATATTTTTCTCACCAATAATAAGCGCGTGGTACATGGAGTGGGACCGCAGATGTACTCTCGATGAAGAGTGAGGGAGTTTGGATAAAGATCACTGATAAGTGCTAAACATACCTAAATTTCATACACTTATCTTAAGCATAATTAAGAAAAACCAACTTAAAAACAATATTTGTTGGATAAAATATCATAATCTTGAATATTTATGTTTGTATTTCTCTTTAATGTGCTTTGTAGGATTTAGAAAGAAAAAGAAGTCAAACTCAAGGTGCTCAAGTAGGCAGCTTAGCGTGGACCAAACTACGTTGAGCTGACTTGGACACCAGCCTGGCACGGTCAGACCCAAACTGGCTTAGTCAAACCAACCTGACACAGACCAAGTTGCTCAAGCAGACAGCTTAGCGGACCTGCTTGACCGCTCAACCTAGCACCAGACAAAATCTGATACGGTCAGAACACAAGTTTGGCACGGTTAGAAACAAGCCTGACACACGCCCAAGCTGCTCAAGCAGACAGCTTAGCGGTGCCACATGTGTGCTTAGCAGTGAACCAGACACCTGACCAGGTCAGCAAGCACTAAGCCATGTCTCAGTCAGCACGGTCAAAGCTGTTCAAGCAGGTAGCTTAGCGGTGCCACATGTGTGCTCAGCGGTGGCACTGAGAATTAACTTAGCCATCAAGAAACCATGAAGTCATGCATGACCTCACTTCGAGTAGCCCACCATAGGCTTTTCAGGAGTAGCTCACCATAGCTCAAAACTAGCCATGGTGAGTCAAGCTTAAGAAGGTGACCAAGCTACTTGACCAAGTGACCAAACCTATGTTGAAGGGTTTGGTCAGCTGCTGAGCGGTGCAAAGAAGCAGCTCAGTAATGACAGGGAAAGCTCTATAAATAGGAAGACATTTCCTTCATTCAAAAGGACTTCTTCTTCCCTAAAAAAAAGACTTTTTCTTCCCTAAAAAAGACTACTTCTTCCCCAAAAAAGACTTTTTTTGTCTTATTATTTCTTAGTTTGAAAACTTGGTTCATAAAAGCTTTTGTAAGTAAGTTTTATAGTTTTTAGTTTATAATTCAATATGAGAAAGAAGAAGGCAAATGAGATGCAAAAATTCATTTTGTAATCTCATTTGGAACTTAAAGCATCCAATCCTTGGATGGATGGCTCATGCTCCTAACAATTTCATTTGAAAGTTGATTATGTATTTCTTCTTTTATTCTAAATTTGAATTTTAATCATTCAAGTTGGTGCTTTGGTTAATTTTAT
>NC_032020.1:12242376-12280152 GCF_001865875.1 Lupinus angustifolius
TCAAGTCATGAAAAATTACTTGTCTCAAACACTTAACAAATAAACTAAGAAATAGTTGTAATACTTAGTTTATTTCTCAAATTAAACATACTTTTTTTAAGATCTTATATTCATTACTACTTCAATATTAGAGTAGCCAAGATTAGGGTGTGACAACCTAGTCTCTTTGTGGACGTAGTATTGTTTAGTAGTGAATATAAGTTATCATCATTCTACCATTTTATGACATACGTTAAAATGAGGATTTCAGACATTGATGTTTGGAGTTAATCAAAGTAAAACATAAGAATTTGTCTAAGTAGTTCAAATACATAAGAAGTTGAGAAATACTTTCATCATTCAAAATGATATTGTCTTATCAAGAATTTGTTAATACTTAGTTCATGTTTCTTGTTAAGTGTTTATGTGCATATCAAATCAAATAAAAAACAACCAAAATATGTTCACTCATTATTTGTGCATTGACATATTCATATGATTCATTCTATTAGGCAATTCCTTGTAGTTCGACATAACCCTATACTATACTACAATTGAATCTTGAAAGAGGTGTAAATTGTAAAATAGTAAAGTGTTATCAATAAATTTATTTGTTGAAAACACCTTTTAATATACAAAAGTAATGAGCTAACTAACTAACTTTTATTTATTGTTATTTACATTTCGCAATTTATTTATTCTTTAATACCAACATTCTTTAAGGAAAAAGTTTGGTTTGTTAATAAAAGGAACCCGAAAGGGAGTAAATAAATAAAAGTCACTTAATTTTATTATTCTTTTGTTCTTTATTTATTTCTAACAACTAACTATTCATCATTTTTGTACATTAGAATACCATTAAACCGGTGTTGGAATTTATTCCACAAATCCGAGAAGGTATTCAAAGGTACTTAATAATTATGTAATAGGGGATTGCTTCGATACCATTGTACCGACATTAGATTTTATTCTAACAAAGTCGAGATAGGCCAAAGAAGGAATAACTTATTCACATGATTATTAGAAGTAAGTTGTAACTGAAATATTCTTGAAACCATTATACCGGCGTCGGAATTTATTTCAAAACAAAACCGAGATAGGGAACAAAGAATAAAACCAAGTTCACTTACTTAACCAAATAAAGAAAACACACCGAAGAGAAAACACCTTTCAACAAATTGGCGTCGTTGCCGAGGACAATTTGTTTAGGGGAAAACCTCTAAAAAAATTCTTTCAACAATCATGTGTTCCAAAAAATTCTTATATTCATATTCTAAGTTAATCACATTCCACCAAGTAATATAAAAAAAATATTTTCTATTTTTATGAATTTTCTTTTTAATCAGGTGTCACTTTTTAATTAGATTGACATACAAATGAGACATCAAAGTGTGAGAGTTGATCTTCATTCTCGGAGTTTAATCACTCCTTTATTTTCTTTTTCTATACAACCAAACAACACAAAATTCTACTTTATTTTCTCTCCTATTTCTCTCTTTTCGCATTCTCTCTTACATATTTTTCTCTTCTTATTTTCTTCCTTCAAATATAGCATTAACGTTAAGTAATTATTATATGAACATCTGAGTCTGAAATGTAACATGATTATGAAGGTTGATTTTGAGCCTTCATATAAAATGCTTCGTATAAAATGTTTATTGTTTTTTTAGTATAATCAACTTATTCCATCACTAAGGAAATAAAATTTCATCCTGAAAACTCTACAAAAGTTTGTGAAACTCATAAAATTTGGTAACTAATCACTACCGAATAAGGAATGACATATCAGCAACTTTTGCCCAGCTATTTTTTATATAGATTTCCAATATTTGCATCAATTATATTTTCACATATTAGCCTCTCTAAGATATTAAATTTATATATTTGTTTTTGCATATTTGTCTTCTAGCATTTTCTTGAGGTCTATTTTCATTTTTAATACATTGTACATGTCTACATAACAATTTCATAATATGCCTATAACACATTTAAAATATTATTATTAATATTGTATTGTATTCATCATCAAATTGATTATGATATTAAAGTGGGACAGTGGATTAATCAGTGACTCGTTAATTAAATTGTATATCGATAAATTTGGATGCATATATATTATGTTAAAAAATTAATAAAAAAGACGATAATTATTTTTATTTACAACATTTCTTAAAACAAAATGTTGATTTGGTAGTATAACATCTTTTAGAAGTATAAAAGAAATATATTAGTTGTATATTTGATCATTCATAACAATGTTTTGATAAAAATAATAATTTACTTTATTAAAAAATTAAATTTAAATAAAATCGACTGAAATGACCGATAACATTCAATTGAAAAATGATCGGTATACCAATTTTAGTCAGTATAATTGCATGATTGGTAAAATTGTTGTATTGTATTGTATAAGTACCATTTTACCAGGTACTGGTTTTAATGATTTAAATGTATTAAAATTTAATTTATTAACTAAGACAGTAAGACTATGATATTAAGAACAGTCATAAGATTGTTTGTTATAATAAAATTGTATAAATGAAATTAATTAAAATTCCACAAAGATGGCATAAATAATTATCCAGTGTATTAAGTAATGGTGGGATAACTTTTTGTGAATAGGAAAGTATTACAATTTTAAAATACTTTAATTGAATAAATTAAAGTATTTTCCTAACATCAGCGAGGAGTCGAGGATGAAAGACTAAAAAATATCCTTGCATATAAAAATTAAATATTAAATGTTTTAAGATATGATAGATTTAGTTTTCAATACACTTTTAATATTCTTTTAACTCTTTGTCCTTATGACTGAGATAAAAAATCTAAAATAAACTATACTTTGTCTTTTAACGATGTGCAAAGCCTTAAAAGTATTAATTTGATGGAAGGTTAATATAAATAGTTATACGAAACTTAAGATACTTATAATTAAATACACGATTTTTAACAATATTTAACTCATATGAGTTTAGGAGATAGAATCAGATTAATTTACATGAAAACTCATACTCAACTAAACTTTGGTAAACTCGAATATTGATAAAATTGGATTAACTTAATAAAATTGGATTAACTTAAGAGATTTTCATCAATGTTGATGTTGTTTAGTCACTGAAATGTACAAGAGTCTTACTTCTAGTATTTCTTAAGTTGATGCTTTGGTCATTGTTATCTTGCTATTCTCAATATCCACTATCTATTGCATAGTTAAGTGCAATTGTCATAGTCACAAACAACT
Source organism: Lupinus angustifolius (assembly GCF_001865875.1). Lineage (NCBI taxonomy): Eukaryota > Viridiplantae > Streptophyta > Magnoliopsida > Fabales > Fabaceae > Lupinus > Lupinus angustifolius. The sequence continues at coordinate 12,245,597 of NC_032020.1, forward strand.
TTGTTAGGGTTTGAATATTTAAACAATTTTATGACCTTCCAACAATTAAAATACTAGAATATATATTAAATAATTGATGTATAATTTTAATCAAGAGAGAAATTTACTATATCACATATTAGTAAAATTGCTGGGTCAATATTTTTTTATTTAACTTGGGGCCTAAAATGCAAATAAAAAACAATGGGCCTTTACCTTTGACAATGTGGATATTGGGTATGTTTGCTTCGTGTTGAAGTGTTTGAGGGATTTTGAGATGAGAAAAAGATATATGTATTAAAGTTTTTTACATTGTTATTATTCCTTTGTCATGTTTGTCATATGGAATGCTGATTATCTCATGATGGTAAGAGATGTATTTTTAGTATTGGATCGGTAAGCCTCCAAATATTGCAAAATTTTATTATTATTGAGTATTGGAAAAGCGAAAAAAAGAAAAACTGAAAGATAAATTATGAACCAAAATCGTAATGTAATAATTTTATATTTTTACTACTTATACTAAAGTGTTTGACTATTCGATTTTAATATAAGACTTTAAATTTGAATATAATAATAAAAACTCATTGAATTATTACATTAAGATTTGGTTTAAAACTTCTCAATTTTTGTTTTACTTCTAACTCTTAACTCTTCTCATTCCTAATAACAATAAACTTTCAGTAGTTAGAGACTTACATTATTAGAACACTCCAAGATTATTATCAACCGATGAGAACATGAACAAACAAGTAAGAGTACCAATAAAAATAACAGTAGAGAAATAGACAATAAATATATAAAATCAGAAGCCAATTTTACCTTGGAAGAAGTATACACGGTTGCAAAGGGGCCATATATAGAGTTTTGCCTTGAATTATTATAATACTAATCCATAAGCTGACTCAAAAGTTTTGTAATACTTAGTGCATATATGCATCTCGAGTTCAAATAAATCTAAATAGCACTGAGTTATGGTCCTGCTTCCATAATGATATTGTCTCTTTCAGATACTAGCCAAATGACAGAGAGAAGATAATCCACTTTTCCTCCACTCAGATAGCATACTGGGAATAATGATTTAGCAAGCTACACCACCTCATTACATTTTTTTGGAAAAATATATACACTACCTACCGGATCCCAAGTATTGTAATGTATCAGATGTTAAAAGTTTAATTTCTGAGAGCAACCCTTAACATACGCTTTGAAACAGAAATGAATTATTTTCCCAGTTTTTTTAGTGAACGAGAGTAACATGGTATAGTCATTGTTTTAAGGTGAAGAGATATTTTACCAATGCAAATAGTATCCAAATGTAATTATATGGGTTGGGTATCATTGTTTAAAAGTGAATGGTTAAAGAAAATATAAGGGAAATGAAGTCATAAACATATTCTTTTAAGATTTTGGGTCATGCGATATTATGTTCAACTATATGTTTGTTTCTTTTAGCCCATAAAATAATGTTATAATCAATGAATAAATATCTCCTAATAATATTTTTAAAATAATTTTATTTAAAAATAATTTAAAATCATATTATTAACAAAATTATCCACACATATCACCTTCTCCATCCAATACTGGAACCTTCCATTATAAGAAATGATCAGAATTCACAACTATGATATTTGATGGAAGCACAACAACGATGCGGTAGTCTACACAATAACAAAATACATTTTCGCCAACAGTATTATTAAAAAAAATGAAATGATGAAGAAGGAGAAACCAAAATTTCACACACTCTAAAAATTATATAAGACAAAAAGATGTATACATTGACAGTGTATGAATTTTTTACATTGTCACTTTATTATTTACCATTCATTTTCAATTATATTTGATTTTTCAAAAAAAAATAAATTCAAATGAAGGGTAGATAATACACTGATTGTGCATAATTCTTTATACTCATCAATATTATACTCAAATTATAATTCATGCAAAGGTGGTACTCTTGCTTATGTTGTAAAGTATACGAAATATATGTGAATAGGCTGATACCATATCAGCATATCCGGTTAGGTCTGTCCTGGATCCACATAAATTTAGGTTTCATTTGGTTTGAGGCCAACTTCAAAAAATTGACTCAACCCATCCCATATTTATATATGATTTTTGTTTATATGTGTGGTGTCTATTTAATTGCGTATAAAAAAAAAATTTGTCCCAAAATAAATAATGTATTTGGTTGTAATAATCTATCTATTGATATAATTTTATATTTTAATCATATTTTTTCAATTGTTTTTGCAAGTATCACTAGTTTACAAATGATTGATTGCCACATTGTGTATATTTATTTTTGATTATCTATTTTTGGAGTCATATCCATATATGTGATTGATTTACAAAATATATGTGGATATATAATATCACATGTCAAATTCTATATTCATAATAATAAATTATACTATAAATTAAAAAGAAAAGAATGCATTACATTTAGTTGGATATAACATTAAGTTGGGGTTTAAACATTAGTTCGACCATTTATTTAGGGTTAAGTTAATCTTCAGGTCCAAGGAGAAGTTCATATTTAAAAATTAATCCAACAATCATTTAAGATGAAATAGATAGATGATAAACCGAACCCATTATGCCATGTTCACCTCTAAATTACAAAGTTTTAAATATAATATCACATATCAAATTCTATATCCATAATAATAAATTATACTATAAGTTAAAAAAAAAAGAATGCATTATATTTAGTTAGATATAACATTAACTTCAGGTTTAAACATTAGTTCGAACATTATTTAGGGTTAAGTTAATATTGTTCAGATTTAAAAATTAATCCAACAATCATTTAAGATGAGACAAACAGATGATAAACCAAACCCATTATACCATGTTCACCCCTAAATTACAAAGTTTTAAATATTAGGAATAATGTGAATATACTTATAATAGTTATAGATAGTTACTTTACATTTTTATCCTAATAATTAGTAGGCACGTCAAACAATTATTAACTAGGTTACAAAATTTTCAAACCCCAAAGACTCACTCTAAAATTAGCTTTTATACTAACCACTACTGTTTATCTTAAGAATACCAATGAAAGACCAAAAAAACAAACAGATTACATAATTATTCTGGTAAAGGCATCCTCAATGGAGAAGTAAATTATCACTTTTATATTTATACATAGAAATAAAAATATCATCTTATTATTTTATTTTATTTTGGGTGAATATGTCTTCACGAGAGAGTATCCTAATTCCCCAAATACGCATGGCTCTAGGCTCTAGTTGGTAAACCAATTAACCAAAGAGTTAAACAATGATGTCGGAGCAGAGGATAAGTTATTTTTGTTTTGGCTTTTCATAAAAGTCATGGAACACCAACTAATTATTTTGATCACTATATTTGGATGCAATTTTCTAACCAAATAACTTACTTTATTGGTTGTTATTAACCTTCTTTTTCTTTTGTTGGTTTGGCACAAAAAGAAATAAATATTTGATTGATTACTAAATTTGAATACAATTTTCTAACCAAATAACTTACTTTCTTCGTTACACTCTATAATAATAACCTTGTGGGCACCTTGATTACCAATAATTTGTACCATGATCACTTATATAAAAATGTTTGTAAAATTTGGTGTGTGATCACCATCACAGAAAATTTAAGGTCAGAAAGAAAGGAAAGAACAATGGCTAGGTATGGTGGTTGCAAATTTGGGTACACATCACCTAAGAACAAGGACAAAGAGAAAAGAGATAGAGAGAATTAATAAGCAAAAACATGTGTAGAAGAAAGATCTTAGTGTGAATTGGAATATAGAATGATGGAAAAAGATTAGTGGGTATCCATTATTCTTATGCGCACTAACATATGAAAGTGTACAAAGCTACAATTTGAATCACCACAAACACAAACTCAGTGCATGTGGGTCATACTCACCGGATTCTCTCCTTAATCTTATGTATTACTTATCAAATTCACCTTATGCATAATATATCTCTACAAATCTTAAAAACAGGGTCTTATAATAATAATCATATACTTAAATGAATCCCCTATTCATGTCAAAAGGCATATTTGTTCACGATGTGTATGCGCATACAAAGATCTGTTGTTTCAGATTTTGTTTATACATAATCTTATGCATAATAAAACAAAAGCAATAATAATAATTTATTTATTTTAATTAATATATCATATATTTTATTGGTGCAAGACAGCATATGAAAAAAGATATGTTCCAACATCTTTCTCCATAACCAACAAGTTAGAACCATCACACATTCACCCACCTCATCAAATACTCCATAACTTCACACTCAACCCATCATTGCCATCACTGAATTATATCCCACTCTTTCTTCAAAAGAAATCTTCCCATTCTCACTGTTGTGTTGTCAATAAGTGTACATGTCATAAACACTAGCTAAACTACTATAGAGACCATGTTTTTCATTTCTTTTCCTTTGGACTTGTTTTCTTGTATTTTGTGTTCCTTGGCCTAAAATCTAAGCCATGTTTTTTAAAAGGTGAGAATCAAAACACAAAGAAAAAAGAAAGGTTCTGGCTTTTGTGATGGGGTGTTGGTGAAGGAGGTGGTGCAATCTGTGCAAAGGTGCATATCTGGATTTGGTATAATGGGTAATTGCTGGTGTAAGTTGGAACCATCAGATTATAGAGTCTCAGCCAATGCAAAGTCAGGTTGGTTTCTCAGGCAAACAAAAAAAATAAACATGGCTTAGTGTTTTTGGTAGGTGTTTAGTTAGAGCTTTGGATTAGATGACTTGTTTTCCTCTTTCTGTATTTCATTTATCTCTTTTCTTCTTCTTCTTGTGCTTAATTCTTCTTTCAATATTCTATCAAAATGAATGCTAGGAGTGTCACAATGAGTAGAATAAGAAATTCAATGTAGTACTTAAACCATGAGGCTCTCCTGCTAATAGATTAGTCTTTTGACTTAACTCTCCTTAACAATTGATGCGCTTTCTTTGAGAGTTATGTCATGGAAAGACCCACTTATAAACTAGATTATGGTATATTACCGAATACTAATAGTTGAGTGAAACCGCAAAAAAGAGAAAATGCTACCATCGGTCAGTATCGATAGGGTGAAAGTCGTCGTGGACATCGATCCTAAAGGGGCGACAATGTTAGAAGTTTCACATTTAGTAAAAAACTCTCTCACATAATAGACTAATCTTTTTGGGTTAGGAGAGCTTCATTGCTTAACACACTAAGTTTCTTATTCTTATTCTACTCAACGTGGGATTTCATATTTTAAGTGTTTTAGGAGTATTTCAATTCCGTTCTTTCATTTATTAATCACCCTTTTCTTTTGTTTTCATTGAACATTGTCTTGGTATTTTAGTAATTAAATCAATGCTAATACAGCAGAACTTTTGTATGCAGTGTTAGCTTGTTTGGTTCATCCTTGTAGGCATGTAAATATTCAGCAAATCATTTGAAGAAAAAGAAAGGGAAAAAAAAGCAGAAATCTCTATATATGAGTTACATGCTGTCTTCAAAAATCTTTCTCACTTTTCTAAAGTAACTTCACTATAGAATTTGTTAATATGAACCTTTATCACCTTTTCCTTATGTCTGCTTCAAAGTGTGTCTTATGTGGATAGTGGAAACCTCCAACTTTAGTGTTTGTAATATTATCTTAATTAGCTAAATCTATGAAAACTATTGGTGGGGTATTAAAATATAACCCATTGCTTCACAAGTATAATATATTTTCATAATTCAATGCTTTTTATAGTGTCTAACTTTTTTCCTTTCCCTGTCTTCTCTGTGGTGGAATATGAAATGGAGCTATATAATTATATATAATATATATTCCTTAACTTTATTACATCATAGCATTTCAATGTTTTTTGCATAACATTCCTTTGGATTAACTATTACATGTAACACATGATTACTTTTGCAGTTAATGTCATTGGTTATTTTTATCCTTGTGTATATTATTTGTTCTAATTTCTCTACTTGATTCACCAAAAAGAGCAAAACCAGGAAATCAAACAAAGGAATGATGATAATAAGTTACCATCTAACCCTGAAGAAGTAGAAGACCTACGTGGCAATTCAGCTTTGAATCCATTGATTGCATTCACTTATGATGAATTAAAGATAATGACTGGAAATTTTAGGCCAGATAGTGTATTGGGAGGAGGAGGATTTGGAAGTGTTTATAAAGGCTTTATTTCTGAGGAGTTAAGGGAAGGACTTTCTTCTCTTGCTGTAGCTGTTAAGGTTCATGATGGTGACAATAGTCATCAAGGGCATAGAGAATGGCTGGTAATTCTAAATTCTATATATTTCCAATCATCTAGCATATCTATATAGGTCTGGTATCCTCTCTAGTACTGGACCATGCAGTACTGAAATATGAGACTCAGTACTAGACCCTTTAATACTAGAGAAGATCATATTTCATCTATATAGAACAAATTTCTGGTTTGTAGCACCAAATATTGATATTTTATGCTGTAAAAGTGAAATATGTAGCGAAAGTTGTGATGCATTGAAGTTCATATCTTTGTGTACATTCTTATTGTGTATATTTATGCTTGCACCTTAACAAATTATAACATGATGTAATATTTTTTTGGGTGTGTTTTTGGTTATAAAATGTAAGGTTGATTAAGAGTTTGACTGCTTTGTAGGCAGAAGTTATATTTTTGGGGCAGCTTTCACATCCAAATCTAGTGAAGTTGATTGGATACTGCTGTGAAGATGAACATAGGGTGCTAATATATGAGTATATGGCTAGGGGAAGTGTAGAGAACAATTTGTTCTCAAGTAAGTATTCTATGCCACCTTTTCTTGCATAATGAAATTTTGCATTCTTTAATGATGGACATTGTATAAAATTATGTCACAAAACTAATAAAAATATGTCATATTAATTAAAATAAATTAAATATTCATTATTTTTATTTTTTTATTATCATTAATCTAAAGTATGGTTTAGAATTTAATTTAGGACAATATATCATTTGTTGATATTAAATATCGTTAGGAATAGGATGAAATTCTGGCAATGCATATAACCACCATAGACTAGCTAGCAAAGAAATTAAATAATGTCTAGAAAATTGTTAATTTCCATTATGTACTATTCAATGTATGTAATCTCAACTTCTCAACTGTACCATTAAAAATGTTTGACAGAATAAAAGACAATAATGACACATTATTGGAGTGGTACAAATTAAAAACCTTTTCTTACCATGACACCTTGACATTCTTAGTACAATAGTTCTAAGAAGGAAAGAAGGAAAAATAAAAACTTAATAAGTGACATATGTATTATTCAGATTAAATTCAAAAAAACTTAAAAACTTAAATTCATGAAATATAAATTTTCTGAGTTGTCAACCTTTCCATTTTACTTCATTTCTCTCTAAAATTCTTCAGCTTTACTTATATGATAATTATGAAATGTGTCAAATTAGTGAAAAACAATAATCACCCTCCCAACTAATGTAACATTCATTTAGTAGTAAAAAATGTACTAGTAGAGTTCATTACGTGCATAGGAAAGTGAAGGTTCATTAACAACGATCAAATATTTTAATTTTTACTTGGTTAACTGAAAATGGAAAATGGTTTTGAATTAGAATGATACAACCACATTAAAGGTCAACATTGTACATATCCTGATGCACCAAACCATATCAAACCAGGCACAAATTTTCAATCATAGGAACATGTCATACTGCAACTATAAACAAAATTTGTATAAGTTCAATGTTTTTATGTCGCACATTTAATGGGTTGCCACACCAACATTTTTGTCATTAAGATTCCATTTTAGTGTCTTTAAATTTAATACCTTACTATCAAGATTGTCTAGACTCTATCATATGTATAAAGGTGTGAAAATGGAAGCTTTCCATGGTGAAATGAACAAAAGGTTATATCCCAAGCTATAATGGAAGCAAATGAAAAGAACAAGAAGAAAGTAAAAGAATGTCTGTGTGTTTATTGAGAATGAAAGATTATGATTTACATTGCATTGAAAACAGAAAAGAACTAGATACTTATACTAAAATAGGAAAACTAACAAAACAGAAAAAACTAACTATTCCTAACCAACTTTCCTAAAACAGAAAGATCAAGTATATTGAGTATTTTGGGATTCAGTTTGATTGGGCTTTGGGGATAACAGATTGGATTCTAATATTGTTGTTGACAGCCCCCACAAGTTGGCATGTGAATGTCTAACATGCCAAGCTTGGAAACTAAAGCTTAAAATGGTGCTGGAGACAAGGATTTAGTGAACAAATCAACAATTTGTGAAGAGGATGAGATAGGTAGAAGATGAATAATATCATTTGCACCCTTTCACGAACAACATGATAATCAATCTCTATGTGCTTGGTTCTTTCATGGAAGACAGGATTTGCGACAATATACAAAGCTGATATGTTGTCACAATAAATGCTAACAAGAGCAGAATGAGAGATGCCAAGATCCTTGAAGAGAAAGAGAAGCCATTGAGCTTCACAATAGGCCATGGCTAGAGCTCTATATTCTGGTTTTGCAGAAGATCTAGAAACTGTATTTTGCCTTTTACTTTTCCAAGAGATGAGGGATGAGCCTAGGTAAAAACACCACCCTGTGATTGATCTTTGAGTATCCAAACATGCCCCCCAATCTGAATGAGAGAACCCCTTTATTACTGTTGTATTGGAGCAGGGAAAGAAGAGACCTTTTCCAGGGGATTGTTTAAGATATCTTAAGACTCTGTTGGCACTACTTTGATGAAGATGTGTAGGAGCAACCAAATATTGGCTTAGAATGCCAACATAGCAGGAAATATCAGGACGAGTGTGAGGTAGAGAAACTTTCCCAACAATCTTCTGTAAGAAGATCCATCAGCAAGAGTTTCACCAGAATTTGTATGAAGTTTGGTGTTATATTCCATAAGTGTAGAGCAGGATTTAGAGCCAAGGAATCCAGCCTCTTGTAGCAAATCCAGTGTGTATTTCCTTTGGTATAGAGCAATGCCTTGAGTTGATCTAGCTATCTCCATGCCTAGAAAGAATTTGAGGTTACCAAGGTCTTTAATGCTGAATTCCCTATCCAACAAAAGCTTGGTGTTGATGATTTCTTGAAGGTTATTACCAGCTAATACCAAGTCATCCACATAGACTAGTATTGTTGTAAAACCTGCAGAGTTGGATTTGATGAATAAAGAATTATCTGCATTAGATTTCTTGTAACCAGATTTGAGTAGAGTGGTGGTGATTTTGGCGTGCCATTGCCTACTGGCCTGCTTTAGCCCATAAATGGACTTTTGCAACTTGCAAACAAGGTTTGGGTTTGAAACTTGCAGACCAGGTGGGATCTTCATATAAACAATTTTCTTTAATTCTCCATGCAAAAAAGCTGTGTTGACATCTAGCTGTTGCAGGTGCCAGTTGAAAATGGCAGCAAGGGAAATGAGGACTCTTATTGTTGTCATCTTAACAACTGGAATGAATGTATCTAAGTAGTCAAGACCTTCAGTTTGTGTATATCCCTTGGCAACCAATCTGGCTTTGTATCTTTCAATGGTTCCATAAGCTTTGTGTTTGATCTTATAGACCCACTTGCATCCTATTGCCTTCTTATCAGATGGTAAAGATGTTAGGATCCAAGTGTTGCTCTTAGCAAGAGTAGACAATTCAGCCTTCATAGCATCATTCTAGTAGTGAATTTTGATTGCATCATGGTACTGGGTTGGTGTGTGTGTTAGAGATGGCTAGAGAGAAATGCTTGTGACATGAAGACAATTTATCATAGGTGATACCATTGGAGATGGGACACCTGACCTTTGAGGAGGAAATTGAGGCAGAGTTAGTCATTATGATGCAGTGATAGTCTTGTAGGTATTGAGGTGGTTTCTTTTGTCTGGTGGAATGTCTATTAGTATGAATAGGAGAGGAGTTGATATGATTGTTATTATTAGTGTTGGAAGATATATGATTTGTAGGAATGGTTAAGTTTTGGTTAGGAGAGTCTATGTGAGAGTTTGGTTCTGTAGCAGTGGGATCTAATGCAGGGTACTCATATGGGAAATGATCTATTTGAGTTATGGGTAGGATAGTTTGTTGAGATAGGTTATTAGGTTCACAATGGGCAAAAGGGAAGATATGCTCATAAAAAATTGTATTTCTTGAGACAAAAATTTCATTAGTTTTGTAATCAAGCAGGATGCACCCATTTGTTCCCTGCTTGAAGCCTAGAAAGATGCATTTTCTGGATCTTGGATCAAACTTAGTCCTGTGAGAAACAATAGTCGAAGCAAAATACAAACTGTCAAAAACTTTCAAATTCTTAATGTCAGGCAAATAATTATACAATTCCTCATATGGTGATCATTTAGACAAAAAAATGTGTAGGCTGACTATTTATCAAATGAATAGCATGAGATATTGCATAGTTCCAAAAACATAACTGCAGATGTGATTGAAATATTAGAGCCCTACCAACAACAAGGTTGTGTTGATGTTTCCTCTCAATAATCCCATTTTGTTGAGGAGTTTCAACACATGATGTTTGATGCCTTTCGAAAGATGAAATCAAGAATGATAAATTCTCTTCCATTGCCACTCATAATGGTTTTAATCTTACAAGAAAATTGGGTTTGAACATATTGAACAAAAGCCTTTATGAGATGACAAGTTTCTGATTTTAATTTCATGAAATAAATCCAAGTAAATCTACTCTTATCATCAACTATAGTTAAAAAATATTTGTGTCCAAAAGTATAGGGATTAGAAACAGGTCCCCATATGTCCATATGTATGAGATCAAAATTACAGACAAATTTAGTATTGCTATCAAAGTATGGAAGTCCTTTTTGTTTAGCTTTGTGGCAAATATCACATGGATTATTAGTTCTAGTGCATTGTATGAAAGGGAACTTGGTTTGCATAGCAACAAGTTTGTCATGAGATAAATGACCTAACCTATAGTGCCAAAGATTACAATCACTATATCTGACATATTTATTAATATTGTGAGGCTTTGTTTGAGTCAGGACAGGGGATACCATAACATATAGACCCCTTTAATTTCAGCTACACCAATCATCTTCAATGAGTGGAGATCCTGAATTGTGCAACCAATAGCAGAAAAAATTAGATTGCATGGCAAAAAAGATGTTAGTTTAGATATAGAAATAAGATTGAAGTTAAAAGATGGAATGTAGAGGACATTAGTAAGATATAGAGGAGTAGAAAACATTATTGTTCCTGAGTATTCAGCCATAACTTGGCTTCCATTGGGCAATGTGATTGATATATGTCTAATTTTTTTTTAAAGATTGAAATTGAGACAAGGAGTAACAAACATGATCTGTTGCTCCAATATCTAGGATCCATGAATTATCCTTTGTCACATATGAGAAAATTAAATGGTTACATGAGTTCTTGGCAACCTGGTTGGCAGTTTTGGAGGTGATGTAATTGGTAGTGTGATTTTGTTGGTTTATTGTCTGATGTAGCAAAGATCTTAACGCTTGGTGCTCTTCAGGTGTGAAAGACAGATTGGATTTTTGATTATCTTGATGTGTTTTAGGAATATCAGTAATTCCTCATCCTCATGTTCTGTCACACAATTATTTGTAGAGCCTGAATTGAAATAATTGGGAGGATATCCATGCTTTTGATAGCATACAGATATAGTGTGTCCCACCTTTTGGCAATAAGTGCAGATTTTCTGATCTCTGTCTCCTAGGGATCTCCCTAAACCATTGTTTCTACCTGGTCTGCCATAGCTTTGTCCTCTAAATCCCATTCCTCTCCCTCTAGATACATTGTTGTGCATATTATGCATATCACTATTGTTTGAAAGATTAGCCAAAAGCCTAGGATCTTCTATTTACATTTGTCTTTCTTGTTGAAAAATTAGGGAAAAAACTGTATTTACAGGAGGAAGAAGTTCCATTAATATGATCTGAGATTTTAATGCTGAAAATTGTTCATTTAACCCCCCCTTAAAAAACATATAACATAATCACGCTCCCTATAACTCTTATTGGTGGGAATTAATGAGCGATGACATTTTATATCACAAGAACAAAGGGGAATTAGATTAAAATTGTTAAGTTGTTGCCAAAGTCCCTTAATCTTTGTATAGTAAGCTTCAATAGGGGAGTTACCTTGTTTGATAGAGTAAATTTCACCAATAAGATCTGAGATTCGAAAAATATCACCTTGATAATATATTTCTTGACGATCTTTCCAGATTTCAGCAGCAGTTTCCATCCATAAGACACTCTGGATAATTGTAGGATCAATCGACTGATTCTACTAAGACACTACTAAGGTGTTGTATCTGCGCCAAATTGGATAGATAGGATCATCAATAGCTGGTTTAGGCAAAGTTCCATCCACAAATTGGAATTTATTTTTCGTTTCAAGTGCCATGTTCATGGCTCTTGACCATGAATGGTAGTTTTCTCCTTTCAATAGGGTGGAGACTAAGGTTGCATCAGGATTCTCATTAGGATGGATGAAGAATGGGGTTCCAGGATATAAGATTGGGTTTATGATTTGATTTGTCATTTGAGACAAAAAATGAAATGGGAAAGAAAAGGGGAAGAAAAGGAAGAAGCCTAAACAATGTATCAAGATAGTAGGAGAAGAGTTGCACATTAGAGACACATTCAAAGAAGGTGTTATGATACCATGTGAAAGTGGAAGCTTTCTATGGTGAAATGAACTGTTGAGTTTATTCAAGTGTGAAGTCCCACATTGGATATGCGGGGAGGAGTGAAAGAGTTTATAAGAAGGAAAGACCCATGGAACTAATGTTTTAAGGTTTTGGTTCAAGACGTGGTGTCTCACTTGTGACTCAAGTATATTGAGTATTTTGGGATTCAGTTTGATTGGGCTTTGGGGATAATAGATTGGGTTCTAATATTGTTGTTGACAAAAGGTAAGTAAATTTTGGAGGGTGCTACATGCACATAATATGAAATTAGACTCTCTTTAGTAGTGTGTGGTATATGGTGAAAATTAATTTTTAACGTATATACTTTTAAATTTATTTTAATAAAAAAATTAAAATCGACAAATTAAAAGATAACGTATATGATAGTTGTGTTTATGAATGTCATTAAATTAATTAAAATTTATCCAGTTTTGGTAGAAATGCTTTTTGTTTAACAATTTTGGTTTGGTAACAATAAATAAGTTTTATTATGATGTTACACAACTTGGCTCACATAAAACCCACAACAACATGCATTTCATTTTTAATTTTAATCTATGATAGTTAAAAGTTAATGATACATATACCTCTTTAATTTTTTAGCACATATATATATATATATATATATGTAATGTGTCTTAACTTAAATATTGCAGAAATATTGCTTCCTATGCCATGGTCCATAAGAATGAAGATTGCATTTGGTGCTGCAAAGGGACTTGCATTTCTTCATGAAGCAGAAAAACCTGTCATATATCGTGATTTTAAGACATCAAATATTTTATTGGACCTGGTCAGTACATTTAAGGATTTATGTTAACTATGAATGAAAAGAAGAAACCATACCATTTCTTTTGGTGAAGAGATATTTATGATAAAACTATAAAAATATGTACACATATAAGCAATTAAAGTTTAACTATTTAAGCATATATTGGGAGGTAAATAATATAATGGTTTCCATAATGTAGCTTAGGTTTTTCAATAATGGATTTGTGTTGATTACTGGTTTTAGAATGCTTGGTTGACATAATGTAGTTTAACCATAGTTTTTATATGTCTGATGTACTTTTACTTGAATAAACATGCATTTACAGGCAAAAGAATATATCACAAGATCGATTAGCACAAGTTAGTACATTGTAATATCTCTAGTTAAATATCAGATGTTGAAGCAGAATCCACAAATTTTGCATAATAGTGAAAATATACATGCCTGAGTTTGTGCATAAATATTAGTTTATACTCATGTACAGCAAAAACTACAATGTTTAATTTCCAAACTAAGCTGTTATCTTGATTCACCAAAAGATTAAATAGCTAACTAATATCTTGAGCATTTCTTTATATGTTTCAAAAAACAGGAGCATAATGCAAAACTTTCTGACTTTGGCCTTGCCAAAGATGGACCAGTTGGAGACAAATCCCATGTTTCTACTCGCATAATGGGAACATATGGGTATGCTGCACCTGAATACATAATGACAGGTAAAGTGACTTTAAAAACTAGAATTCAGACTCTTCTATTCAATAAAATAGGATAAGATATATTCGTTTTTATTAAAATAGGATAAGATAAATTTGTTATGGAGGCAATGATTTTCAATTTTCATTATATTTTTTACTTTGGATATTTTGATTTATTTTAGAAAAAAATGTATGTCGATGTATCGGATATGTATCGTATGCGACACATATCCGTATCCGTGCTTTATAGGTCATATATATATATATATATATATATATATATATAGAATGTTGACACCATAATGATCTATTGTGCAGGTCATTTAACCCCTAGAAGTGATGTTTACAGTTTCGGTGTTGTTCTTCTTGAACTTCTCACCGGGAGAAAATCCTTAGACAGGTTAAGACCTGCTAGAGAGCAGAACTTAGCAGATTGGGCTCTTCCCTTGCTGAAGGAAAAGAAGAAACTGCTAAATATTATAGATCCAAGGCTGGAAGGTGATTATCCAATAAAAGGAGTTCACAAAGCTGCAATGCTTGTTTATCATTGCTTGAACCGCAATCCGAAAGCACGGCCTCTAATGCGAGATATAGTAGATTCATTGGAGCCTTTGCAGCAACCAACCAATGAGGTCTCTATTGAAAAAACATTCACCATAATCAATGAGGTTCCTGAAGCAGATGTATAAAAGAAATGTGCAGAATGAAGGGTATTGTTTTAGGTTATAAGATTTCTTTCTTATGTTCATATGCACTTTCTTTCTGTTCTATATCCTTTGATTTTCAACATGGTTGTTATATGCAATTGGATTGCTGTATGAACTAATATCAAATTAAACAGAAACAAACAATAGCAGTAGCAGAAGGCATTGCAGCCTGATAAAAAGAAGCTGCCATTATGAACCTAACATTTGTTGGATTAAACTAATTTTGTTGGTTATACTTGTCACACTCATTTCCATTTTGTTCATTATATGAAAAAGAAACTTTTAATTTCTTACGCCATCGTCACTGCATGTTATATAACAGATCAAAATTAAAGTTTAGGGGTCAAATTAATTGCAAATTTAAAATGAATGTAACTTATACTTAACATAAAGTTTATTGGCCATCTTGGTGGAACCATAGATGTGAAGTAATGCATACATATGAAAATAATCAAAGTTGTCCAAGCTAGTGGATACAAAATGAAATAAAATTCAAATAAACTGGTTTAAATCAGATTACAACTTAGTTTATAATTCATGCACTATGTGTATGGAGAGCAACATATTTGGCTAGAAATGGTGAGGTTGAAGTCGAATTGGAAGTCCTTTTTCTGGTTCTAACATGGGGTCATACTTGAACTTCTCACCAGGATTCACTAAATCCCATTTGAACCTTTTCACAATGTTATGCATGAACACAAGTATCTCTAACCGTGCAAACTCTTGCCCTATACACATTCGAGGTCCTCCTCCGAATGGAACATACGAGAAGGGTGTAGGTCCTGCTCCTTCAAATCTTGATGCATCAAATGTCTCAGGATTTGGGAAAAGTGTTGGATCCACGTGTGACGAAGCTGTGTTCCAATGCAACTGCCAAAAAAGACCATGTATATTTTAAAGACCGAAAATGCTGGTTGCGCAACTCTAATGCTCACATTTGAGAGTAGTGATAGAATAAGGGTATAAATGTGCAAAAAAGGTAGTGTGACTAGATGTAATCAAATGATAAAAACTATGGAGAAGTGAAGTTATATGAGTGTAGGTAGCATTATTCATAAAAGATGATGATATGATCCCCTCATTTTAGCATACATCACTTGTTCTATAGGTCTTATATTAGTATAGAAGCATCGCCTGTCATGGAACCTTTTATCATAACCAATCATTATTGTTTGACCTCAAATAAATGTGAAAGAGGCTTGTAGTCTAAGTTAACATAAGAAACGTCAAGTAGTTCATAGAAACAAAGAACAGATAAGGATATAGAAAACATGAAACAAACTAGTGCCATGATTTAAGTTCTTGGTTAATGAAAATAGAAGAGTAATAACTCATATTGGCAAAAAGTTTTAAATATAGATAGTAACTTTTCTCTTTTAGCCTTGGTGTCTTGTGTGCTTTTACACTAGCAGCTTAATGATACATCTAAAATACGAAAAGAAAAATTTGATGCATGAATCTGAAGTAAAATTAAAGATGGGTGGCATATAGGTACTTACAATCATGAATTATAGATGCTATATGCTATCAAGTGCCATGGTACAATTAGGCATGATTGAAGTTTAACAAAGCATTACAAGATAGATAAAAAATACCTTCCACCCTTTAGGGATGTTATAATCAGCAAAGGTGAAATCCTTTATTGCTTCTCTATAAGTACCAGTAACAGGAGGTGATAGCCTCATGACTTCGGATGCAACATTCCATGAGTATTTCATTCTCTGAACATCCTCCCATTGCAAGAGTTCCCCTTCCTCTTTCCCTTGGCTAATCTCAAGTTGTTCTGTCATAAACACACAATATCAACATTTCTTCTAACCCGATTTTATACAACAGAAAAGTAAACATGTTCAAGGATTTTATCGCGAACCTTTCAACACTTGTTCATAAACTTGAGGCAAATCTGTGAGATACTTCATGAGTGATGATAAAACTGATCTAGAAGTGTCATGGCCAGCAAAAAGGAGTAGTAGTATGTTATCGATAATCTCCATTTCGGTCAGAAACCTTCCGTTGGTGTCAGGTGTAACAAGCAAATGTGATAGAAGGTCTTGAGTAGGTGACACCCTCCTCTCTTCCAAATCCACTTTCCTTTTCTTTATAATCATTTTTATTTCATTCTGTATTACATTTGCAGCTTTCATGGCCGCATGAAACCTTGTTCCGGGCAAGTTTATAGGGAAGCCAAGTATCCCTTTCAGAAATTTGCCAAAGTTTGAAGAAATGTTTGATAATTGGACAGACTCTTCAATGCTTAAAAATAAGCAACAAGCTAAGTCAAATGTGTATAGCTTTACTGTTGAGTGGACAACAACCTCTTCATTTCCTTCAAAATAAGTAATAAAAGTATAATACTATTGATCATAGCATTATTTTCCTTTTCATTTCTAATGAATAAGCAATCTTATTAATCAAAAACAAAATAATAGTTAATCACAGGCACTAGACTTTCAAAATGAACCTCTTAAGTCTTAAGACTAAACTCTGATCTAAGAGGTAATATCGTTAGATCCAACATAGTTTCATGTTAGTTATCAACTGTCGAACACAATCTTCACATTTTATCTGGGCTTAATATCGACTATGTATTTCTTTGGAACGCAACATATGGATAGTTACATTACTTAATTCTTACCTTGCCAATGTGTGTCTATATGGTGCTGAGCAATAGTATCCATTTTGGGCAAGTAATTTCTGAGTGCTTCTGGATTAAGAAAGCTCATGAGCAACCTTCTTGTTATCTTTGCTTCATCACCAACCTTATTAACCAAAGAAGACCTTAAAAGCTTCCTCACTGTAGTAGGCCACCCTACTTGAACATTCTTGTTCTCATTGCTAAACAAGAATTTGTTCCCTGATGGACCACAAAACACAACCATAGGCTCTCCAAGCAATGAAGTCTTGAACACCCTAGAGTCATATTTGTCCATTCTCTCTTTTATGAACCTTACTATGTTGCCATCAAACATTGCTCTTAAAAACACAAAGGTTTCTCCAACTATAGGCCATCCTAAGCTTCCAACAGGAAGATTCAGGTTTTGATGCCTTCTGAGTTTGATAGTTTTAGTGATGAAATGAAGGCAAAGGACAAATATTGCCAGGACTAGAAAGTTGGTCACCTCCATAAGCTATGAGTAGTTTAAGGAGTAAAATGAATGAAAGAGAGGGTGAGAGAGGGAGAGAGAGAGATTTCTCTTTGGAACTAGACTGAAGAGTAGAAGTTGCATATAGTTTAGCAGGGAAGATTTTACTGAATAATACTATACCATCCTATCCCCTCCTATCCATAAGAAAGTGACACATATAAATTATAAGTCAATCATTAATAAATAAAGTATCATTTTATGCCATATGTCACTTTCTTGTAAGTAGGAGAATTATTATAAGGATTTAGTATAAGGATATATCATTTTCTGAAAATTCAGGAAATGTCATTTTCAATAATGGAGTAGTATTTTCTCAAAATTTTAAGACTCTTGTTCTATTTTTCATTAATCAATGAAACACCAAAAAACCAATTGATAAACATCTTCCTCCTTCTAACTACAACACTTCATAATACATAATAGAGTTTATCTCTTTCCTTAACAACACAACAAATTTTTGTTGTCTCTCTTAATGTATGGTGTGAAATTTTATGATTGGTTTTGAAAATGAAAATAATAATTTAACAAAATGTAAATAAAAAATATTTTTTTAAATAAAAGTAGGAAACATAAATAAAAAATATGTGTTAAGTGGAAAGATCATCAGTCCAGAACTCCAGATATTTTTTGTGTGCTGCAACTTGTTCTCTAGCATTATGCTGAAGAATAGTATCTTTGATAGAAATTGGAAAGCTGTTTTACTTGGAATTATTACAGATAGGATAAATATGTCAAATAAGTTTAAAACATAATTAAAAAACTAAAGTTTTATTAAAACATAACGTAACAAATGATAAGATCAAATAATTTGAAAGCATAAATTTCTCTCTAAAAACATTGTTTTATGTTTTTATTTTAAATTGGTTTATTATAATTTGAAAGCATAAATTTCTCTCTCAAATAAGTTGAATTGAGTTATCCAAATTTTAATATAAGATTATCAAATAAGTAATTCAAATTATTCAGATGTCTAATTCTAAGTCAAACCAGACAGATCAAGCCCATTCATATCTACTAACAAAGTGTTTAATGTTAGATAACAACAACAACAAAAAGTGTTTAATGTTGGTCCTCATGTGGGATGGGGATCTCCTATACTAACTATATTCCTAACCAATCATAATGAAATAAAAATTGATAAAGTTATAAATATTTAATTTTTTTAACCGACATGATATAATATAATTAATTTGAGATAGACTTTAGGACAGACTTTGTGACATCAGATTTTTATCCCCTCATGTGACTAACACATCAAAAAGTAAAACTTTAATGTTAATGACAGTTTCACCATATGGACTTGATGGCATTAGTTACAAAGACCAAATTGGTATGGACACTAATTAAAATTCAAAAGCGAATGTGATATTATCAAACATATAATTCAAAAGCTAATAGCTATTTCGTTGATTCTTATAATTATTAACATTCGACACAAAAAATTAGTTGTAGGTTATATGATACATTCCTTATCTTTTATGCTCTCGCTTAATGGAATTAAAATTTGTTTGTTATTGTTATTATTACTATTCAACATTAGATATCTCAGGTTGAATATTGGTGCAATGATAAAATTATTTCTCCAATGATTTGAACTTGTATTTAAATTCCTGTAACATGTAATAATACTTATGATGGTAAGATTGTATATATTTATTTTCTTCATTAATGAGAGTTTCGTGTACAGGTCGCATGTGTTATGGATAAAACTCATGTCCACGTGAACCGAGACAGATGGATACAAGCACTGAAGAAAATGGGGTACATAACAATAACAAAGGCTTCTCAAATGGGGATATAGGCCATGACATTGACAAAGGTACATATCTCTTTGTTGGATGCGTGTTGTTTGTGTAATACACTACAAAAGATATATTCTTTTTCCACTATTTAGCATTGCAGCATACCATTTGTGATGAAAGCATTTGTATGTGAATTTACTATTTTTGGTACTTAGAGAATTGCTGAGATCCTATTCATACCTTAGAGAATTGCTGAGAACCTATTCATACCTTCAAATTCTAATACTTGAATATGTGACATATGTGTAAGGATCCTATTCATTAATGGAAAGACAAGTATCTAAAAAGTAATATAAAAAAATTAAATGACATGACACTTTTATCCTTAAAATACAAAATATCACATTTTTACCCTTAAGAAGCAAAAGACCAAGAACTTGTCTTTGTCTCTCCATTAATGAAGATGATTCTTTTACATAAGTTACAAGTACCAAGTCCAATTAGTCACTATTTGATAAAAGTTTTTACTGGCTCAATCCCATAACAAAATTTGTGGTTGTTAAAAGTTGACTAGTATCCATAAGGGAGCCAAACTCTTCTTCATTAGTGAGAATGACAATTAGGTAAAAATACATACCAAAACTAATAAATAATAACATTTTTATCATTTTAATTTACACTAATATTATATTTTTATCATTAAAAATAAACTAAAAATCTAAGTATCATTTCCAATAACAGACAAGAATGTGACTCATAAAGTGGATAAGATATCAGATATTGTTTGGTTGTTGCACAATTTGGCACATTGCTTGTCTCTTATTCATAAGATGGACGATACTGCTACACATATCTCATCTTACTTAACAAGTTTTATTAGGCAAAGTTAGTAAATTCATGCTTTTAACTTTTTTTCCTTATGTCTATTTTTCTTATAGCTTTTCCATCTTTTATTCAAATTTATAATCTTAGAATCAATGACTTCAAAATGAGAGAATCTACTTTTTTTATTTTTCTGAAACTGTGTCATTAAAAAAATAGCTTTGAATTTAAAAACTGACAGAAAACAACTTATTGAATCAACCTAAAGTCAAAAAAACTAAATGACTCATTTGAAAAAATTTAATAGGACTAATATGAAAATAGGAAATACTTAGATGATCCCTTTAACAATTTTAAATTTTTATTATATGTTTGTAGCTCATATCTTATTTTATATTGGGTTAAGATTAATGGATTAATCACATTCATACTTTTTTATGATTAAGCAACTCTTAGTTTAGTTTTGGTTATATTTTATGTACATTAAAGGTTTCCCAATTATAAATGTTGTAAAATGAAAAGGTGAGGATATACAATATATTCACTTTATATCAATTAATTAAGGTGAATTAAGAATTTAATATTAATAATACAACGTGTATGATTTATTCGTGAGTAAGAATAACTTGAGATAACTTTATACCTATTTTTAACTCATTGGGGGAAAGATTTGCTCAAGTCATTATAAATGACTTTTAAATCATATTTTCATCGAAATGAGACTAGCATACTTAATGGTGCATGTTTCAATTTCCGGGAAAGCTTGATTTAGATATAAATCTCTTGCAACACATGTTTTTTTTTCTTTCTAATTTGGGAAAAATGACAAATTTTTGTTACCAACATCGTACATTCCTACTCAATGCTTCATATAACTAAGAGCACATTTGCAAGCCCACTTGTGATGTTTTAAAGTCATCCATTGAGTTTTATTCATTGCACACTTTATCTTTAATGTAATATTTATGTACCGGTAATATAAAAATTTATATACAATTAGTGTATCATTCACTATTTATTTATATTACTTTTATTTAAAAGTTAATAATAATTAAAAATAAATTATGAATAATATAGTAACATTATAAAATACTCATACATTATCAACGAATACGTACTTTTATCTTTATCATTAGCTCAATTGATTGGTGTTGGGGACCAAAAAAATGTATGGCTACCCTTGGTTTTTAGACAATGGTGCATGGGTATCTTGCAAATATGTTTGTATTTACCTCCATCTACCACCACTACGAATGCCATGTATAGAACCAATATCACTAACAAACCTATGGATTTGTGACCTATGTATGTAATTAGTTGTGTGCATGCCAAAGAAAACAAAATGTATCAAAATGCTAGTAAATAGAAATCTCATTGCAATGACTTGAGATCATCCAATTTTAGGTGAAAAGTGAATTATTGTGAATTTAGAATCTTGCTTTCTATAAAAATAAATGGGGATGGGAAACAATATAAAGTAAGAAGCTAAGGTGTTTTTTTTTTCAAATGGTCAAAATTTTGTTTTTCAAATTATGACCTAATACTTAAAAAACAATTTTCAATGCCATCCCCTTGATATAAATAAATATTTTTAGAGAGTCAGGTGTGAGTTTTAGAATCTCAGTGATAAATTATGGATTAAAATTATAATAAATTTTTTTGTTTATAATTAAGATGATATTTAATTGTATACATCTGATTAAAATCAATAAAAAGATTAATATTTGAATTTGGACACTCGTCAATTCATGTTCCACCAAATAAACGTGTTCACTCCTAATTTTGGAAAAAGTTTTTTATTTTTATGAAAAGTATATATTTTATAAAATAAAAACAACTCATACTTAAAAACGTTACAAATGAATTCTGAAAAAAGTGTAGATTTAAACCCCAAATTAGCAATTTTAAACCTCAAGCTCTATCTATAACCTTACTTATGTGTGTAAAAGTAGATATTTGTAGGCAATATTACATGTGTTTTTTAAGACATCTTTAATCTTATGTGCACATGGACAATGTTATGTCTGTATTTTTTTAAATAGACACATAAGTAATCTCATGCATATACATATAGACAAGGCCTCATATCTTATGGGATTCAAAATGTGTAATGTTTCTCTTGGGCTAAACATCATGGGCCACTGTATTATATGCCCGTTTCAGAAATGATACTTAAAAACTGGGTGATTAAATCACACGAACCTCCATTTCCCTTTCAAAATATTATGTTAATTTGGGTTAGTTTTGATCTCTAAATATTATCCCCTTGTTTAATTAGTTGTGATGGTCTAATTATGCTATGAGCATGAATGCTCTAAAACTTATATTTTAGAGAATTAACATAAACTTGAGTTATGTGAATGAGAAAAAATATATATATATATAATTACAATATAAGAGTTCTATACATTTTTATTGTATTATCCATAATTTCATATTTAATGATTATTATCTCTTTAAAAAAAGTAGTATAAATAAAATATAGATAATATACTGACTATATATAAATTTTTATGATGATAATATATAAATATTATACTCTATATGAGTATGTGTAGAATTAATTGATTGCATTTTTTATTTCATTATTATGATTGGAATAATGTTAATTTTAATACATTTCTATTTTTGGTTAAATATTACCACAAGGAAATACAAGTTGTTCCATTCCGGTTCTAGAATATTAACAAATGACCGAACAAGATAAGCATAATCCAAACACTCTCATATCTTAGTCAGGCAATCTGAGCAAGTAGATATCGATAAGGTAGAAGTAACAAGAAAGTACAAAATTACTTTTGGCACTCCACTATTGTAACGCCTGCATGACACATACATTTGTTAATGTTACATACCACATGATACCTATGCTCTACTATACCTCTTAGCAGCAGGCAAAATGAACTAATGACATAAGACACATGTCAATATGAGCGAAAGTCGTATGTCCAATGAATATGAATCTGTCAAAGCCACATAACATGATAAAAACAACCTTCGCTTGTCTGGGACATGCACGATAGAGCCATTTAGTCAACTAAACCAATAACATCTCCTAATGAACTCATTTCCTATGGTATAAATAAGTTAGTTCTCTATTGAAGAAGTTTACTTCACATTTTGAACTTACTTACTCCATTCCATCTCTAATTCACTATTGTGTCACATTCTACATATCTATATCATATATTGACTTCATTGTTAGATAATCTTTTCTCATACCTTTCTCAACGGGTTCAAGACCGAAGAATATAAGCGCTAACAAAATATTGTTTTGTATTATTTATTTATTTTTTTTAAACTTGGTCTTCATTTTATAAATTTATTATACATTGCCTTAATTAAATTTAATTACGGCAATTATAAATAAAAACGAATTAAAAAAGTCGCAGTTGGTTAATTTTGGTAGTCCAAAATTTGATTCTGGAGAAAAATATAATATTTTTTTTCTTTATCAGTTTTAATATTAACCACCCACTTGATTAAAAGAAATATTTGATTGGAATCCAATAACAAAGTCAATGTTGGTTTGAAGTATAATATTTGAAGTGATTTTATCACAATCTAAGGCTCTGAGGTGTGAACATTAAGCAAATATATTTCTAAGTACATTGGAAAATGATGAAATTGAAGGAGACAATGATGAATAATGAGGCTGAAATCATTTACTCCAATAATCAACTAATCAATTAGCAACAGAGAAAAACAAAATCATCATCATCATGGTTTTGAACAGCTTAGTAGTGTTTTCAGTGGCACGTTTTTCTGCACAAGCTTGGCAATGGTTAATATGCATTCGTGACCCTTTTAGCGTTGAGGAGCTTTTTGATATTCTCTTCACTTTCCCTTTTCAACAATTGCATCGTCTTGCTCTTGGTCTTTGGGATTTCTTCTGTCTTCAGCATCCTTATGATTTCATGTTCTCTTACCTTCCTTCTGATGAGGATGATGTCTATTCTGTCAACACCTTTGATTATGATGATGGGTTCTATTACCATTCTCATTCTGATTGAATGGGGTTTCATCCTTTGTAGGTAAAGTAAGTTTCTTTTTTATTTCTGTGGTTTTTTCTTTGGTGGGGTTTTGTTGGATTTTCTGTTTTGATTGAGAGTTTTTAACTTTGATGCTTGAGTGAATTGGGTTGCTCTGGTTTTTTACTTTAGTTCAGTGGTGATTAGTAATTGGTGATTTTTGTGGTTTGTTTGCTTCTCTGAATTTTTTTGTTTAGAGAAGTTTGAAGATAAAGAAAGTTGATGGTTGCCTGTAGGGCATTGAGCCATTAATCATTCATCATTATGGTAGCATTTGGCAAACCTATCATATTATGATGAAATAAGACATAAATTCTGGTATACTTTTGGTGTACTTCATAAATAGAACAAAATATATTGTTCCATTCTGTTATGTCAGCATACCAATCATTATCATAGTTTGTAAATCTTTTGTGTGACATTTACCTTTCGTGTTTATATTTACTATTTACTATTTTTTTGTAGTCATGACAGATTCTGAGGTTTGTTTGCCCTTTCATCGAGGGTGAGAATTGTCTTGGTGAAAATTTATATTTCTTGTGTTGATTTTGTTATTTTTGGTTTTTAAAAACTGTGATGAAAATACATTTCAATAGCTATGCCAGTTTTGGAGGGGTTCTTTGTTTGTAATGAATATTTTGCTTGTGCAATTTGAATCATCTACTTGCTTTCGATGGATGTAATGATTGTATTCACACTATTCAGATGTTATGAAACAAACAACTGGATGCAGCAAAAGTAGATCATGATTCTGAGAGTGATATTTAAGTTTATAGACATTCACTTAGACTCTTAAAATTGCATTGGATGTTTATGTGACAATTGATATGAAAACCCATGATGATCCTATCTTGTCTAATGTATCTATTTATCCAACACAACTTTCTCATTTTTGCCCCATTGAGTTTTCAGCTGTTGACTTTTTACTGCCCAACATTCAGTGTTATACAAAATTGTAGGTCTCATAGTTGTGTGTTAAAATTTATGACTTCACTTTCGTAAGTCTACCAGAAAACGTAAAAGAGAAGATATACCTATAATAAGCATACATTTTCAAGGAACTCACCATAGAACGCCAAAGCTTGAAATTGAATCCAATTTGAAATCAGGCACATCTTAACTTAAAAGGATACTATATAGTACAAGGCTACAAGCAGGGTAGAGTTTTGAAGAGTAAAAAGATGAGTGCTTTTCGTATCGCTGTTTGGGAAAACTATTAACCATTAGCCTGACATATTATGTTAGCTTAGAAGGAGTATTCGATTTCTCATATCTATGTAGGTCATCTTTCTCAATCCCCCGTCTACTCTTGAATCAATACTTTTTATTCCGTCCATCTTTTCTTTTCTTTTTTTCTGTTTGCGAAGTATTTCGTGGGTTAATAAATTGCTGCGCTACTGCTGTGTAGAAGAGCAGATTTGGGGGTCGTCACAATGCTATTACCAGTAGCGTTGAGGTTCTGCATCGTGGGATTGGTGGTGAATAGTGTCCCCGGTAGGGATGAAGGGAGTAATTTTAAGAAATACTCTGATTGTTCAAGTTGCTGTGTTTTCTGTAAGGACTGTAATCAGGTTTATCTTGTCCCAGAACAAAGACCTATTTTTTTTATAAAAAAAATCACATGATATCCTATGCTGTGCGTTTTTATTCTATGAGGTTGGTTTTGCTTGATTTTGCTGAGCATTTTTTATAATTGTTAGGTACGTTTTGTTTGATGTCGAATGCTTTTCTTTCATTTAGTGTACTGTATGGTGGGTTTTGTTTTAGACGCAATTGTTTCATTGTGATATGAACTCTTCTCCTGCAATTAAGATGCATTCTTCTCCCTTCTTTGTTACCTTTACAGGCCTAAACTTATTTGAGCTCTGTTAGATTTGAATGATAGTGACAAGGAATTTTGATTCTTGTTTATGGATGTCTTCTTATTCTGTATATTCTTCTATTGTGTGCATAGTATAGATTACTTATATATTTTCCCGAAACGTCACAATAGCAGCATTCTCGCTATAGCATTTTTAGGGTCGGCTGCTCCACTCTACTATCCGAGATTGACTACTTAATGTTTTGTTATTTATGAATTGCTTTCTTAAAATATGGAATTTGGTGTCATATGGGATCAGAGGATGTACCAGTAACCCTTACTTTGGTCCCATGAAAATATATTCAGTCCATCCAAATTCCTCCAACAATGTTTCTATTTGGTGCAACTGCTTCTATTCAAATTCCAACATTGGAAATATAAGGAGGAAGTTAGTGCTGTTATTGCATGATGTTGAACCTAATACATCTTGCTGGAATAGAGTTGAGGATCTTCTTTAATTTCACGTTATGTATGCCATCTCTTCTCCCGATGTGTGCTGGCTTCTTTGTGCCTGGTGTTGGTCCTTGTGGTGCAAGAGGAATTTCTGCATTCCCAGTCTATTTGGTTTACTTGATTCATTTAGGTCTTTTGATCCTTTTAGCTGCATTTTCTGTACTTGAATTCATTTCGTCAAATTTTACGAAAGATTACATCTCATATTGAATGGTAAATAATAAAATAAAGAATTTGAGTGAAGTGCACCAGTAGTCCAGTGACAGCCTAAGATCTTGGCAACTTCCCTATTAACAATGCCACCAAGCCCCAGTTTGATTTATCCTTCTCACAAAATAAAGTTAATCCTTATTTATAAATGGCCTTCTCAGACAGATTGGTACCAAGATACAAGGCCTGCTTTTCTTGTATCATTAGTTCTTTGCTGAGATCTTTTGTTCTTTTCCAAAATTTAGATTGTAAGTGCATGTTTAGTTGACATAGGTTTTGTTTATTTTTGGTTTATAACCTTCTTTATAAAAGAAGCTACTGCAAATATTTTTGCTTTCTATTTGTGCAAATTACAAGAGAATGAAGAAATCTACTGTTTTGCTTCAATAATGTTGGGCTGTGAATTATTGCCAGACTTATTAGGTCACTGGCTAACTGTGCTTTATGCTCTTTTGATAGGAATTTGCATGCTAATTATCTTCATGAAGTGGCGAAATGGTACAACTTTAGGTGGTTATGGCAGAAGAGATCATAGGTGCAATCTCTGGTTTCTTATTCAGTCCTTTATCTGGTTGCTAATGGATGATAAAACTCTTTTTTTAGTACAAGATTATTACATTGAGGACTTCAGTTATGTTTAAGTTGACTCCATTGTGTACAAAAAAAACATCTTTTACAGGTAGATTCTTGTAGCTGAGTAATTGATCTCTGGTTATTATATATCCTTGTAAAGAGTGATATGTGAGTGTCAATATAATTTTAAATATGCTATTGAAAGGGTGCATGGTGATATAAGTTATTTACTTTCAGAATTGAACACCATATTGCATAAACTGTTGCATACTCTGAAATATTGGCCTTATTTTTATGCTATTTCTTTCATTTACCATGATGTAGTTGTGAAACTAAGTAGCTCATGAAGCTAAAGAATACATGTTGTCAAAATTAGAAACTAGCATGTCCAGAGTCGCGTAGCCGATGATCCGCCGAAAGTATTCCACCTAATTGGAGCAAGCAGAGTTTAACATAACATCAAAGTTACAGGACCCTGTTTATGAAGATAAAATAAATGTACAATGACAAGCTTACAATTCTAAAAGCCTTGGCAATTACAAGTATTTTCAATGGAATTGTCAATCCTTTTAACGTTTCCCCCATCTCTCTCAGATATTTCTTTTGTATACCGTGTTGGACTCATAATTATATCATGTAGATATTGAATAGTCCAATCAAGTGAGGGCCTCCAAAGTGATAGGTGCATTTTTAGAGAAAGGTGAAAATGCTGCTCGCTAATGAGAAAATCAAGAGAGCAGAGCTAAAAGTTTTTTGAGGGATTGTTAAAATTTGACATAAGTTAAGCTTAACACAATATTAAGATTGTTGTTCAATAATTAATAGGTCGTATCTTCAAATTCTAAAAATAATTTATTCATTTACGGGGATAAGACTATTGTGTGCATCATTTTTATTAAATTTCATTGTATGAGAGTCTCATGTATTGGATCGTCATTTTTTTTCAGTATACAATAGAATGGTTCTATGAACTTCTATCCTGGTCGATATTAAATGCGGGAAAATTTTACAACCAAATACCTCACCCACAGACATTGTATATTAATGCCACCATAATTTGAGATGTCTCGTGTGTTGAGATAGAATAGACATATATCCATTATCCAATGCACATACGAAAAAGATGTCAAATCTAATTTTACAAATAATAAATGTTTTCATATTGGTACCTGCAGTTGTGCTCTACTTATTTCAATGGGTAGGTACCCCAAATTTCATTTGCTAAAAGTTTTTGGCTTAAAAATATAATGTGAAACTCACTTAATAGTTTTTTTACCATGGAATAATGTTATATCTCATTGATAAAGATCTCCCAATAAAATACTAGAGTTGAAACTACTACTATTCTTTTATGTATAACTTTTCTCTTACATATCAATACATGTTGATGTTGATGTGCATATTTTTTCTTTGGTAGTTAAGTGGTAGAGATTGACTATTGGCCATAGTCAATATGTCATTTGTGACTTTTATGAGCAAGTAAGAAATTGTGTTGGTCACTTTGTATCTATGTGCTGCTTCGACAGCTTTCGGCTGATTCAAAAGGTGAAGCTAATCACTACTACCAAAACATTATAAAAGCATTTTATATCTTTAGATGCTTTTGCACGGGTACAACAATAAACCATTATATTTATAAATATTTATAGGGTTTATTGGAATATTATTTTTTATATAAGTTTCAGGATTTATTATATGGGGATGTTAACAAGTGCCCCAATACCATTGGTTGAGGAAGAGAAAATAGAAATCTTGCATTGAAAAATGATATTCTTAAATTTTCAGAAATGCTGAACTTAGTTTTCCAAAACTAATTTTCTTATTTTGCATTCCTGAAATAATGTACTTAACACATGGTATTACATTATTGAACCTTCTTATTTTAAGACACTCATTAACACAACTCTTATTATAAAAAGATGGTTGAGTGAAGTATACTGGAACCCATTAGTACATTATTGATTTCTATGTTTCTCATTATGCTGAATAGAGTAGGAAGAACTCATCATTCTGTGTATAAAATTGCAGGAGTAGTGCAAATGTGCAAACTTGATAGAAGAAGAGTGGTCAAATTGAATGATTAAATCTCTGACACTATCTTCAAAAGGAAAAAATAAGTTCTGACATCGTTACATACACATCAATTTTAAAGCTTGGGAACAATAGCAGTTTAGTTCCCAGCAACTTGTCAGGTCATGCATGTGATGTTGTGGAAGACCTTACCACAAACAATAACGTAAATAGCATGAAGTGTATGATGCATAAAGTTGATATGCCCACAATTGTAGTTATGATATAGTTTTGACGACTTCTAAAAACTTAACATATTAATGTTGTATCAGTTGCACACTCCAATTTAAAACCTTATTAATATGACTCTCGGAGTCAAGCACAATACTGCTTGCATTCTCTTTCGTTATGCTTTTCTATAGATTATTCTTTTCCATCCAAATCTACTCTCTTGTTAGTAATAACTAGGCTATATCATTTTGTTATGGTAATTTTATATTATTAATATATATCCCATGATTAGAGCTAACCCTTTAAAAGTTTAGGGTCGATATATTCTTCACATGAAAAGATGAAAACATGTAGACCCACCAAAGGATGATGACTACTTGACTAGTAAAGAATTTCCAGCTTGTTATCCATTGTTTTTCTCTCAAAAATGGCATATACTATGTCTAATACAACTAATTTCAACCTTATCTATAACCTTTCTAAGTCCATTTCCAAAAGGTATACCACTTGCCCACAATTATAGGACCTTAAAAGGGCAATGATTTGATAAAGTCGATTTCGTATCAATACCTTTCTTAACCTTTTTCTTTTTTGTCCAATCTTTGGCTGCATTTTTCTTTGTGGTTCACATTAATATTAGGATTTTTTTTGCGGTGAACAAGTCATCTTTTAGTCTTATAATTCAGAGGGACACCGACACTGACACAAGAACATGATCTGTTTGTGCATTATATATGGTGTTGAAAAAAATACACCACATATAGTTGGCATATGCTTAATTATATTATAAGATATAAAAGATTATAAGCAAATGCTTTCTGCTTTATATTTAAAAGTACAACCTACCTTTATGTATACAATAAAAGATAAAGGGCACTTTTTTATATAAAAGAAAGATTTGTTATGTATAGGAACAAAATGAAAGTTTTTTCTTTAACCAAAGTAGTATTTGAGGATTGAATCCTTCACCATGTAGGTAAAGTAAAATTCACCCCACATGCAATCTGTTTCCATCTCGACCAATCATCATTGCCTAAGAGAAAAACGTTATTTTCTTCCTTATACATAAAAAATGATAAATTTCAATTTAGTGTTATAGTTTTAACTTGTAAGAATGGAAGCAAGAGTTACTTAAATAGTCAAACACTCGAAGTTGAAGTTCAAGTTTTTGCTTCTCGCGTTTTCCAATATACCCACTTGGTAAATTTTGTATATTTAGAGTTTTGTTATAACTTAAAATTGAAACTTAATCATGTTTGGTTAACAAATGGAAAGATCAATTAACAATATATTGATCTAGTAATATGAAGTCTCACTAAATCATGGTATCGCATTAGGTTAATGATTAGAAGTATATTTGTTGGATATAATATTGATAATTGTAGGGGAAAATAAATAAAT
This sequence comes from Lupinus angustifolius, assembly GCF_001865875.1. Classification (NCBI taxonomy): domain Eukaryota; kingdom Viridiplantae; phylum Streptophyta; class Magnoliopsida; order Fabales; family Fabaceae; genus Lupinus; species Lupinus angustifolius. Next base: position 12,276,926 of record NC_032020.1, read on the forward strand.
GAAAGATAGGTGAAAATGAGTGAAAGATAGGAGGATAGTTACAAGGGATCAAAACTCCGACCATCAAGAAGGATGGAGATGAATTATGAAAGAACGACTCATTTAAAATAATTTCCACTAAAGAACTAATGGGTCTTTATTAAACGGGGACTAAATTGAAATTGTAATGCAAAAAATATAACTAATCAATGGTGGTTTAAGTAATACATCTCCATTTTTTATAACTAACTATAATTAATAACTTGTTGAATCAGGGTGCCTCGTCATATGAGGAACCACATATTTTCTCCTAATGTCAATTTGTATATTATTTACTATAACTGGTTAAAATATAGTGATACACTTGTGAAATAGAAGATGTATTCCAATGTTACAACTTCAACTACATTGAAAAATATCCCTACTAAACACACACAAAAGGTGCAATTTAGCTTAAATGAAATACTAATAAAAAATATATAATAAATGAGAAAAAAATAATTGTATTAACAATGTATATTTTTATATTGTTATTGTTTTATCTATATTTATATTTGATTACTATTGATTTTTAAATATAAATAATTGACTTAATATATATATATTTAGAGGAAGTGTACATAACCCCCTTAAACTTTATGCTTTTTGCAAATAGACACCATAAATTATTTTTTTTTTATAAATACTCCTTAAACTTTAACTATTAATAAAATTAATCCTTACATATATACAACTTTAAATTACTAAAAATGAAATTGGAATTAACAACTAAATTGTCCTTCACTGCCGGTAAATTCAATACATTACCCTTTTATCTGGTTACTGCACTATTCTACTCTTCTACTTTCATTCTAGTGCTCACACTCTACTGTATTGTTGCTAAAGAGGCTTTGTTTTGTAACTATACTCTGATTTTAGTGATTTTTCATTGATTTGCAACTGTACAACCCGTCTCAAAAGAGAGGGTATGTGGTACAAATTATATATTTTCTTATAATGTGTTGATTCCAATTTTATTGTCAATAATTTAAAATTTTATATATATGTGGACCAATTTCATTAATAGTTAAAATTTAAGGAGTAATTATGAAGAGAAAAAAATAGTTTACGGTATCTGTTTACAAAACACATAAAGTTTGAGGAGATTTTGCAAATTTTTCCATTTTTTATACTGAAAACAACGGTGCATATATGATTGTTATACTATTAATATTAGAGAAATATGATGTATATATGTAAGAGTTTTTTTACATTATTATTGTATTGTTCATTATTTATTTTCAATTATTATTGATTCTTCAATAAAATTAATCTGCACTTACTATATAAAATTTTTTATTGCATAAATATTATAGTTACTATTATTATCTCTCTATTTTTAACTGTGTCTACTGTTTTTACTAGGGACAAGGAACTAACATTGGATTCCTTTTTCAAGTATCGAGATTCTACCGTTGCGTATTTCCCATTTGTATATTTTTAAAAGAAAGAATTTACCATTCAAACTTAGCTCAACGCATGGCGTAGTACCTTACAAGTATTGTTTTCGATTAGTTTTTTCATAAAAACATTTTCATACAAAAACTAATATTGTAATCATGTGCATTTGACATACATTATACTTTTAGTTTATAAACGATTAAGATGGAGTATATTAGTTAAAAATTGAATATAAGCTATTTTTTTGTTTGCATAAAGTATAAAAATTATTTTTGGACATTGTAAATTACAAAAAAAAATGAGACCAAGTTATTTGTTCATATTGAGATTTCTTTACTTGTCTTTATACTATTTTAAAGAATATTTTTTAATATTTATCTTCATATATATTTTTACTATAAATTTTTAATACATTATGACAAAGGATAAAAAATATTAAAATAAAATACAATATAAATATCAATATTTAAAAATAAAATGATATACAAATAAATAAAAGTTTTGAAGTTTGAATTGGATAATTTATAAAATAAGTGGTACATAAATGATAAAATATAAAATTCAAGGAGACTACAATCTAAAAAGATGAAAGTGTTGAATTTAAGAGATAAAATAATAAGTGAAATTGTTGGAAAAATTAAATAATCCAAGTGAGTAAATAGTAGCCATGCAATAATATAATATAGGTTAATAAGTGTTGATAAATGGATGTAAGGGCGAGCGTGAGACGGGTTAAGTATGTCTCTCACCCGTTTCTAAATATTGATCGGGTCAACTTTTAAACTTGAATTTGTCTTTAATTAGAATGAGATGCGTGAGGGACGAGTCTAAAATAAGAGGGTCAATATAGGGATGAGTCCGGGTTGAAAAAAGGCAAAATGACAAATGTAGATTCTTGTTCTCAAATCTTTAAGCATGCACAATCGAAATTGGTGAGCGTGGGACAGGTTGGGACGGGTTAAATATGTCACTCACCCGTTCCTAAATATTGATCGAGTCAACTTTTAAACCTGAATCTGCCATTAATTAGAATGTGACGCGTGAGAGACGAGTCTAAAATAAGAGGGTCAAGATAGGGAGGGGTTCGGGTTGAAAAAAGACAAAATGACAAACATATATTTTTGTTCTCAAATCTTTAAGCATACACAATCGAAATTATCGCAATCTGTATATAAATTCAACTAAAACGTGCATCCCACATACATCTGGTATATAAATTACAAATTGTAAATTGCATCCTTCAAACTAAGCACCATCACAATCACGTGGCTGAAAATTATAGAAGACATTAAAAATTTCAGAACCAATATGGTCGATTTATCACATCAATTATAAATAAAGGGCAACAATTATTTTAAAACTTATATTTTAAATTTTATATTTTGTAAAAGTAAAAGTTTAGTCATTCAGAGTGAGAGACAATAACATAAGTATAAGAAACTTCAAAGGAAAAACAAACCTTTTAAAAGAAAAAATAACTAACTCTTAAGCGTTGCAATGTCATTCCCTCTTGCGTAGGTCGAACATAATGAATATTGATATGTACTTGTAACACCGCAAATTTTACGATTTTGAATTATAAGATTTTACTAATATTTTTATCAATTATATATTCGAAAATGAATTTTTGGGAAATTTCGGTAAAGAATTAGATGAAACTCTAGTTGAGTTTTAGTCTTGAAATTTTATTTCTTATTTTGTGGTAAATTTTGTTAATTTTTGGAGACAGTCGATTCTGGACCACTGTCGGGGCCGAATCCACCCGGTACGGCTCAAAAAGTGTCTATTTGAGTTCCGTAACTCGGAAT
>NC_032020.1:12280252-12280733 GCF_001865875.1 Lupinus angustifolius
TACCTATTTTCTAAATATTTTTCACTCGGAATGCCGAAATCCGAAATTCTAATCGGATATAAGGATCGGGCGATTTAAAATACCCGATCGAGTATTGGCCGATAATACTCGGGCATGTTTATTGCGCGTGTCCACAAGGTGATCATTTTGCATTGGGATGTGAGTGTTGACTTCCATAAAGCAAATCTCCCATCACTTTCTCAAATATCTCATGATCTCATTAGCCACCCTAGGGATTTTTTTTGATGATTGCCTAGAGGGAAATCTCTCCTTAAATCCTCACACTCCACACTTCACTCACTCACTTTTCCATTTTTGAAGAGAAGGTAAATCTCTCTCCATTTTTCTCTCATTTTTCTCATGTCTTCTTCCATCTTCAATCCTTGATCTCTCAACATCCAACCAATGGATGTTGATGAGATTTAAGTATGTTGTTCATGAGTATGTCAAGAACATATTCAACCGTTGAAATTTTCTAAAA
>NC_032020.1:12280833-12281971 GCF_001865875.1 Lupinus angustifolius
TGAAATCAAAGGAACCTTTAGGAAGTGTTTTGTAAAAATGAGAATGTATGTATTTCTATTTGTTTTTAGCCTTAAACCATGGCTTGGAACAAGTTGGAAAAATAGAAATCTTTGTTAAAAAGGATGTTGAGGTTTATGAGTACATGAAGGTCTCATGAAACTCTTAAATGATACTTTGAATAACTTACTTTAAAGTGGTAAGATTATCAAAGAATGTCTTACATAGGAATATAGAGTTTTAAGTATTTTGGTAATGAGTTTAGAAATATCAGAAACTAACGGATTTTTATTGTGGTAGTTACGAAGATTTCGGTGTTCGAACCTTGAAACCAAACCAACCGTAGTTGACAAGTAAAGCACGCTTCATTAAGGTGAGAGAGAACACATCGTGACATAGTGGTGTCCGAATATGACACCCGGATCTCCTAAACCATCTCAAAGGTTTTGCAGTTAAATTGGGTTTTTAGAAACCCAAGATTTTGTATGTTTGAATGTTTTGAATATATATGATTGTTGATGAAATATGTTGAATATTGTATATGAAATATATTGAATATTGTATAAGAATGTTGTGGGAACTTTTCTGGGTGCAGGTGTTTGAAAAATCATGTTTAAATGTGTTTCGGTTGTCAAAAAGGGCAAAAATTGGCATTCTGTCCAGTTTGTGTTGCCTGGGCGAGCAAGGCATCGCCTGGGCGAGCAAAAGTCCGCCCGGGCGAGCAAAAACCCGATTGGGCGGAAAAAAAAGAAAAAAGAGGTTGCCCTGGGCGAGCAAGGCGTCGCCCGGGCGAGCAAAAGAATAAAAAAATAAAAAAAATAAATCGAGAATTTTAATGAGTTTCTAGAACTCTCTCGCTTGGGCAATAATACCTTCGCCTGGGCGAGGAAAGCATCAGTTTATTTGAGATTTAAAGATGAATTGTCGCTTGGGCACCTAGTCCCCGCTTGGGCGAGAGATAGGAATTGTGTTTGACTATTTGGATTGATTGGTTGAAGATGTAATAACCCTAGTATGTGTACGTGATATAAAAACTACTTTGGTATAACACTGTAATTGGAAATAAAAAGCAAAGTATCCAAGGTGTTGGAATTAAATAGTCAAACTCGGAAATTAATTTTAAAGAAAGTAATCCGAGAA
>NC_032020.1:12282071-12358020 GCF_001865875.1 Lupinus angustifolius
TCTATTTCTCTTCTTTTCTATTGCTTGCTTTTCGGACGTGTACTCGTCAGGTAGACAGCTGTGTTCGGATTTGGAGCTACCCGTCCATGACGTTCCAGGAGGGGGCATGCGGAATTGAGGAGAGGCAATACCCTAGCTTTGGAGTTGCTTATCACTTTGTGACTTTTGGAACACTGACGGCTTCAGCTTGTTCATGTCTTTGTTTAGTGTCTGTTGGCGATGATTAATATTTTCGCCCTTTCTTTTTGGGTTTTGTATATGTTAGTGACGATGTAGTTTCCACCTTTGTTGACTTAGTTTGTATGAACTAAAGATGACTTAACTGATTATATGCATTGTGTTATTCAGGAAATTGTGAATCAGGTTAAGTTATCATTCGATAACGATAAGTTGATTTTCCGCATTTGAGTTACTTAAAGTGATGTCCCGGAAAAGGAAGGTTTTAAAATTCAAAAAAATTTTTACCCAATTTTCCGCAATGTTTTTGAGAAGTATTTTTTTGGAGCGTTACAGTACTTATTCAACTATTATTGATATATAACTATAAGAAAATGATCAGATGACTCAGACACAGACCTGAACCAATCGTTTTTTTACGACAAGTTTGTCCCTTTTATTCGAGTCTGTCATTTTTTATTTATTTGAATGAGTTAGATTTTCCCCAAGTCATCGGGTTGAGATGAGTCTATAGATTAGACCGAATCTTATTCATCCCTAATTAGATGAAACCGACATCAAAGTACAAATTTGAATGGGAATAAAATGGTAATAAATATATTTTAAAGTTAAAAGTAATTAATAACATTATATATATATATATACTATAAAATGGAAGTAAATAATAATGATATAGCATTCAATGTTAAAACAAAATAGATAAATAATAATGATCTAGTATTCAATGTTAAAACAAAATAATTAGTTATACTTTTGATTACTGTCGGTATGTAAAAATCAATCTCATCAACACTTCAAACCGATTTCACTAGCGAATTTAGATTCGAATATATGAAAAAGTGTGATATACCAACACATTTTAATGCAATTAAAGGAATTTATGCTCAAACTTAAACCTTAATTTATAACACAACATTCTGTACGTAGGACAAGATCTGCGAATAAATGATCTAGGACTGGAAGCATATCTTTCATAATTTCGTTCATTGATATAACAATGTATCATCAAACCAGTATTTGAATATTGTTCAAGTTAATTGTTTAGGATAATACAGGTCATATTTTTTCATTCAGGTATCAAATTCTTATTGAATAATGTAAAGGGCAATGTGATTCGAGAAAAAAAAGTAAAAATAACGGAATATGATTAACAGAGAATAGGAACAATGGAATATTTGTCTTTAGATTAACACAATTAAAATAAAAGAATTTGTGGGTGATTCTCTATGAGAATTGTAAACAGTTCTTGCAATGTCAGATTATTATTTTTCTCATCGGATTCCCTAGTGAGTGATTTAAAAATAATCAATCATTTTTCACTGAATGGACCCACATTCATTTAATGAATGATGAATTATTGATTGACATTATAGTTTAGACTTTAGAATTATATTTTTGAGTTATATCTTATGCATTTAATATTCATACTAGAGATTCACTTACTCCAAAAATAAGTTTTTAAATTTATTTTTCATTCTAGCAATCAATTTTAGGAAAATATAATGATTTAAATTGGTAAGTAGATCTAAACCATTAAATGTCTATAAAATTGATGGGTACGATGAGAAGTAAATTTAAAAAACTATACCTAACTTATATATATTAATATAAATATTTTTTACATTATTAACAAATGATTCATCATCAATTACACCAGTAGATTTTAAACTCTATATAATATGTAATACATGGGAAATTAAAACAAAAATTAGAATGATCATCAGTTAAGAGTCAACCAATTTCATTGTTCCTTTGTTATCTGCATAGAAAGTTACTAGCCGTTGCACTTAATTTGGCATATATGGTAAGATTAATATTTTCCCAATTTAAAGCGATCAAACTCTTCATTCGATGAAGACTATAATCCAAAATTATTTTTAAGTCCAATTAATGATTATATCAATTAGACCCAGTTAAACCACATGAACCCAATTTGATCTTTATTATATTAGCCAGAACACAAAAGTTGGTATTTTCAGACAGAAAAGAAACAAATTCAGTGTTGGATGATCTCTTTACCGAAGAATGGAAAATAAAAAGTGTACCAAATCGGAATTTAGTGAATCAAATAAAAGTGGTTAATGATGAACATAGAGTTGGTTTAACCTATTTAAAGTTGTCTGTTGGAATATCAGAAAATAGTATGCTTTTAGATGTTAATATGTTATGGTTAGAAGAACTTTGTTATCTATAATAGCTTTATTTTTTTAGACAAATATATAATCATTTACAAATTGATTTGGGTCTTGAATTTAATGGCAATATATGATTATAGTTGTAAAAAACATACAAAATAATCATAATATATTAGTTTTATATATATCGTTTTAATGATTTAAAATTTATTTTTAATCACTATCAAATCTTAAAAATATATAATACATAAGTTGCAAGTCTTATCACTAGGTCTGAACGAAGCCCGAGAACACAATTCTATTTAACGACAAAATTAGAGTGTGGACACAACACGCATTCACGAAATACGAACTCAAGGACCCAAATATTCCCATAATCACTCTTCATGTTTTATCTTTTTTATATTATTTCCCATGCTTATTGAGTTTCCTCTCGGGTAATATCTTTTGATAAAAAAGTATAAAAAGGCCAAAATCACTTAGATGAAAGGACAAAATCAGGCTATAAAAAAACACTGAAAGAGGTGGTGTAGTACTCTGATGTTTCAATTAGGAATAATGTTATATATGATTATATATAAATAATACATAATTTATACTCGTGTGATTTTAAATGTAATTTATGCATTCATAACATATATTGCCAACATATTATATTTAATTTCTGGAATACTTGTAAGAAGAATTAGATATTTTAAATAAAGTAATAAAATATTGTTCAACTAGAGATACAATCATCATCAGAGAGTCGTCTAAAGTACAATTGTAAGGACTAATTTAATTTATTACTACCTATTTAACATTAACGAATTCTGACTCAAAGGAAATTAGTTTAAAGATGATATCAATTGTCCCTTGGATGATTTCTTTGATCTATTACATAAGACCGAGTTGAAAAAATAATTAAAATAAGAGACATAATAATATTTTTTTTCCTAGAAATTAACTTATTACGAGCTGAATATAAATATTACTGGTGAACGATAAATTGTATATTGACTATATATAAATTTTTATATTGACAGAATATAGATATTATCTTCTTTCATATTCATCTTGATATCATAATTTGACTAATCACGAAGGAGGTGAGTTCAAATTTTGTTACCAATATAAACATTTGATAGTAAATAAGATATAATATTTTTTAAGTATCGTATGAGATTTACTCCTACCCAAACGAGCCTTCTAAAACTCATGTGACCTAAACCTTTTGAACAACGGATAAAAAACAAATAAAGTGCAAGAGAAAGGGGATGGGAAATGTCAAAAAAGAGGGGATAGAAAGTGATTGTTTTTTGAACAAAAATATAATAAAACAAGTAGAAAGTGACCGTTTTTAATTTATCAATTAAATAACCCATTACTTAATAGTTTAATGGACCAGGTGATAATATAATGATGTAAGATTGACTAGATCAGTCAAAGACAAATAAATTATTGTTCAATTTATGAGAGTAATACTTATTAATAGAAACAATTAATCACACATTTAAAGAGAAATGAGTTCATTTAGTTATAAATACCTAATAAAAAAAAGAATACTTTAATGGGAAAGTGGAAAAGAAAAGAAAAAGCCAATTTAGAAAGAGAAATAAAACAAAAGAGGGTTATTGGGGTTATCACTCCTTCCATGTTCATAGAAAGTGGACACTGCCCATTTTTCCCATTGGAACTTTGTGGGTAAAAAAAGGAGTGAATTTCTTCAAGGTTTTGAAAGCTATAACCTTTGCATTTCTTCACAGAATCTGAGGCTGAAGCTGAGATTTGTAATGGGTTGTGGTGGCACTGTGGTGCTTGTTTTGAGCATATGGGGTCTCTTCTTGATCTCACTCTCTTCTGCTTCTAGGCTTGGTGCTTCAAGGCAAAAGCTTGAACTCAATAAACATTTGAATCGCTTCAACAAGCCTCCTGTTAAAACCATTCAGGTCATTCCTTAAACTCTCTCTTTTTTACTTAAAAAAGGTATTTTTTTTTGGGTTTGTGTTTTGGTTCTTATCCATCAAATCCTATTTTAGCCCTTTTTATTGTTTTGATCTGTTTTTAGTATGTTTTGAAGGGAAAAAAAATTACTTTTTTTCATGACCCCATTTGCTTTCTTTGCTCTTGGGTAGATTTTTGCTGGAATGGTTCTGCATCTTTCACACATTTTAACTCAAATCAAATGTTCCTCATTAGCAAGATTTTGCTTCTGTTATTTTTTCTTCTTATAACATTTTTTTCCCTATGAATATGCGGTTTTCTCTCTCTTCATTTATAAAAATGTAGTACATTTATGTTGGTGTTCTGATTTCATAAAACCTTGTTTTTTTTCTACTACTTTTTTCTCTACTTATTCCTCCATCCACAGGAAAAAAAATCAATCATAGCCCTTTCTGTGAAATTATTGGTTGGATGTTGAAGCAGTAGAGAAAGTACTAAGAGAAAGAACTAGGCACTACTATGGTTCCTTCACTTTTACACAGTATTTCAAGTGTTAATAATGTGATTTGTCATTGTTGCAGAGTCCAGATGGAGATATAATAGATTGTGTGCATATTTCTAAGCAGCCAGCTTTTGATCATCCTTTCCTCAAAGATCACAAAATTCAGGTTCATTTTCTTCATTGAGATCTGCATGTATTTTTCATTTTTGAAGTGTTTCCCCCCTAACTTTATGCTTTGGTTAATTAGATGAGGCCTAACTTCCACCCTGAAGGGCTCTTTGATGAAAACAAGTTATCTGAGAAACCAAAAGAAGGGTCAAATGCTCCTAATACTATCACTCAACTGTGGCATGCTAATGGTAAAAAATGCCCCAAGGACACAATACCTATCAGGAGAACAAAGGAAGAGGATGTTCTGAGAGCTAGCTCAGTCAAAAGGTATGGAAGGAAGAAGCACAGAAGCATCCCTAAGCCGAGGTCGGCAGACCCTGATATAATTAACCAAAGTGGTCACCAGGTAAGAATTTCCATGAGTTCCTTGTAGAGTTTGTTATCGAATATCAAGAGAATAGTTCCATACATCTTGTTTGTTCCCTCTAGTAAGTAGCATTGTTCTAATTTCCTTTTTGTGTTCTTTGTGTGTTGTTGTTGATGGATAATCAGCATGCAATAGCATATGTCGAAGGGGATAAGTACTACGGAGCAAAAGCCACTATAAATGTGTGGGAACCTAAGATACAACAGCCTAATGAGTTTAGCTTGTCTCAGCTCTGGGTATTAGGAGGATCATTTGGTCAAGATCTTAACAGCATTGAAGCTGGCTGGCAGGTACAGAAGGAACAATTGTTCATTATTTATTCTTGCATTTTTTTTTAATTTGATGTTCCCGTTTACTTGGAGATTGTAACACCTTTATGTACATGATAACAGGTCAGCCCAGATTTATATGGCGATAACAACACACGGCTATTCACCTACTGGACAGTAAGCGTCTACATTTCAATCCTGCCGCGGCTTTCATTGATGTTCTAGTTTTTTGTGTTAGTCGAAACATGTTCATTCACAACACTCACTTTCTACATTTTGCAGAGTGATGCTTATCAAGCAACAGGTTGCTACAATCTTCTCTGCTCAGGATTTATTCAAGTCAATGATAATATAGCAATGGGTGCAAGCATTTCTCCCATTTCTGAATACAGTAACTCCCAGTATGATATCAGTATAACTATCTGGAAGGTAAAATCCCTAAAAAATCACATTATTAGTCTGCAACAATAAATTCTTGGAAACCTATTATCTTTCTCCGAAGGGTAACAAAATATATCAATGTGTCATATGGAAAATTCAAGCTGCATATGTTTGATACGCTATATAGCTAGTATGGGAATCTTGAACTTTTCATGTTTCCAGTCATGAACTGGCTAGTAAGAGCTTTATCCTTGGTATTGAATGTGTGACAGTGCAACATAGTTAGAACCATCTTTACACAGATCCTTAGGATCTTCCCCATTTTCTTGTGACCACGACATGTACGATGGCCCGGTACTGGTACTTATATTGTTATCTTCCTTTTATGTCCTATAGAATATAAGAAATACTTTTATGTAAGTATGAGCAAAACTACATACTTGAAACCATTACATTTCTTATTGGTATTAATTAAGTGGTTGTCTGTTATTTCTCTTGTAGGATCCGAAAGAGGGGCACTGGTGGATGCAATTTGGGAATGACTTGGTATTGGGTTATTGGCCTTCTTTCCTATTCTCATACTTGGCAGACAGTGCTTCCATGATTGAATGGGGAGGAGAAGTTGTAAATTCTGAGCCTAATGGTCAGCATACTTCAACTCAAATGGGAAGTGGTCAATTTCCGGAACAAGGATTCGGCAAGGCAAGCTACTTCAAGAATATTCAAGTGGTTGATAGCTCCAACATTCTCAAAACTCCCAAAGGCCTTGGCACCTATACTGAGCAATCAAATTGCTATGATGTCCAAACAGGAAGTAATGATAATTGGGGTCATTACTTTTACTATGGAGGTCCTGGTAAAAACCCAAATTGTCCATGAGAGTAAAGAAGATTATGAACTAAAAAGAGAAAAAAAAGAAAATTTTCTAGCCTCTTGTATCATTCAACCACCCTAGTGTTAAAGCCCTTTTCTTTTTCTCTTGTATACCCTTGTTCTGTAGTTGAAAGTTTTGACTGTTTTTCTTTTTATATTGAAAGATTATCCCTCAAGACAGTGGGGAAGTGTGGCCAAGTTTCTCAAAAGCCTAAAGAAACAGGCCTTTTTATATGACACCCTTTGTATTTTATTTGCTCCTCCACTCCTCTCTATTGGAGTGTGTTGTCAATGACAATGAAGTGAGTTCCTCCATATATATATATTAGTCTTCTGTAATTTACCAAAACTATATCTAACTCCTAGAATGTGTTACTTATATTGTTCCTTAATTTTGAATGCTAAGTATGGTACCATGCAAATGCTTGCAGAATCAGTCACAGTTAAAGAAAATTAAAGTGTAAGTAACCATTAAAAGGATAAGGAAAAGGAAAATGAGAAAGCAAGAAGTACTTGTAGATTTTTGTCTTAAAAAACTAAGATGCATGTGAAAAGGTTGTATGTGAGTGTTTGACAGTACTTTTGTTTGCATTTTCAACTTTATGTGGAGTGTCCCACTTCTTCTACTGCACATTTTCAATTCAATCACTTTTTTCAATCTGCACATCCTTCCCCATGCACATTATAAAAGCCTGTGGAGACATGCAGAGCTGAAAAGGGTTGGGTCTACCTTTTTTATTTTTGTATTTAACCTTCATATACAACATTAAAGATTTTATATATCAGCTTAGTATTACCCCGGGTTGAAAATAACAAAATTGAAACCCAAACAGTTTTAACATATATAGTTTCAAGTTAAATTCCAGGTGAAATCACATTTAAGTCTTGCACTGCAGCCCAATGCAGCAGTGGTTCACTTTGTTGGTATATGCTATATGTTTTACCAAGTGAGTGATGCAATGAACTATAATGGCTCTAGCATGATTTATCATTGTAGATTATTCTTGCTTATAATTTTTGCACTTATATAATATGAATGTAATTTCTATGTTCTGTTGGTATAAAAATTTATATAAGGTTAGCATATTATTTATGAGTCATTTGATTAAATAATATGAATGATAAATAATACAATAACAATATAATTTTTTTTATAATATCAATGCATAAATTTCTTTCCATAATTTAAGATACATTAACTTAAGTACTTAACTATTTGCTATAGTCACATCCCTGTGGCTTTATTTTTGTTTCTTGTTTTCATGGGTTTTTGTGTGAGAACACATCTATTTGCATTACAGAAAGAAAAACTACTAAATAGCTTGGAGTGTGCCAGTTTGAAAGAAAACTTTGCAGAATAAAATAACCACAACTTTGCTCATGCACAATTAGTTTATAATAATTGGGTGTATAGTTAAGTATTTGAGGATACTACTTCTCATTTACTAATCCAAAAGAAAATAAATCAAAATTAATTAATTAAACTACATATAATAAAAAGCCAAACGTGGTTTGAATTATCTCAGTGCTGGTTCAAGCAGTTTTGAAACTTGAAGTGATAGAACAAGACAATTTTCTACCATTACCCATAATTTGATTTGGATTTTGGACTTTCCCAACCCTGTCATACGCTACCCTTGACAAAATGTCTTAGTCAAATTTCTTCAGCTTCTTAATTGAAAGATGGGTAATGTCATGTAATAATTATTCACTATTATTTTTTAGAGTAAATTATAGGAAGAAGACCTTGAGTTTTAGTAAAATTGTTGTTATATCACTTTAATACAAGAAAAAGATGTATTTATTAACAGTTTAAAATTTTTTACACTGTCAATATATTATCAATTATTCATATTTTATTACAATGATTATTAAATAAAAGTGATACAAATAAATGGTGAAGGATGCACAGATAAATAATACAAATACAATAGTCATTTAAGGTTACTATATTCAACAACTATTATACCCTCACTTACGGTGTACCACCCTTCCTTATGGTGCATCCTCGATTACGATGCGCCCCCGCTACAATGCGCCCTAGCTTACGGTGTGCCCTCGCTTTCGGTGTGCCCTCCCTTACGGTGCGACCTCACATAGGCGAGGGTGCGTCGTAAGCGAGGTTGCACCGTAAGCAGAGTGTGGCGTAAGTGAGGGTGCACCATAAGTGAGGGTGCACCGTAAGCGTGAGTGCAACGTAAGCGAGGGTGCACCGTAAGCATAAGTGTAACGTAAGCGATGGTGCACCGTAAGGGAGGGTGCAATGTAATGGAGGGTGCACCGTAAGGGAGGATGCAATGTAATAGAGGGTGTATCATAAGGGAGGATGCATCATAAACGAGGGTGCACGTAAGGGAGAGTGTGCCATAAGCGAGGGTGAGCCGCAAAGGAGGGTGCGCCGCAAGGGTGGGTGCTCGCAAGGGAGTGTGCGCTGTAAGCAAGGGTGCACCGCAAGGGAGGGTGCACTGTAAGCGAGGGTGCACTGTAAGGGAGGGTGCACCACAAGCGAGGGTTCACCGTAAGCGATGGTGCACAGTATGAGAGGGTGCTCCATAAGCGAGGGTGGGTCATAAGCAAGGGTGCGCCGCAAGGGAGGGCGCGCTAGCGAGCAAGGGCGCACCAGAAGGGAGGGCGTGCCGCAAGCGAGGGCGCACTGTAAGCCACAAGCGAGGGTGCACCACAAGCGAGGGTGCACCACAATCGAGGGTGCACCACAATCGAGAGTTCACCACAAGCGATGATGCACCGTATGAGAGGATGAACCACCGTATGGGAGGATGGACCACCGTCAGCGAGGATGCAACGTAGGCGAGGTTCCACCGTAAGCGAGGGTCTACCGTAAGCGAGGGTGCACCATAAGGGAGGGTGCACCGTAAGTGAGGGCGCATCGTAAGGGAGGGCGCACCATATGCAAGGGTGCACCGTAAGCGTGGGGCACCGTAAGGGAGGTTCCACCGTAAGCGAGGGTACACCGTAACTGGATCAAGTTTTGGTTTTGGAATGTTCTTTAGGATGTTGTTAGCTTCATATTGTTATAAGTGGATTACCATTATAAACTTCAATATTTTGTAGCTGGTAGTATGTTGTGTGAAAAGTTAGTGCATCTGACTGAAAATCATTCTCCTTGAGATAACTTTTCTTGCCAGTCTTCTGCTTTTGTAATTTTTGCATTTGTGTTTGTATTAGTTCTAGGATGCTTTGTTGAACTCTGAAAATATTCTACTCTCCTAGTCAGGTCCTTAGCTCACTCCAACCTCTGGATCATTGCACTCTTGCCTGGGGCTAGTGAGGTCAAAAGAGAAACACTTTCTTGGCTTATTGCACCTATCTTGTTTAGTTTCCATTATTTGACTGATATTACATGTTAAGGTCTTAAATTTCAGGAACTACTTTACCATGATGCGATTCTGCCAATTGTTGGAAATGGTTGAAAGTATTCCTTTGCCATCTGGTGCATATTCTTCTGATTTTTCTCTCCCCCTTGCCCCCCCTGCTGATTTTAATTCCTTTTACTATATCCTCCAGACCAAAATAGGGATGAAAATAGATTTGAATGCGATAAAATATTCAATACTCAGACAAAAGTGGTCAATTATGGGTAAAAATTGAATATAAACTTACTGGGAAGAAAGTAGATTTATGAGTGCAATAAAATATTCAGTATCATAAATCATATTTGTTGATAATGTGTTGATTTCTAATCAGACAAAAGTAACTGTTATTGGTAACTATTCAGTATAGTTCTAATGTCTAGAGATTAACTAGGTGCAGCAAATAAAGTCATCAAAGGATACCAGAAGTTTAGTGCAACCCCCAAGTATATGGTCTCCAAGTGATGTTTCATTAGTAGACATCTGACTTTTGTAAACTTTGCCCGCGGAAGATGGGAATAAATATGTAATTGCAGTGCTATGTTATATATAGTGAAAATCAAATGTTGAATGGGCAATTTTATTTACCACCTGCAAAAAGTCTAAACATACTAAGTTCTTAATTTTTTTAATCCTCACTCATCAAAATATCTTTTTTAAACCAAAGTGACACACATTTCTCTCTCATTTCCCACATTCACAACCAAAAACCCTTACATACACACCCTGAAAAAACCTCCATCCTAACTCAGATACATAAAACCTTCCAAAATGAGATGGTCGAGTTAGATAAAAAAAAATGATATTTATGAAAGTATGATGAAAACTTCCTAAAATGGGGTGCATTTAAACATTCTAGAATTGATAACTATTTACCTATTTAACTATCTAATTAATAACTAAAAGTATCATATTTCCTTTCTAAACTAATCTTTTAATTTGGTTTTGTTCATTTTTGGAATAAGTCTATGTAAATTCATCCTCCCCTAACTTCATTAGGTAGAAGTTTCATATACTGTTCCACCCTTTTCTTTATTGTTAGGAGTAGTACAGCTATGCTTAGTTTTTTGGTAGTAAGCATTTTGCTTCCCATTATGAGGTTGCTACACAACATATATAGTGTGAACAGTCACAAATACTCCATGGTTCTAACTTGAAGCACATGGTATTCCAATAATAGATGATAGACAATACATTATTGATAAGAAATTCTGATAAATGTTCTAAAACATATGGATTCCTTATGTCACATTTTACAAAGAGGAGCTGTTCCAGAACCTCTAGTGGACATAGAACAAAGTGGCGCCATGGAAGTTCGCTTTTCATATCAAATCCATGCTCAAGTTAATAATATTCGAGTTCAGATGTTATTAATTGCAATGGGTATTGACAGTACATCAAGATGAAGCTCACAAATTGATTCTGAGGGTGGAACTCTGATCTTTAACTCTTTATGTCTTCCTTTCTATGATAGTACTTCCCTTGTTATTTATTTCCTGTACATAATGAAATATTCATATGACAATGCCACTTTAGAAGACATCTACTGAAGTTCATAAATGACTAGAACATATCAGTCTTCTTTGCAACAAGTACTGCTCAGATCAGCACACATCTTTTTTCACACTAGACGTCAATTCTATTTCATTTTAATTTTCAGAATAGTTAGTCAGACACACAGATAGGATTTATGTCATTTTAAACTTTATTAGTCTTTAAACACAAGGGATAGTTTATTTCAAGTTATGCATGAAAACTCTACTGCTTTGAATTCGTCCGTAGAAATTAAATTTTTTAAAGGGATAATGAGGTATAGGAGACATACCAAGGAAGTTTAAAAGTATCTTTCCACCATCCTTGTTTTGCACAATTTGCAACAATTTTGTCCAACCGTACAATGACCTGTGAAAATGTTGGCCTGACAACAGGCTCTGAATCCCAGCATTCCTCAATCAATCTGCACCAACATAGTTAGACAGCATTAAATTTAAAGTGAAGTTAGATGATCTATTTTTTACTTCAAACTGACTCACTCTTTCAAATCCGGAGGATAATGTTTGGTTTTGATCTTGAACGTTGGTCTTTTCCCTTCTAAGCACATGAGTTTCGCAGCCTCCTCAGCGGACTTGGGGTGAAAGGGCTGTGTCCCTTCTATCATCTTGGCCCATAAAAGAAATATTGCAAAAGGAATTGCTGAGTTTCTACCTTCTACTAATAGAAGACCAATGTATGAAGACCAGTGGGATAAATATACAAAATCTAAATGCTCCTAAAATCAAATCACTGCGATGAGATATGAACAGTTATGCATGTAGAAAAGCTGAGGTTTCTCCATAAAACTATAAGTGCGTCAGTAATTTTAAGGAACTACTGTTATGAACTTAGTCCCAACTAACAATAGGACTATCAGCTATACTACATAAAAAGTTTGATTAAATGATTTTAGTAAATGTCTAGACGATATTGATGCCAAATTTCCCATACCACCCCAAGAACTATCTCGTGTGGCCCATGCTTTTCTGAGTATCGAACTCATGACATTGGCTATGACGCCACTTGTAGATGAGGTGTCGACACTTGTCACTAAGCTAAAAACTAAAGTTAATAGGCAAAGCACAACATCTTCCACCTCAATGCATCAACCTAAATCAGATTCACAGGGACCTTGAGGAGGCAAGGTGCAGTCTCAATGGCCAAAATTATCTTGAAAATTAATGAATCTGACAATATGCAACATCATAACATGTTAACTATATTACAGGTGTAGCAAATAATAGGTACCTCATATATAATGAGACCAAAAGAATATGCATCCACACTTCTATCAAATTCTCCACCTTTGTAAATCTCCGGTGCCAAGTACAAATCTACAAAGAATACAGCCAAATCATTAATTGAACCCCAAAAAATATATTTTTAACAACTCTAGTTGCAAGATATTTTTTATTATTGCAGTAACAGTTACTGTAAGTAATAAACTGTATCGCTTAAACTTCCCACAATGCTTGACCATTTTTGCTGACTTTTTCCATTCAAAATGATAGTCCCTGTCCTCCACGTAAATTTTCACATTTAATTATATTCTGTTGGATTACCCCCAACACCTTTTCAATTCAACCCTAATGTAAGCCAGTTACCAAAATCAAGTAGGTTGGTAAAAAGGGGTTTAAACCAGAAGACAATACCATGTGGAGGTACAGTATGTGCAAAGTCAGAAATTCCATATCCCAAATGATGTTACATCCAACAACACCCCTCTTCCCTCCCCGTTTTAGCCATCTCTCAGTGGGTTTTGACTCCGAATCCAAAACCGATATTGGAATTATGATTTCATAGGAGATAATTTGCAAAAATCAACTGTACTGTCTATTTTATCATTTTTCTTCACAACCTAAGCTAAGGGCAGCGAACAAAAATTTCCGTATTCAATCTTTATGTCTTTACTTAATTCAGGCTTTGAAGGAAAATTCTTATTGCATTTACAAATCTTATGCATTCAACCAGCTATAATTTAATTGAAGCTTAGTGCAAGAAAATGGGTTACAGAAGTATAAAACCTTCATATCAATTTGGAAGAAGATGAAATCTAAATCCAAAAATTGTAGACATACTTGCAAACTTACTTGAAAGGTTAACATTAGCCTCTGGCTGTACCAGCCTTACTTTATCAGATGACATTTGTGTTAATCTCACATTGCCAAATCCAGCTATCTTCAATTGCCCTCCATTATCCAGCAAAATATTTCTGGCACCTTACCAAAATTTCATATATTAAAGGAGTAGTAATGACTAAAGTACAATTTGAAATTCACTTGTAAGTGAACATAAGATTGTATTAAGTGGTCTTACTTTGGCGTTAAGCAACAGTGGGTAATTGGATCTGGTTTGCATTCATGCAGATAGTTCATTCCCCTGCAAACAATAAATTATGGACACCTTATATAAATAATCAGGAAGAGTGTTCAATGAATTTATACTCATTCAGTGCATGTAAAGTTAGCAAGCCAAGAAAACGACCAGAGACACCACTAGCAAATGATTGACCATATACAACAAGAGATAAGAAAATAAAATAAGAATGTGAAAGCTTTTTAAAGATGTGTTCACAAAAATTTGTACAGCATAGCTACTTAAAATAGTTACTTGCCTGGCAATATCAAGAGCAAATCGTAGAGCTTTTGATGGGGAAAGACGGCCTTTCTTTTGAAGATAGCTTGCTAGGTCACCCTGAGAAATCAGCATTGACATGAGCAATGAAAAGTGAGTTAGATACAAGATACTGTACTGAGAAACACTGTATTTCTAAATGTGGGTTTGCTATGCTACTTTCACTAATTTTTCTCATCTCACTAAGATGTCCTAGCTCTCATGCTCCTCCATGTTTGATATCTTCATCCTCTCTCTCTCTGTCTCTCTCTCTCAAACACAAACATACACACACACACACAAACCCCTCTACAAAAAATGAGAGGGAGGGAGGTAAGCTTTTACCTTAGCATGATATTCTCTAACAATCATCATAGGTATATTTTGGGTGACAGCTCCAACAAACTGAACCACATTAGGATGCCGTACCCTTTCTAATAATGTAAGCTCGTGTTTGAAGACATCTCTGAGTGAATTATGCAAATGGTATTAAAACAATTAGTACCAAGGTTGAGTAATAAATTATAGAAACAAACAACAATTTGAATCATCTACTTGACCAGAAATCACAAGTGAAAAGTAGTGAATGACATATGCAGTCAGATGAAAACTTAGCTAAGCAGAATAAGCAGCAAACAATCCCTTTGAATTGCAAGAAGCATACCATACATATTCATACAGTCATACAGAGTAAAGGACTGATGGGGTATATACATACATGCTATCAGGATCTGAATAACTGTCCTTATCGAGTATCTTCACTGAAACCTTTGTGCCATTCCATTTAGCTACTTGATATGTACCCTGCAAAGAGATTGATAGTAATTTTAACATGTATTTATCTTTAGCTGAATACAAACATATGTTTATAAATCCAGTGAACTCGGTCCCAGTAAGTGTTGGCAACTTTTGTCATGTCAGAAAAGCATAATCAATTAATTGTAAGACATTAGACAACTCGGTGCATATCTGAGATAATGACAAAGCAAAAGTTTAATGCATGGCAGTAAACATCTTATACCAAATCACTAGTATGGTAATAACGCAAAAAGCAAAAGGTGTCAAAATTGCTTCGAGTGTAGGTACACGTCAGTTCCGAGCATTAATATGCAATTCCATAAACAAGTAAAATGTCCTAGTGGAACCAAGTTGACTAATGTGTCAGCTTAGACATTATAACTTGAATGATTAAATGTAAGTGAACAAAATCAGTCACGAGAGAGAAAAAGTATACCTTTGAAATACCATCACTCTTCCTGACCTGGAGTTCTAATGGATTGAGTTCATATTCTGGAACTTCACGTGGATTTGCAACAGTCATTGGAGTCTTCTTGGCTTTCTAACCACATCAGAAATTATTAATCAATGTCTCTAAATTCAATTAAGTTTATTCTACATTTATAAATACATAACATTCAAAGAATAGTAATGATACCGGCACTTTTGCTCCACGGGCCTTCAGCATATAATAAATTTCTGAATTTCCATAATGCTTGGCATCAGCTGCTGCCTGCATATCCATATATCATATATTACATGTTAAAAATAAAATGTTCAAAATTTTAAGAACGTGGATTAGACCACACATATGTAATTTCTAATTTTGAGCTACATTAAATGAACTGACTCAATGTTTCATTCGTATCAACTCTTTCATACAGTATACAAAAATAGTAATCTGATCCATCTTGTAATGAAATTCAACATGCAAGGACCAAAACTCTCCTAAAATCCTAATCTAGCAGTTAACCATGAACAAAATGAGTCCCTCCATCTTATGCTGAAATTCAACTTACAAGGACTGAAAACTCCTAGAGGTTCTCCTAAAATCTTATGCCAACAGTTTCTTTTTTTGTAGGAGACTCTCAATATCTTAAAACTAACTCTGAATCAACTAATCTGAGTCGAGTTGGAAAACTCATTTGAGGAGCCAAAACTCTATCAACGATTATTTTTTTAAAATTCACAACACTAGTCACCTTGCCTTAAAGCTAGCAGTTTTTTAGTATAAACCATCACCAAATAATCTGGATTTGAGCCTGACCATGGGGCAATGTTCTTGATCGGATTTTTAACGCAATTGCATTTCTAAAACTTAGAACTAAATCCATTTGGTTATGGTAGCCTAAGCTAGTAGTTAAGCATGAATAAAATGATTTTGAAATTAAAAAAAATAAGGTCCAAATTAAAAATTATTAATCATGCATGACAAGTTAATTAGATTTTCAACATTTAAAATCAAGGTACAGGAAGTTGCATGTCAAGGTTTAGGTATTCTCTAAAATCGTGTGGTGACTACAATTGTGGCCAAATTTAGTAGCAATTTAAATCAAGGATAGCTTTTTTGGGTACTACTTCCCCTTCAAAAGGTAGGGAAATAATCACTTCCGGGATTATAGGAATCGAACCGTTGAATCTAACCGGTCTTACACCATTAGAGTAAGGCCTTCTTGATCTAGTATGGTTTTTAATTTTCAATAGAGTAAAAGGGGATAAGGAAATTACCGTACTGCCCCAGCGATCACGAGCATCGATATTGACCTTACGAGAAAGTAAGAGCCTTGCAACCTCAACATGTCCCTCACAAGCAGCAACGTGAAGAGCTGTACGGCCATCAAGGTCGATGCTATTTACGTCAATGCCCTCGTTCAACAAATCCTCTACTCCCTTCATGTCCCCCCTGCACGCCATGAACAGCAGCTGCATCGTCGAGTCCAAATTCTCCGGCACCGTCAGCTCGATGTGATCCGGCGTAGGACTCCCACGACGAATCGGATCGAGCGACGACTGCCTTCCAAAGCTGAACCTCAGGCTGTTACGTCTGGGGTCCAGCGAGGACTGGCGCGTAAACTGTCTGCTCAGGTGGCGACGCATAGATGCGCCGCCACCTGACGAGAATTGGCGGGATATGCCGCGCTTCAACTGCGCGGCAATGCTTTCCATAATTGAGAAATGAAAAATAATCAATCAATGGAAAGAGAAAGTAAGAATGATGATGAAATTATTGCATTGGAATAGTTATGATCTATTTTGAGGGTAGGGGCATGTTTGGATTGAGAGGCTAAAAAGGGAGTGAGAATTATAATTATAATTTTGTTGCCAAATTGGGAATTGAAAAAGTGATTAAATTGGTTTGGCTTTTTATGAGGGGGTGTGAGTGGGTTGACTTACATCCACAAACGGCGATGAGAATGGGGAGTCTTCTTTATTTCCCCGTCAAAGAAGCCGTTAATGTCTATCTTTTCTATTCATTTTTTGGTGTCTTGGGATTCACTTCCTCATGTGTTTTGCCAACACTTGTAAGGTCAAGAATTAAAGCTAAAAGGTGGTGGTGCGTAAGTTGGGTTAGTGGGGATAATTACTTAAAAAAAAATGATATATCCTTTTATAAAATAAATTTTGTCGTATACGAAAGTATTAATAAGATATTAATCTAGTAATTTAATGTTTTACTAGATCCCTAAAATATTAGAATAATCAAATAGTTCATAATTTAATTCATTTAAGCGATATTTGTTAAGAGACGTTGAACTGAAATGTACTATTTCATCACTCATGAAAGGTATTATATATCATTATTTTGTGTTATTGAAGAATGTATAGGATCATATATCCTTATTTTTTTAATGGAAGTGCAAAAGCAATTAATCACGGGAAGATAGACAAAACTGCGTGGCAATGGAAAATAAGTTTTGTCCATTATTTGTATATTTCTGTTCATGATAGGTTACATGTCAATATTATATGATGAATTTCATTATATTATTTGTACACGTAATAAAAACAAACATACAATGAATTATTTGTCTCGTCATCTTGACAAATACTATTATATCCTTGAGTTTTGGTCTTTCTACAGAATTGAAAAAATGTAGGAACTATTTTTCTTTTTTATATTCTGGCAGTTGGAAATGATAGAAATCCAAACATGTCAAGCTACTATACTTTAATTAGCAACTGTCCTCAATCCCCAAAACCCAAAGCCATCCTCCATGACCAAGAAACCATCTTGTCCCCTCGTGCAAAGTTGGCAACAATAAATACTTCTGCTTGAACAAAGATCTCTCATCATAGATTTATTCAGCGCAAATGATAATGCAGCAATTTTTTTTAGAAATAATGATAAAATTTTAATTAATATAAATATTTTTATATGTATAAAATAGGTTTTTGGAATTAAGAACTTTGTTCCTTCTAGTGTTGAATGTGAAATGCCTTACTACTAATCTTTTTAAAAGGAAATATCGCTTGTTATGCTTGAAAGTTACATGTGGCGTAGTCACTACTTAATAGGGGTGGTACATCTAGTCCTTTTCTCTAGCAATCAATATGGCATTGAAAAATCATATTACAAGTGAAGTAACCCACACATATAAGGAAAATGGATTTATCCCATACTAAGGATCTAATATTTAGATAAAAAATTATTATAAATGAAAAAATTAATCTGAACCTCACATTCCAGTATTAGACCATTCAGTATTAGATAGGATCCCTTTCTTTAGGAGTAGAATAATTATAGTTTGATTCCTTGATAGGAGAAATTTGTTCCCTATTAGAGGATCCTAACGCAGATATAATGTTACAATGAATCAAGAGTGTGAAATCTATAACCTTCATGTTATGTTTTTCCCATGAAATCTTCTCTCCAATTGAGAACAATGGATTCATTAGCTTCTTCCATAATTCCATTTTGGACGGTGGTACCATTGCTTCCTCAAACAAATAACATATGCAAAACAAGTTTATCAACATATTTTAGGTTTCTACTTAACCTTATATCCCTTAGTGAACAATTGGCCATGATTCACTTCATCTTTTCAAGTTCATATCCATAAGAATGGCGTATTTATGCATACATAATGGAAAACAACGACTTCAATATAAACATTTCTCATATAAAAATATCACACAGTTATTTAGTTATTTAGTTATTTATATATGTATGATTAAGATTAGTTAATAATCACTTAAAAAATGTTATATATATTTGTCTCTTAATTTTAGCTATTCAAATAAAATATAATTCCTCATATTTTTGACATTTCCCACTATAATAATGATTTTCAATTAAGTCACTTGGACTGACCTGAATTCCTAAGCATGCCGTGTGTTGGATAATGCCAATTGCTTCTTGTGTTTCCAAATTCATGAAAATTGAAAGAATGGGTTGGAGGTAATATTAAAAGGAGAATAACATGAATAACCGGAATGATGTTGTTTTCAAATAAGAAGGAAGTTGTTTTGGAGGATATTGTGGATGAAATAAAACTCAAATCTTAGTTTGCATCAAGAAAATATAAACATGCTAATATATATTGGTTTGAATAGATTTCTAATCCAACTCTAAGCCTACAATGATATTGTAGATGACTTTTCATCTTTCTCAGTTTTGAAAGGTTTCATGTTTTATTTTTTATTTTATTTTTGTTGGAAATGATGTAGAGTAGGTTGTTGTTTTGCCTAACTTTCTCTTGTAAATATTGGTTTCTATTAATAAAAGTTTTACTCATAAAAAAAAGAATAAAATATCAGAAAATAATTTATTTCTTAAGTCACTATAATCATAATAACATATATCCACTTTTTTTTAGTTTTGAAAACTATTTTTGTAGAAAATAGTCAAATATGTTACATGATTTTTAGTAGTAGGAAAATATAACTTATCTTCTAATATGGGGAAATATTTTATTCTCTATTAAAAATATTTCATCTATGAAAGAAGTTCAATAAGTAAGGGTTAGCCTTTATATGCAATGTCCATATATTTGAGTATTGTAGCATGCAAGTTACGGGAAAGATCATGTTAGAAATTTATAATTTTTAATTAAGATGACCATCATATATTTAATACAATTATATTGTCTATTTATTTTGGGTTACAAAATAAGTGATCTAATTTATGATAACTCATATAACTTCTAAAATTGATAACGGATATGTGCTTAATGAATGAATACTTAAACGATTGACGTATAAGGGATAATGAGAATCCTATAAGTTAAGACATAATGAATGGTTATGCTCCACAAGATACCAAATCACAAATAGTTTTCACATCTCCCCATCAGATAGAAAATGAAGGTCCCAAATTAAGGATTTGGTTGAGGAAGGTCATCATACCAAAATTCTCTCAAAATATATATCAAATGAGTATATCAAAGAACATGGATTCAAAGATTCATGTATGACTTTGTATCCTTGTTTTATATTATGTGTGAGAATCATGAGATTCAAGATCCTAAGATTGATATTTCACCAATCACTAGGAATTATCTAACAAGTGGTATCAGAACTTTGAGTTCTAAATTTTATGGTTCTCCATTAAAGATGTTTTTCCCCAAATTTTTTATGAACTCTAATTTTTTAAATTTGATGATTTTTATGCTTCTACTATTGGTTATGAAAATTTGGTATTTATGAATAATGATGATAACTTTCATGTGCTCCTGCCTATTTGAATATGAATAATTTGCATTATGAATTATTGCAACATCTGTTGAAGTATATATTTACATCTGTGCATGAATATTGTATTAACTTGTATGACTCTATTATGCCATATGTATATAATATGTGCACTAATGTTTTAATGTTGGACATTGACTTGTCACTTTACAATTTTGCAATTTGTTGAAGTATATGTATAAGATATATACGTGTTAAGATATGTTTTTATTTTATATACATATAATCTAGAATTCATGATCTTATATATATTGCAAATTAAAATATACATATATAATTGTTTACAACTTGATGTTGTTGTGATGTCTAGAATTACTGATTAAAGTTAATATATATATATATATATAATGATTACGGTTAATGCTTATAATTATATATATTTTACTATGTTAGTGTGTGAAAGTGTATATATATTGTTACATATATGTTTTAAGGATATGCATGATTATATTCGATCTGGAATTTCGATAATGATTTTCATATATTTTTTATGCTTTTCAATCTGGATCTATTTTGCATTTGATTAAGATTGCATCTATTTTTATGCATTGATATATATGTAATATATCTTTTTTTTTATTTGAAATTATATTATGTGTTTAGATTTTTTAATCATAAAAGATATCAAATATGAAGGTTTTTTAATTTCAAGATCATAATTTTTTTATAATGTACTCATATTGTTTTCCTTATGTCTGTAATTATTTTGAATTAATTGATGCAATATGTTGTCAAAGTAACATCTATTGTGAAAATTGATTAAGATTACACAGATGAGTATGAGATTATTTATGCAAATTGTGTTCGGCCCAAAGGAAGACACATTTTAACCAAGTAATAACATACATGTAATGCTAAATAAGTAACAATTATAAATTTTTTATGTGAATAATAGTCAATCCAAAGAAAGATTATTATTTGACAGAACTAATTGTTAATATTTGATCATTACGTTGAGAGTATAACTTACAAATTAATTTCTCTGTCCAAATATTAGAAGTTGATGTTATGTTCGATATCTTGTGATGAGTCTATGATGTGAACATGTCTTGTTATGTATATATATTATCCGACTTGTTTGTTTAAATGGTTGTAATACTTATGGTTTGTTACGTTGATTGGTGGTTAATTGCATTATTAAGGGGTTGTTACTCTTGAAGCACTATTTTCGTTTGAACAATGTGTCCTATCATGTTTAGTCATGTATAAAATGATAATATATTTTTAAAGGAAAATTCAAAAGAATCATTACTGGAATTCAAAACGCAGATCCTTGTGATGTAAATGATGCAATGATACCAATAGGCTATAATGAATATATGTATTTATATGTATATATAAGTAATATATGGTTTGGATTAAGGTTATGTTGAATCAAAATCAACTAAATGGTTTTTTCTTTTGGAAAATAAAATAGTTTGACATTTTAAGTAAACATATTAAACATGAAGTCGCCAAAAGTGACATATTTTCTATGAATTGTTAATAATAAATGTGTATATATGTATCCATGTGAGTATTAATCGGCCAAAGGAAGATTATTATTTGGCCGAATTATATACACACATATGATCGTAAACATATGATTATTATAAAGTTGCATATGTGAATGATAAGTCAGTCCAAAGAAGGATTTATTATTTGACATGCGTTATGATAAATGTTTGACCATTACAAACAAGAGTATTATTAGTGATTGATATGGAATATAAAGCCAATTGTATGTTTGCATTTTATGCGAATAGTGATTGGCCCAAAGGAAGATTATTATTTGGCCCATATTACAAACATACTTGTAGCAATAAATATGTGATAATGATATAGTTTTTCATGTAAATAGTAAGTCGGTCCAAAGAAATGCGTATTGTTTGACATGATTGATTATCAATATTTGATTACTACATTGAATGTACCACTTTCAAGTTAATATTTTTGTCTAGAGACTGAATATTAATGTTGTGCTAGGTAACTCGTAATGTGCATCATTATCATTTGAATTTAAGTATTAAAGTTGAATGTGAGTTTAATTGCAAGAATGATTGCAATTTGTTTTGTTCTTTTACTAGTGTTGCAAATATTTCTACTCAAATTAAGAACATCTCATTGCTGAATGGGACAAACTTTAAAGTCTGGAAGGAAGCCGTATAAATTATTCTCGACTGTATGGATTTTGATCTGACACTTTAGGTGGAGAAATCCATTTCTACTCCAGATATCCTCGATGAAGTTAAAATTTATGAATAAGAACGCTCTAACCGAATGTGTTTGATGATCATGAAACGCTATATTTCAGATGCGTTGTGGGGCTATATTCTCGAGGGTTTGAGTGCAAGAAAGTTCCTTGAAGAAATAGAACCATGCTTTGCCAAAAAATGAAAAGGCGGAGACGAGTAGCCGTTTGGCTAAAGTCATATCCATAAAGTATAAAGGCAAATGGAACATAATGAAGTATATTATAGAGATGTCTAATCTCGCATCAAAACTCAAGTCACTTAAGTTAGTTTGGTGATGACTTGCTTGTACACTTGGTTTTGATCTCGCTTCCTGCACACTTTGGGCAATTGAAAGTGATTTATAACACCCAGAAGGACTATGTGCAAGAGGAAGAGAGACCGCAAACACACTTTGGGCAATTAAAAGTGATTTATAACACCCAAAAGGACTATGTGCAAGAGGAAGAGAGACCGCAGAGAGATAAGACTGAAACTGCTCACTTAGCTATGACCTCTCAGAATAAGATAAAAAAGAACAATAAGGATGTTGTGAAAGGGCTATTTGTGTTTTTCCTCATTGAATGTAGAATTGTTATGCAATACACTATGTTAGGCAAACCTAGCATGAAGAGTGTTGTTGAGTGATTAAACCGAACTCTTAAGAATATAGTGAGAAGTATGATTAGTCATTTTTCCTTACCAGAATCTCTATGAGGGGAAGCTTTAAAGACTGCAGTTTACATCCTTAATATGGTGCCAAGTAAAGCAGTTAACAAAACGTCATATGAGCTTTGGACTAATAAAAGACCAAGCTTAAAACACTTACATATTTGGGGTTGTCCAGCTGAGGCGCGGCCTTATAGGCCGCATGGAAGAAAACTAGACTTATGAACAATTAACTGTTATTTTGTTGGTTATGTTGAATGCCCTCGGGGGTATAAATTTTATGATCCCACTTCAAGACTCTCTTTTTTAGACTGGAAATGCAAGATTTCTTGAGGAAGTTGATTTTGGGATAGAAATGAACATAAAGATTGTTGTTTTTGAGGAAGAACGTGTCACTAATAGTGAACAAGTTCTTGTGCCTATTACCATTCAAAGAATAAATTCGGTAATAGAAGACAATGTTTAGAATATTGTCATTGACAATATTTCATAACAAGACAACAATGAGGTTCTCCCTCAAGTACCTATAAAACAAATTCAACAACCTCAAGAAGTAGAAGTGTCATTAAGGAGATCCACTAGAGAGACGAGAAGTGCAATTCCTGGTGATTATATTGTATTTCTTCAAGAACATGAGGATGACATCGAGTTAACAGAAGATGATCCATTGAACTTCTATCAAGCCATGAAAAGTTCTAACTCTAAAAAGTGGATCGATGTCATGAAGGATGAGATAAAGTCTATGCATGATAATGACGTTTGAGATCTTGTCGAATTACCTGAAGGTGTGAAACCTATTGGTTGCAAATGGAAATTTAAAACCAAGAGAGATTCGAAGGGTAATATTGACATATATAAAGCTTTTCTAGTTACTAAAGGTTTCACTCAGAAAGATGCATTATAAAGAAACCTTCTCCTCAGTATCTTCGAATGATTCTTTTAGAATAATATTGACACTAGTAGCTCATTTTGATTTAGAGCTACATCAGATTGATGTTAAGAATGTGTTTCTAAATGGTGACATTAAAGAAACGATCTATATGACGCAACCAGAAAAATTTATGTCAATTGACTCAAAGTCTATGATATTCAAATTAAAAAAATTCATCTATGACCTTAAACAAGCTTCATGTCAATGGAATCGCAAATTTCATCAAACTATTACCTCGTATGATTTTGAGACAAATAAAGTTGATGATTGTGTGACCATATGTTCAGTGGCATTAATTTTATATTCCTGGTATTATATGTCGATGATATAGTGCTTGCTAAAATTCCATATATTTTATTAATTATTTATTTTTAACAAAAAATAATTTTAGAAATTAATCGGTAATGAATTAGGCTAAACCTTAGTTGAATGTTAGTCTTGTTTTGTGAGTTCCTATCTTGTGATAAATTTTCGTAATTTTCTGCGACGAAAAGTTTTTGGACTGTTGTCGGGCCCAAATTCGCCCAAAAAACGTATTTTGAGTTATGTAGCTCGGAATCGAACTCCAATTGCGCCTTTGGCTTTGAAATATTATTTCGAGTCAGGATAGACATCAAGTTTATCCAAAATGCATTTCTAAATATTTTTTCACTCTAAATTCGACATTTCGAAATTCTGACCGTAATCGAAATATTTTAATATCTAACCAAGTATTAGACGACAATACTCAGGCATGGTCTCATTGCGAATGTTTTATCAAAAAGCCACCTCATGTTCCCAAGTGAAACTTGTTGGGCAAGCAAGCAAAAATAATCATCTTTTACATTAAACCCCTTAAACTCTTCATCTAACCTTTCACCATTTAATCTTGGAAACTCTTGGCTTGCCTCTCTAAATCTGATTCAATTCCTTTAAAAGAGTCACTCTAGTTAGAAAACTCTTGGGTTGCCTCTCTAAAGCTGATTCATTGCACCTTAAAAGAACCATTTAACTTGGAGAACCCTTGGCATTTCATTTCATTTTTCTCTTCTTCATTCAGATTTTTCTCAAGAACTCCAAGGTAAGTTCTTAGTTCTTTGTTCCTAATCTCTTAGAAATCTAGCTGTTCATTGTTTTCGATATTCGAGTATGATGTTTATGCGTATGTTACGAACATTTTCAACCGTCAAAATTTTCTAAATAACCTTTCTATCTTTTGTTAAACGCAAGAGCGTGAAAAATGAGTTTTCATGAATCTAGAAATTGTTGTTTTGAAACCTTGAAATCTTGTTGTTCATGGGGCTGTTTTAGTGTTTGAAAATATGCATGTTGTTTATGTTGATGAAAGATGATGATTTTTAAATCAAAGAAATATTTTAAATCGAAATGTCGTTTTGATCATGAGATCAATCCTTGTGAAAAGGTGTTGAAATGATCATGGACACGATAGGGATCAGGAACGAGACTTTCGAGGATAAATGATAGTTCAAGAATATGAATCTTAGACCGGATGGATGAAAGACTCGGATGTTCTTAGAATGAATTAAAATGATATTTTTATCTTAGAGTTAGTAGGAAAGCAATTTTACTCATGAATCATTGATTTGTGTTTTTTGTTAGTTTCGAGGCGTTCGAAGTCGGACAACCGATCCACTCACGGAAAGGGAATCAACCACGCTACAACCCAAGGTGAGAGAAAATACATCGTAACATAGTGGTGTCCGAATATGACACCTGGATCTCCCAACTATCTCAAAAGTTGGGAGTTATTTCTGTTTTGTTAGAAACTCATACTTAACCAAATGATTTCATGTCTGGATTAAGTACGATGTTTCTTTAGGCTGTATGCCCCTAAGATAGTATAAAATATCAACTCTTGTGGTTTATCCGTGAAGGAACACCACTCGAGAAACTAAAATGCACTGGGATCGAAAACAGCGGAGAGTTTTGATCTGGTAGCCCAAAAGGGCGAAGAAAATGGTCCTGGTAACTGGACCACCTCGCCCGGGCGAGCTAGCCTCGCCTGGGCGAGGGAGAAACATAGAAGAATGGTTCTAAATAGCGCTTGGGCGAGGGCCCATTTTGGGTGTTTTTGGCGCCCAAGCGACCGTATTTCGCCCGAGCAAAACCGGACAGGTATTTTGGCCAGTTTTTTATGGATTTTTAGCTTGAGCAGCAATCCCCTCACTCGAGCGAGAACCATGCAGGAAATTGAGTTTGTTTTTATGAATTGGTCGCTTGAGCGTCAGTCTCTCGCTTAGGCGAAAGGCAAACATAAATTGTGACTGTTTTTGATTGATTTATTGCTTAGGCAATAGCCCTAGCTTGGGTGTGAAGTGTATTTACACTTGGGAAAGACCGTGGCTCAAAGGATTGAGTCTGGTGCCCAAATCAACAAACTTATACTGTTACTTTTGTTCTTGCGCTTTATATGGACAAGGATTCGACGAGGATGTCGTGAGCAAGGCTATGCCTAAAAAGGATTACATGATACCACGCAGTGAGATCGTCATAATCGTAAGAGGCTTGGCCGTGTGGCCGTCCAGGGTAATTCAACGATGGTTCGTAGTGGTAGGGATGTTATTCCTATATTACGTGATAACGTAAGATCGGGTCCCACAAGAAGCATTCCTTTGGGAGATGTCTTAGGATGGGCCGATCATTTTAATAGACTAATTAAAATATTTAATCGGCTAACTTTGATTAGTGTGCATATTCATTATAAATAACAAAGTAGTGGAGAGGAAATTTTTGGGAGACGAACGAGTCCTGTGATGTTGAGAGGGACGGTGATGATGGTGGTTTGTCAGCAAAGTCTTGAGGGAGAGTCTAGGTGAGACGAGTCCCCTGTATTCCTGGATGAGGTATTCTGTTGGATCGGACAGTTCTCGCAGCACAAACTAGACGATCTCTGACAACCATTCTTTGCAACCATTCTTCGGAACCGATCGATCATATATATCCTTGTGAGGAATAATTTTTGGTGCGATCAAATCGGCTTGTTATGGGACATGTACTCTTGGTTATTTCAATAGTATATTGGGAGGATATTGGTGTAAGGATTGATGAAATAAGCATAACATTCATACATTGAGATCATGGACATTAATCCCGAGGATTTGAGTTATAACTGCATTCATCATTGTGCATTATGTTTGTGATCTATATTGTGTATATTATGTGTGTCTGTCTGGATGTGATATTTCGTGTAATTCCATACCGTCAATGAATTATATTCATTAGATGTCTTACTCTCTCTTCTTTTCTTTTCTTTCTGCTTGTTCTCGATTCGCGTTCTCGTTTAGATGGATTGTACGGCGAGGATTCGGAGCTACCAATTCTCGATGTCCTAGAAGGGGACATGGAGTAGCGATGGACATAGATATACCTACACAGGCCCTTGTGCCTTAGAGCTATAGATGGTTTGTGACGACTCTACGATGCGCTTTCCTTCTCAGCATGCAAACTTGGAGGCTTCATTCACCTTGTCTGCTCGGAGATTTGCGCCTACTGCGCCACCCATTCAGTCTGTGATCCCTCAGGGACCCACTGATGTTGGATCTCTCTTCTGATTATGAGACGGAGGAGGACCCCAATGAGTGTTCTAGTACACCCGCTAACCTCGGAGCTAGTCGCTAGGGGTCATTTCTATTTCTAGTTGCCCTTGAGGCGAGTATCGGTGTAGGGTACTTATAATGTTCTGAATAAACCAGACTACTATATATAGTTCAGTTTGGATTAAGATGTATTCCACTTTGCCTTTGTATATGTTTTCAGTTATTTCAATAAAGGACCATTCCACAAATTATTGTTGTCTTTTCCGTATTTTAGGTTACTAAATGTGATGTCCCAAAAAGGAATTAAATGTAAATGGATAATTTTACATTAAAATTTTTTTTTACCCATTTTTGGGCAATATTGTTGGAGTAATTTTTGGGGCGTTACAGCTAGTAGTGATTTGAGACTATTGCATGAGACCAAGAGATTTCTAACGATGAATTTCAAAATGAAATATCTTGGGGAAGCTTATTTTGTAGTATTCAAATACTAATCGCTCTCAAGGTATCCTGAGGTTGTCACAAGAAAACTATATAGATGAAGTCCTAGATAGATTTAGCATGAAAGACAATAAACCAGAGGATAACCCTATAGCTAAGGGAGACAAGTTTAGTCTCGAGTAGTGTTCCAAAAATGACCTTCAAAGATCCGAGATGCAAAAGATTTCTTATGCATTTGTAGTAGGCATTATAATGTATGCTCAAGTTTGTACACGTTCCGACATAGCGTTTGTCGTAAGAGTTTTGAAAAGGTATTTGAGCAATTTTGTAATGCATCAATGAAAGGCAATCAAACATGTTATGTGTTAATTAAAGAGGACAGATGATTACATGTTCACTTATCAGATGTCTGAGAATTTAGAGATCATTAGGTACTCTGACTCCGATTTTTGGGTGTCTAAACAATAGACACTTCACCTCTGGATATGTGTTTATCTTGGTTGAAGATGATATCTCTTGGAAGTCTGCTAAACAGACGCTCATAGCTCATTCAATCATGGTTGTAAATTTCATGGTTTGTTTTGAAACATCACACCATTGCATATGGTTGCGGAAATTTTGTCACTAGTTTACGTGTGGTTGATGGTACTAAAAGACCACCAAGAATTTGTTGTGATAGTAAGTCTGTGGTTCTTTATTCCAACAATAATAAGAGTTCTATAAAGTCAAAATTTATTGACATCAAGTTTCTGATTGTTAAAGAAAGTGTTCAAAATTGACTAATTTCCATACAACATATATGGGCAAATTTTATGCTAGTTGATCCACTGACTAAGGGTTTGGTACCTAAAGTTTTTCATGAGCATATTGCTTATATGAATATTGTTCATTAGGATACCTTAGTTCAGTGGGAGTCTATATGTTTTATAATTTACTTTGGACGTCATATATAGTTTTATGCATAATAAAGTTGATAGTTTATTATTCTATTTTGAACTTATGTATTGTAACTATTGTGTTGCAATTAAGGACTTTGGATTGATCTCACTAAAAAATAAAGAAGGATCAGTTGAAAATAGACATGTTTAAGATCAAATTGCATAAAATTTTCATGTCACTCGTCCATATTTGATCTATGTTATTTAGTATAATGGTATGTTGATCATCGTGGTTTAGTCACGTTTGAATGTGATGAAAGTCGTGGTGGTTCCATATTTAATATATGAGATGAACCAGATTGTATTAAGAAGAAGTCTAAATATAAATAGCTTACAGATGCGCGCCTAAAGAATATGTGATATAATTGTTTCAGTCAAAATATGAAGTCAAAATGGGAGATTGTTATAAATTCATAATTTCTAATTAAGGTGGACATCATATATTTAATACAATTATATTACTATTTATTGTGGATTACAAAATAAGTGATCTAATTTCTGACAACTCATAGAACTTCTAAAATTGATAACGGATATGGACTTAATGAGTGGATACCTAAACGGATGACCTATAGAGGATAATAAGAACCCGATAAGTTAACACATACAGAACAGTTATGGTCCCCAAGACACCAAATCACAAATAGTTTTCACCTCTCCTCAACAGAGAGAAAACGAAAGTCCCAAAATGAATTAAGGATTTGGTTGAGGAATGTCATCATACCAAAACTCTCTCAAAACATATATCAATGAACGTGGATTCAAGATCCTAGAATTAGTATTTCAGCAATCATCAATAAATTTCTAAGATACTTTTCACCAATTAAACATAATGCAACCTCAACTATTCTTCCATGGTTATGACAATTTTTTTGGGGTACATCATGGTTATGACAAATGAATCATATTTAACTAAAAAATTGGTAAAGTGAAGAATCACACACATAACTATCACATTTGTTTATATAAAGAATCATAAAATAAAATGTGAAATTCAGGACAATAATAAAGTTAATCATAAATACATGGCTCTACACGTTATGACTAACCCCTCTGTTCACGTTTTTTATGCTTAATCCCCTTTCAACAATGCATATCCAATAAATGGATAAGTATATGGAGGAGGGTTGAATCTTTTTATTTTATTATGTCTTTTTCTACTATTACTTACTCTACGAGTAATGAACTAATTTTTTTCGATGTGTGAAGTTGCTTCAATAAGTATTGCAGGAATCGAACATTTACTTTATTTTTTCTTTTATTATGTTAAGGGAAACATTTTGGTTTTATCAACATTCCCTAAGAACGAATGGTGCAACATTATGATGTCCATCATTCTATATGATTTTGCGCAGTGATGTATTAATTCTGGTCTTGTATTATTCAATCAGTAACAATAATTGCTCTTGAAGGATTATTTCCTAGTATTTTGGGTTAACACTCTTTCTACTTGTTTATTGAATCTTTTTGCTTATAAAAAAATTAAGTAAAAGAACTTTGTTTTAAATAAGGGCAAGTAAAAAAAAATTAGAACTAAATAAAAATTGTGAGGTAAATTACCATAATATATATTAATCTTAAAATAAATGATCAAATATATATACTTTAAGTTATTTACTTATGAAATTTTCCAATATAAAATATTTTATTATCTATGCACTTACAATATAAAAAAATTATATGTTATCGTGAATCATTCATAATTTATTATATTACTTTTTATATAAGAGTATAATTAATATGAATGATAAATGATACAATAACAGTATAAAAATCTCTTACATTATCGGTGTATGCATTTTCTTTCTCATATTAGTAAACCTTTTCTTCTTCTTTCCTAGAATAAGCATTGTGAACCAAACATTTATGACAAGAAATATCCAATAAAATATTTACTTATACTAGTATATAAGTTATTTTCTACAACTATTAAGATTATGACACATGTATTATTTTTTAGTTTTTTTATTCTCTTTATATAATTAAGAAATGTTTATTATTAGGAGTTTTCGGTCTGTAATTTTATTTGCACAATTAAAATTACATTTTTTTCTTTTTTCTCACCCTTCACCCACTCCTTCCCTCCTATACTATCTCTACTAATCAAGACGCATGGGGAAGTGCTCCATTTGCATTGATAACATATATGACACATTTGCCCATTGACGAATGTAGGACATAGAAGTAGGGTGAACAATATAGATTAAAATAAAAATAATAAATATCATCAATTATAAAATAATAAAAATATTGATATCAAAATTACAAAATTTGAATATATTTAATTAAATAAAATATATATGTTATAACTAATGTTATGTGATTTCACATTTTAATTTATTGTCAATGTTGTTGAATAATTCTCACTAAATATAAGTCACTAGATAGTTATTCATTCGTGCATCTTCTATTTGATTACATAATCTATTTTTTACAATTTTCATAGTTAAAAAAACTACTCTTTTTAAAATTATGTTATTAACTTTAAAATAAGATAAATTAACGGGGAAACAATGTGTCTTCCACCTCCAACTAACTTATCTTAAGATTATTTATTCATTTCAAAGAAATAAATTCAACACTATTATGCATATCAATGATGTAAGTCAAGTTGATTATCAAACATCATAAAATCAGTTGAACAAAAAATTATGTGGATAGAACTTTACAACTTTCATCACCTTTGTCATATAAAAACTAGAGAAAAAGTCAACTAGACTCAAACAAGACATACAAAGAAACAACTGGATATTTGTCATGGTTATCCGATTATGAAGTTCCTCGAGTTGCATATCTATAATATTATAAAATAATTTAATATAATAATGATTATTTGTTTTTCAATAAGCATGTGATGACATTTATAAAAGAATAAATTTTGTTCGTGTAGAGTTATAAGTAAGAGTGTAATATATATGCAATGTTTAAATATTTATATATAGTCACTAGATAATCTATCATTTGTTTAGATTATTTTTACTTTAAGAGTGAATATTGATTAAATATGAATGATAGATAATATTGTAACAATGTATGAAACTCATTCACTTTCAATGTATATATTTTTTTCCTGTAAATAATATAATTGTTTTTAAAAAGTTCAACATAGGGTTGTCACTACATTTGCCTTCTAATCACGTTTTTTTTATGAATGGATTTATATATCAAATATATACTATTCATTTTCATTGTTCATATGAATTGAAAGGGATTTAAAAATATGGATACACAAGTCTATTCGCCATAGATAAAAAGTTGGTGGTAAACATTAATGTTTGGTATAGAAGTAAAAATCGTTAATGTTTCTGTACACGGTGTTGTTGAAGAAGTAAACTATTCAATCTCCAAAAAATGGAAGTTAGAGAAAAATAAGATGAGGTCGGAGGAAAGAGGGAAAAAAATTATTTTTTGACTTATCTCTCTTTAAGAAGCAAATTATTAAAATACTTCCCCTAATAAACGTGTATTAATTGAACTAAAAAGGTAATTTTAGTGCATAATTATTCTCCAATATAGGTTTACTCGTACTAACAAATTCCTACCAACAAAACAAAATATTAGTTTAGTAGTGTAAGATTATATTGGATCCTCAACCCTCAAGGTTGTGAGTTCGATTCTTGAGAGGACGCATGATAGGAGGGGTAGCTACGAACTCCGAAAGGAAATAGAGCAAACACATTGGTTGATCTTAACGGAATAAGAACATTTTTACTCTTTCATAGGGAGTTATAATAAATTATAAAATAGTGTGTAATATTTTATTTTCTACTAGAGAGGTTTAGTTTTTTACCAAAAAAAGTGAGAAAATACCATTGGTAAAAAAATACTGACAAATTCATATCAACAAGATGTCGATATAGTAGTGTAAGATACCGCTAGATTCCCACAAGGTCAAAAATTTGATTTCCGTGATCTAAGAGGAACACCGAACAACCATACAAAATGGATTAGTTTCTTAACCATGAGTAAATGATATTTTATACTACAAAAAAAAACACTACCAAATCTCTTTACTACTTATATATTCTGCATAAATTAATTTTGAAGAAAAACAAGAAATGCGAGAAAAGCTTAATGACTTATATTTTCTTATATCAAAAGATAAATTATTTCATTTACCATTAAAATTATGATATATATTATATTTTATTACTTTCTACAAAAATATTTTTAAAAACTAAAAAATATGACACATGTCACCTTTTGATATGATGTAATATTTTATTTACACTTTAGCACAAATTTAATACCACTTTAGTACTTATAAAAATTCATGTACCAATTAATCCCTAAAAAATGGTATTATAAAACTCGGTTCGGACAGATTGGTTCATTTGTGAACCTCTCATCTAACTGGTCCAAACTTCTCATCTAACTAATTTTGCATCAAAATTGGATTGAATCGGTTCAACTTGACCTATTGAAGTCTAAAAGCGGTGAAATTTATTGTACGTTTTTGTTCCTATTAAAGCATAACACATGTGTTGTCTCACAATGTTTTTTTTATGATAGTGTAATCTTCTTTGGTAGATGTTTAATTATATATGATAATATTTTTAAATTTGAATCATATTGTTATTAAATAATATTAGTTAATATTATTTTTTTAGAATCTTTATTATAAAGTGAGACAAAATGGTCCAACCAGTAACTCATTTATCCAATTAATAACTTATTGACCCAATATCTTAACTGAATCATTAAATAGTCTAGAGTTTAATAACCCTACTTAAAAATAAAATAAAAACCAACACCAAATTAATATTTAAAACATTTTATTTCTCTTCCTTTCCTTTCAAACTCCAACTTACAAACAAATCAATGGAACTATTTATTTTATGTTTTTTAATTTTTGATATAACAAACTAGGTATTAGTTCCATTAGATGATTTCAATGTCGAATGTTCGATTTCTCTGAAAGACACTCGTCCGAATGAAATAGTTTTGTATTACTAAAAACTAGGAAAATTTGAATTTTGAGAATTATAATATAGCTAAAAACAAAAACTCATTGAAGGCACTAACTCTCACCACACTCATTTCATTTGGTATCTTCTTCTGCAATGGCGACCACTCTAACTCCATTCCTAACCTCCATTTCCCATTCTTCCAAAACCCTCTTCTCAACCAAACAAAACTCCTTCTCCAAATCCCTCACTTTTACTTCCCGCTCCAACAACCTCCACATCGCCGCCGCCGCTGACAACACCAAACTCATTGACAACAACACTCCGATCTCCACCAAAGACTCTTCCGTTCGATCCAAGTAAATATCTTTAACTTCTACACTTTCATAAATGTAATAACTGCTTATTATTATTCTTATTGTACCTGATTATTTGATATGCATGCGACGACGTCGTTTTGTTGTTAGAGTTCGGAGACACACGATTTCGGTTTTCGTTGGCGATGAGAGTGGAATGATTAATCGAATTGCTGGTGTGTTCGCGAGGAGGGGTTATAACATTGAATCTCTCGCCGTTGGTCTCAATGAAGATAAGGCTTTGTTTACCATTGTTGTTTCCGGCACTGATAGGGTGTTACAGCAAGTTATGGAACAGCTTAATAAGCTTGTTAACGTTTTAAAGGTTCATTTCTCATTTTCATTATGGTTATGGCGATTGTGTTATTTAATGTTTTTGTCATATCATAGTATTGTATTTCTAACTTTATTTTTCATGCCATTGGTAATGTTCATAGGGTAGGATTGGGTGAACAACTTAATTAAGCACTTGTTGAATAAGCTGGAAAGAGCTTATTTCCTTAAGTTTCAATAATAAGGTTATATAAATAAATTAATATGAGCTTATAGGAAGGTCATAACCCATTTTTGTAAGCTTGTGAAAAGAAGTTTTTCGAATAAGCCCATATAAACTCTTGATAAGCTCCTCCAGGTGTCCCTGTGCTGTGTGTTGGAAACATGACTGCCTCTTTGTCCATGTTTAAAAAATAGTGATTCAGAATGACTGGCCGAGCCGGTTTTTTGATAAGCTGAAAGAATATAAAAAAGTTGAATTTCAACTTTTCATGTCGTCTCTGTTTTTTTTGTAAAAGTCCAATCAGACAAATGTGCAAGTGATAGAAGTAATAATTTTAAAGAAAAGAAATCACTATTTTCTGTGAAAAAGACTTAACCCGGAGTTTATAAGCGCTGGAAAAATTTAACTTAAACCAAGCATTTCATTTCCTGAGCAGGTAGAAGATCTCTCGAGTGAGCCCCAGGTTGAGCGTGAACTAATGCTCATAAAAGTGCACGCTGATCCTAAACACCGTGCAGAGGTAGCTGTTTTATCATTCATGGGTGCCTTGGTGTTTTACTTTTATACAAACATCTGCTATGTGTCTATGTGTGGGTACTGGGTTTTTATTTCCTTGTTTGCTTCTCTTCATTGTGTATTTATTGCTTTGAAATTTTCAGATAAAGTGGTTGGTGGACATCTTCAGAGCTAAGATTGTGGACCTGTCGGAACTTTCAGTGACAATTGAGGTTATTACTGGACATTTTAGTGCATCTATTCTATGCATACTCAACCTGTAAAACTAATTATAATTGATGGGTTTGCTTGTGGTTGGACTCTATGCATTACATGTAAATATGATTGCTTCCGAGTTAAATTATCCTCTATCTCCTTTACCCAGTAATCCTCAATTGACAGAAAACTTCTATATTTTTTGTCTTAAAAAAGCTTTTTTTATATTCTGTTGACTTCTCTTGTAATTAATGCAAGTTATAGCTGGATCAAAAATTGAAAATGTTAGCTGGTTGAGTTCATAATGTTTTCTTTATGGCTATATTTGTCTCCTTATAATAGCACATTGTATTCATGTTTCATAGAAACTGCTATAAGTACCTCATATATATGTTACAAAACACCACTTAACAGTTGCCATAATTTTCTGAATAAGCTGCTAAAAGCTTAATCGTTAGTATTAGTTCAAATCTTCTAATATGTCAGTTGATCGAACATTATTGGCTGTGGCAAAGGATTGTTTGGCAGAAATTGGATAGAAAGTGACATCAAATGTAACTCATTGTATGGGATGGTATCTTGCTGCTAGGCCTTTATTTTGTGTCAGGGATTTTTTATTTTGTTAAGGTAATCACTGATTATTGGAGTTATAAATTGCAATACGGAATAGTGGTGATGCCTACTGATCAGCTTGTCTATGGAATATGCTAGATGTGTTGATATAGTCTACCTTTCATTGCATAAACAAAAAAACATAATTGACATGCTTAAGATAGGGGGTATGACTATACTCTTTTCGGAGTGGCTCTTGTTACGTTATAGTTTTTGTACTTGATTTTTTGTCTTTCATTTTGTCCACGAATAGGACATATATAGTCTTTACTTTTTAAATTATACCAGGAATGAATTGTATGCCAAACTGAGCTGGCTGGATATTTTCACCCTTATATTCTCGTATTTTATTTCATATTTTGCTTTCTTTCTAACTATTATTTAGTCATCAGCATTTACGATCATTATTTACAATTTATCCTTAGCTATTCTTGGTGATACAATCAAGTCATAGTTTCAGCTGAGTTATTCTGCAAATGTTACAGGTCACTGGAGACCCAGGGAAGATTGTTGCAGCGCAAAGAAATTTAAGCAAATTTGGAATTAAAGAAATAGCCAGAACCGGAAAGGTTGGAAAGTTAAATTCAGTACCTAAGAAATTTCCTCAAATTTTATCCTCTTCACTTTGTCGTGGAGTATGCTGTCAGATTTTCTAAATTTACTAACCCATTATTATCTGATGATGTAATGATAAATAGATTGCATTAAGAAGGGAAAAGATAGGTGCTTCTGCTCCATTTTGGCGGTATTCAGCTGCTTCTTATCCAGATCTTGAAAGGCCAAGAACTATTAATCCCCTTGTAGCAACAAGAAACAAGAGTCCTGTTAGTAAAATTGATATTCCTGCGGGGGTATGATTTTCTGTACTCTTTTAACCCTATAATTTCTTTTCTTTAACACATCTTTCGAACACACTATCTTTAAAATTTAAAAGCATTCTCATGAAATGAAATGATTAATTAATCCTATCAATGGTGTTACATTTAGAAGTCATGAACTAGATTCCTGAAGCATAATTTTATCTGGCAAATTTTTCACATGACTTCAACACTTAGTTGTATCTCAAATACTATTCACATTCCAGTTAATGATCTTTAAAATTGGACACCTTTCATCCCTTATGCTTCTGAGCAGTTTTTTGATAGTTTGATGGAAAGGTTGTGGTAAGCATACAGGTCAAAGTTTAACGGAAGTTTGCAGTTAATGCAAATCTCTTGTGCATCTGGCTGGAACATAATGGCCTCATCTTTATGGATGTCTCTTTTCCCTTAACCTTGTGACTTAGTTATGGAATAGGATTGTGTTTGTCCTCTTTGCTGTTCTGCTTGGTGCTTTTTTAAGGGGGTAATAATTTTTAACATGCACCTATACAGCCTTTCTACAATTTCAAAATTTTCATATTTCTTGTTTCGTCTCTTTCCCCTATTTTGGAGAGTATCTCGTCCTCCACATGACTGTATTTTCCTTACTTTCTCATTGTTTTTTATTTTTTAATTTTAATAAAGAAGAAAGAAAAACCTTTTACACATAGACCTTTAGCGCCCCTGTATTCATAGTGGATTGTGGTTTGTTTCTTTCTATTAATGATCCATTATTCATTTCCCCCCTCTCATAAGTCATTGGTGAGTCTAAAAGGTAGTTGGTGCTCTTTACTATGATGCCCAAGGAATCTAGAACAGATTGTGGATATTGGCTAATCCCTTGATGGCTAACAGTCATGATCTCAGTTCTTGTCTCCAGCTTCCTTTTGGCACCATAATTGTGAGCAGTTAATTGGTTCTTGTCAGGTTCTGGTAGAAATTGAATGATATAATCCTAGTCACTTTCCATGATAAAATATTGTGGATCAAGGTTTATTTTGTTAGGCATTTATTGCCTCTGCTTATCATCAATTGTTCTAACTTTTGAGTTTATAAAATTTTGATGACTGACTAAAGAACAAATCTGTAAGACCGTAACTATTGCACGGATAAAGTTCAATATTTGCTGTTTCTTCTGTACTTGGATTTATTTGATCATTGGTAAATTCGGATCTCTCTGACCTTTTCTTTTGAAATGTTTACTTCTGTGAAGGGAGATGTATATCCTACAGAGCCCTCAGATGGTTTTACATTCAATCCTGTACTTGACGCTCACTGGGGTGTTCTCATTGAAGAGGATGTAAGATGGCTTATCATTACTTATTCTCCTTAAGTGTTTCCCATTT
The DNA here is from genome assembly GCF_001865875.1 of Lupinus angustifolius. Lineage (NCBI taxonomy): Eukaryota > Viridiplantae > Streptophyta > Magnoliopsida > Fabales > Fabaceae > Lupinus > Lupinus angustifolius. The sequence goes on from NC_032020.1 coordinate 12,320,868, forward strand.
TTCTTTCCTTTTAATGCATTGTAGATGTAATACCTAAATCATCCTCATTTTCAATTTCTTGTTGGTTTTCTTCTACTCAATGTTCCACCTTTAGAGTTTGGTTCAAAAGTAATGAAGTCCCGTTTGATTTTTTATTACATATTCGAAGATATTCACTGAGTTGTAAAGTTCTGTTACCATAGTTTTACTAACATAGCTGGAGCGGTGGAGCCTCATGCACCTGGCAGCTTTATTGGTATTGCCTAAGTCCAAGGCTGAAAAAATCATTACACACATAGTTGGTCATTGTGGTGCTAAGTTGCACATCGTCTCAGTTTCAAACACTAGACACCACTTCTAAAATATTTCAAATTAAATTAATAAGCTGAACACAGGTCGAATATGGCTTCTCCTGGTTCAAGGTCCTGCATCATCGTTTCTTAAGGGAGGATAACATAAACCTGCTTGTGATGTCTTAACAGAGGTTTAGCTACAAATGATACTTACCTATAAGAGTGGTTTATTCTTTTAAATGAAGTATCTGTTTCACATAGGTTGAATTTTTTTGGTTTGAAGTCTTCGATTGTTGAAACTTCGTGTTTCACTTTAAAAAAATTTGCTATGTAACTTCTACTAGGTGTTAGAGAAGCTTGTACAATTTATGACGACTCTATTTTTTGTCTTATAATAATTCTAGTTTAGCTAAGATGATTTTGCATTTTAGAAACCAAGGATAAAAGGCTTCATGGAGTGGACCAAATTATAAAGGAATTCATAAATCTTTTCGCCTGTAAAATCTTGATGCTAATTAGATATTTTTATGCTTGTCAAGAGCCTAATATAATTTAATCCTTAACATGTAATTATTATGGATTTTCTGGACTGTGATAATGCCTTCAGACTAGTGGAATTCAATCACACACTTTATCCATGCTTGTGAGTGATACTCCTGGAGTTCTCAACATTGTTACAGGGGTTTTGGCTAGAAGGGGCTACAATATTCAGGTTTGCTTCATCAGTGTTGTTTTCTACTTTACATTTGTGTGTGAAAAACAATACACTTATGTTTAGCCTTTTAATATTCTCTTTGCTTTCTAATCTGCTTGAATCTGCCCTTTGTTATTTTCAGAGTTTAGCTGTTGGACGTGCAGAAGTTGAAGGAATTTCTCGAATTACCACTGTGGTTCCTGGAACAGAAGCGTCAATTGGCAAGTTGGTGCAGCAACTCTACAAGCTCGTAGATCTACATGAGGTTCAAAATCCCTAAAAAAGAATGCATCATATCCTATAAATGAACTGTTTACAGCTTTGATCTTTGTGTCTGACTATTTGCTTGCTTGTTCATTCACATGTTTAACTGACATTTCTCCAGGTTCGTGATATCACTCAGTTGCCTTTTGCTGAACGAGAATTGATGTTAATAAAGATTGCAGTAAATGCTGCTGCCCGACGTGATGTCCTTGATATTGCCAACATTTTTAGGGCTAGAGCTGTTGATGTATCTGGTCACACAATTACCCTTGAGGTGAGTTGTGGACGCTTTTTACCAAATGATACAGGATATTTAATATTAACTTGTGTTAATACTTTAATGGATACTACTCTACCATAGGGAGAATGTTGGTTTAGCAACCATATAAACTGGAAATAGGGTGCCATTTTTCAAATTCTTAGTGAACACATTAACTAGAAATAAAAACAGAAAATAAACTGAACAGCCTCTTATTTTCTCATATTAGTGTATATAATTTTAGGTGTAAATAAGCACTAAACCCAGTACCCACCTTTGTAACTCTATATTATCCTTCTTTCATATAAATATTAATGATGATTTGGGGCAATGAGATGAAGCTGCTACTAGGCCATCCTTATTGTTTTCCTCAAAGAAGCATACTATAGTTGAAGTTAACAACTGATGACACCATATCGGTGCTAACTTGTTGATGTTAGTTCGAAGTTAATAATTTCACCGTTCCAACTAGAGTTTTCCTTTATTAAAAAGAAGGTTGATGCGTTTCACTTTGATAAGGTTATGACGATGAAGGAAAAAGTTTCTTTTAATTATTAGAAAATATTTCCTACTTTTCCAACTTCTACAATAAATCTGAATAAAATTATTGATTTCTGTTCCTTTAGCATTTCTGAACTAATTGTTATGCTTTTTCTCAGCTCACTGGAGATCTAGACAAGATGGTTGCATTGCAGAGATTGTTAGAACCATATGGCATTTGTGAGGTCTGTGCAGAAAATCTTCTCCATTTACATGCTAGATACTTTTGCTGAAACACTTTTACCTGATTAAGCAACTTATACCATATATTTCAAAATTCATATTCTGTGCATTTGCATTTGCTGCATGTAATGACCCCCTTAATTCTGTTTTAGACTATTCTTTTTGCTACTGTTTCCTATTGCAGCAGTACTTTTTTTTTTTTGATCGGCAATTGTTAGTATTGTAGCAGTACTTTTAATTCATTCTTTATAATATTTTGTTTTTGGTTCAGGTGGCACGAACTGGGCGCGTAGCACTGATACGTGAGTCAGGTGTGGACTCCAAGTACTTGCGTGGATATGCTTTTCCTTTATAATCCCTACCACTTGGATGAAGTTTGTGAAAAAACTAAGAAGGATCAAATTTGTGGCTTGCAAAGGTTCTAGTTTTTCTCTTCTTGCCTTCTAAACTATAAAGATTAAGTCTTTTGAACTGTATTGTGCAAATGTAGTGGAAAGATTTTTTTGTCAGAAAAAATTATTTCTTTTTTGTCACCTTCGTATTTCTTGGGTATATTTTTTTTTGGTAAAAGCAAAGTTATGTGATATATAAGTTGGAGATAGGATCGGTTGACCCCAAGTGTAAGTCTTGGACACTTACCCCCAAAGATTGATCCACTCGACCTTCAAAGAGGGCCCAAAATATATCAAAAATATAAAAACATGTTTAGTAAATATTTCTCAAAAATGTTTTTTTTTTAATAAAAATAAAAGTGTGTGGTGTATATGAACAAAGTATACACAAGAGGGGCGAGCAACAATGCTACACCTAATAATTTCTTGTGATATAAGAAACTAATCAATCCAAATGTTGAAAAAAAACTAAGTGATCTTTTATTGCATCACTATTTTCACACATAAGATGATATTTAAAATAAGTAGGTATCTTTTATTACAAATATCTAAAATTTGGTATATATGACCATCACATGAATTAACAAGTGGTTATGTGCAAGTATTCAAGATTTATACGTGGTGTAAAGGGATTCTATTTGGGTTAATGGGTCACAGCTTGTAGGACCACTACAAGTGTGGGGTTGACCCGGTAGGTTGTGACCATATGACCTTATTTTCAATTTTTAAGCGAGGTGTATCTTTTATTTGAAATAGGTCATTTAAGTTTTTTTTATTTTCAAGTTGTCCTTAATTTGCTTTAAAGTTTAAATCTTATATTCTTCAAAAAAAGGATAGATGAGTTCTAGAGATCTTTTCATTTAATTTCAATAAGTCAATAGTACTACAATTGTGACAAAAAGAATTTCAGTAAGACCCAAAGAAATATTTAACCAAATTAAAAATAGAAAATAGACTATATTTGTCCAGAAAAAATAAACTTCCTTCTTCAAACTTCAATTCCTTTTTACCTAATTGTTTCTCATAAAATTTTCTGATTCTTTAAACCGAAGAGCCCAAGACCCATATTTGAACAAGCAAAACTAATTTGAGTTTAACAAAACAAAATCCCCAACCTAAGCCTCTTTTATCTCATTCTTTTATATAAGGAAACTTCCTTTTTTGACAGAAATGGACATAGGAAAATTATGTACTTGCCGAAATTAGAACCTAGCTACTCTTTTTACCCATGTCAGAATTAAGACTTATTGCTCTTTTTTTAGCCATGCTATATCACAAGTTAACTATAGGAAATCTGTATGACATCAAGTCCCTTGAGAAGGTAGAAACTGGACCACCACATTGCCTATAACAACTCAGATGGAGACTCCAAGTCGCCACATTCTACATGCACTCTTGTGTCGTACAGCTACTAAACCTAAACTCAAATTTAACATGAAAACGAGCTCATTTGGTTCGCGCTTGAATTTATTAGCTCTTGTTACAATCAAAGGTAACAAGACATCTTTTGAACGACATGGAATTGGTAGGGTGAAAACAAAGAGAAATTTATACCCTGACAGTATGAATTTTAAACATTGTAATTGCATCATTCATCATTTATGTTTTATCATCATCAACTTTTCAGAAAGTGTAATACAAATAAATGGTAGATAATGCATTGATTGTGTTTAAATCTTTACACGGTGTATACATTAAAAAACAAATAGCTGCATTCAGAAAAAACAAAACAAAAGCAACAAGATATCACATTTTTTGGTAGCATAACATCACGTATATGAATGTATAAGTGAATCGCACACAAGCATAGCACCTTGATGGGAAAAAGTTCCCCTTTCCAACACACAATTCTATTCTACAAGACAACCTTTAGACTTCATTTTTGAAACATATATTATATCAAGTTTTATTTTAGGGTAAGTTGCCAAAGTTTTATAAAGTTGGTCATAGGATACATCAGAAACATAACACCATAAGGGACCAGTTGTTTTGTTTACTCTTCAGCAGCACTTGCAGCACTCAGATCCACGCTGAGGTCAACAACCTGTTCAAAATCAACCATTGAAGAATATAAGAATCACCAAGTTACTCCAATTACCAATAAAATCAACTATAGGCTAATTTATTAAGTCAACATTTTAAGAAAGTCATGTAGAAATAAATTTAGTTGAAAGGATATGATTGATCCTGAAAGATACCAAAACTTCATATTAAGAAAATTATTGAATAAAAAATAGATTTTATTAACAAAATAATCACTGAAACTATAAAACTACCATTTTCCAGGCAGAGTCTTTTTTATAGGCAAGCACATTTTATTTTCAAGGAGATTGAACATTGTATAAATTAGAAACATGGAAATTCACAATGCAATGCAAATTGGATGCTAATTTGATAACGACCTACAAAAGAATACTCAAAACAACCACTAGATATCCTAAACATCCTAAACAGATTGAACTTGGTCAGTATGCAGCTTTTTTTTTAAATTGAGGGGACGGAAGGATGAAATTTAGCTTTTTGAAGAAAATTGATTGACAAAAACCAGAAGCAATGTAAAAAAACTCAAGTCAGAGTGCTACTGACTCGAAAAATTAGGACACTCGGAAGAATTACAATACGGTGAGTAAGTTTGCAGGCTACTGAAATTGTAAATAGATGATAAAATATGATGAAATACAGTTATAAATTGTATTAACCATTGGAGCTAATGACTAAGTGAAACAGTGGTGTTGCCATTAGTGGCAAGTTAATTCAATTGCAGAAAACAGGAGGACATGATGGCAGAAACTTACCTTTCCAGTTATTGATGTATACATGTTGAGGACATCCAGTACAGTTGACTCAAAGTGAGTAGTAGCATCATAACTCTGTCCAAAAAAAATTAAGATGTTATCGTCAACCTATCAACATAAAATGAATACATGTGATAAAGTAAACTCACAGTTGATATATAGCAGTTGTCCAAAGTTGATTCATTGACTGGTTCATATCTGTCATGGATATCATAAAATATCTCATCAACAGGTCCTAGAAGATCAATTCCTGGCTTTAGCTCAGACTCGGGGTGGTCGGTCTCTGCCTCTGCTGATACGAATGCAATAAATTTTCCCTTTGGGGCAACATTGTGAGAATATGAACAACAAAATAGGTACCTGCAAAGGACAACAGAGTAAAGAATTCAATGAAACGAGGAAAACTTGAAATATCTGTTGGAATTGATGGGATGGGATAAAGCCTTCAGTCAAGACTAAAGTGTTTTTTACCCAAACTAATTACTGGTCCCATCTGCAGGATAGATATTCTTGATCTACTATACATGTATTGCAGTGAGTTCTACAAATTTAATTTAAGTATCTATTTTTCAATACGCCGCACGAAAACTTACATATCTGACTTCCGACCCAACTGCTTTTGGGGCAGAATAACTTGTGCTGAATGGGAGTCATTGGTATTGGGGATAGGGTGGCTCATGATGGCTATTGCTCTTGCAACCCTACCAACTTTCCGAACCTGTTGAAAATGTTACAATTTTCTTTTAAAAAGGATGCAGTCTACCAACAAGGGTTATTTCGAAAATTAAAATCAGGTCACAATTTGCCAATAATTTAGTTTTTTTGTAACAAGAATATGAGTTTAGCATGGCTTTTATACTTAAATTGAGGTATTTAGGAGTATAAGCTCACGCCATACATGAATTGGTTGTAAATAGTCAAAATGGAAATTGATTCTATTACCTTGTTCGGCAAGTATGATGGATCACAAACAACTTTCTTGCATTTTGCAGTTTCCCCTTCAGATGTGACACCAACAACCTTTCCTTCATCATCAAATTCAACCTGGCATTATAGCAAATTAAAAATTAATTCCTGAGTCATAATGCATATCAGCAGGCCGTTCAAAGAAAAGACAGAGGTTTGCAAGTCCAAATATATGATAGTTAGCAGCAAAAATAACAAGTTCAATCAACTGAAGAGACTATATAAATTGGGTTAGAATCTGTAGACAGTGTATCATGCTCACAAAGTAAGGATATGGCATTCAAGATCTAAATGATAATTATACTTTCAAAGTAAGGATTTATAAAAAATCATTTTCTTGTAATTTTAAAAGTGCACCATGTCTTACACTAGTGTAAATTGAGAAAGAGAAATGTATATAATGGAGTGTGTACCTTGCATTCGGGTTTATTCAACATATAGGTTCCCCCATAAACAGCACTAAGCCGTGCAAATCCCTGAATATATAAAATATATTAACGAACCTCAAGCAGAATAGTTTCTAACAAAATGACCCTAAAAAGAGATGAAGCAAATGGGCAAAGAGAAATATAGAGAGGGATACCTGGGGAAGCTCTCCTAAACCATACAAGGGATATATGTAAGGTGATCCCCCTTCAAACCGTGCAAGAGACTCTGAATATAACTATGAGTTGGAAATATAACAATGAAGAGTGTGACAAAAGTTTAGCAACCAAATGGAAAAGATGAAACTTTCAAATTTCAAAAATCCATAATTGAAAAGGAAACAAGTGTATATTAAACCAGTGCACATTTACCTTCATTCTCTTGACAGTGTCCACTGCTGGCTCGTTCAAGTAGCGATCATCTCTATGAAGTGCAATAGCATGACCAATGAAGTCTACTGTGTTATCATCAAGGCCATATTTACTGTTTAAAACAAGAAAAACAAACGGATTTAAAAATATTCTGTCACCATCAACACAACGCTGTAGTTTCCTTCTCAATACAGGGATGAAGAGACTTAAATGATGAACATGCATATATAAATATCATGATATGCACCATTAAATACATATATGTACACAAACAAAAAGGCCAAATAAGTATAAGCTATCACACTTGTAATTTGGACTCAGTCTCACATATTTACTCTACACATATATATATATATAAGTGGTTCTTATATAACTAAAGAACTGACAAAGTAGATATGATGTCACTTAAAGGTATATGGACATTAAGACATGGTAATTATTGATAGGTGATTATTCGTAAACCAATTGCAATATTGTTAATGCAGATCATCACATGAATACAAATCATGGGATATGAATTCTAGAAATGATAATTAACACAACATGAGCAAAAAGTACACATACCCTATCAGTTCTCTAGTAGTCACTCTGGTCAAGTCCAAACCCTCATGAGTTTTAGGGTCACTCTCATTATAATCTTGAACATAAATAAAAAACTTGCGTGCTCGACGTTTTTCAAATATACCCATAAGTGGGGACTTCAAAGCCTCCATGTCATTTGATGGCACCTTGTGAACCTATAACAATGTCATTACCAATCAGCAAATAATTAATACACTTAAATATAAAAGGAGAAATTTTATAGTATGATAAATCATTGATGAAAACACAAACAAGCATACCTTTCCTTTATTAAAAACAAAGCTACCATCCACAGCTTTAAAATAGAGATACTTTGTGACATCGGTATGGATGAGAACCCGCACTAGAGTTCCATTCGCCATCATAAACTAATCCATCATGAGTGTATGCATCAGCAACAGTGTACCAAAACAATTAAAAATAATATGGTGAAGGATGAGGTGAATGGAATAAGAAGAAATTACACCGAACTCCACTAAATTTTGTTTAATTACAACAAGTACCCCCTCTTGCTTCAAATATTTATGGTTACACTCATCTCCCTTGAAGGGTGGTGATATTGAAATTACACTGACATCCCAAAGGGAAGTGAATGCAACTTTTGAAGTGAGATCGGTGTCGGGTGCAATTAATAATCAATTAAATTAAACCCAAAGGGAGATCATTGCAATTTCTCCATGGAAAAACCATACCTTGGGGACCATATCAACATTATAATCCCTGCTAGATCCCAAATGAGGAGGGGGTTTGTCATCTCCCCTGAACCTCTTCCAAAGCTGAACAACACAAAGAAACCATAATCAACATTTAATTTCATTTCACAGTTCAAAAATCACAACTTTTATGAAAAGCAATTATAAGAGACTAACCTGAATAAGATTGAGGGAGGTGGACTCTCCTCCATAGTAATCATTCCTATCCATGTGAAGAACCTTAACTCAACCAAATGAATAAATCATCATCAAAACATACAAATTATACTTCAAATTCAGTGTTTTGAATTGAGCACAGTGGATCTACTCATAAGCAAATGGAATAAGTAGGTTAAGGGTTTTACAAACCTTGAGTCCATCAACAGAGAGAAGACCACTGAGAATGCATTCCTTGAGACCAGTCCCAAGCACAATCACATCGTACTCTTCATCCATTTTTTTTCAATCAAAATCCAAACTTGGCACGAGAGAGTGAATAATTAAAGAAAAAGAGGTTTAGAGTTTCAAATTGAGAAGAAGATAATATAAAGGAATGAAGAGATGGGAAATTAAGAAGAAGATGCCATTCCTAACCCAACTCAGTCTTTATAACAATACTTTCCTTGCCCTCTTCTCTATGGTCTATGCCCCTCAAACAGCTTCTTTTTTTTAATAGATAGTAATGCATTCACATTATAAGATGAGAAAAAGATGTATACACCCTAAGCGTTTTTTATACTATTATCATTGTAATATTTATCGTTCATTCTTTATTTTCATTGACTATAAAAAAATAATCAAATTGAAGATGCAATTATGTATGCATCTTTACATTATCAGTGCATAAATATTATTCTTGTAAGATTTATATATAATAGATGATAAAATATGAATGTAAAAATCTCTTACATAGTATATTTTTTTCTCTTGTTAATATTGATTGAGAAGGAAAATAATACATGATGTATTATTCATTATATTTAATCACTATTTAATTATTTAATCAATTGAGTTTACTTATTATAATTCTTATTTTTTTAGTATAAAATTAGTAGTATATCCGTGTATTTGTACGGGCCATTTCGTGCTGGTTTTGAAAAATATATTTAAAATTATAATTAAGTAAAATACTCAAGTTGTTAGTTAAACATAGACATGTATTAGTTTAATAATACAATATAAATAGTAAAGTTGTGGTACTTATATGAGTTGAAACAACAAACAGTCATGTAAAACAAAATAATTATAATATAAAAGCAGAAATAAATGTGAATGAATAATTTAAAGTAATAAATCTTAACGACATAACTAACATTTTTTGTTGAATCTCAATAAATTAAACTTCACTTCAAAATCTTCGTTTCTACATAATTGTTTGTAATTCATTACATGTGAGGACTTTGAATAATAAGGAGAATAGTGCAAAAGTTCCCAACAACTAAAAATGTGGAAAACAACAAAATTTAAGGAACATAAATGAATACACAAAAAAAGTTTACGATATACATAACAACAAAATCTACCATGAATTTGTAAATCATGATGGCAAATTAGTTATTCTATTTTGGATTTCATACTTCACTATTAAAGTACGTCATCATTACATTTCAAAATGTACTTCTATGTGATTTTTCATATGGGTGGGTAGGTTTATATGAGTGAATTAATTTTGTCAGTGAAAGTGCTAAAATTTGAGAAAGTACTTGAACAGAGTTATTTTGTGTGAACAAACTTATTTTGTAATCTATCATTATGCATTAAGATCGTTTTGACAATAATTAAAAGGAAGTTATTATGCCTAAAGATGAGATAAGATGAGAAGATAAATAAGTTCATAATAATAAACAAACAAATACAATATTGTAACTTGTAACTAAATGCGTGTATATATAAATGGATAAGAAGATGGAGATATGAAATGATAATGGAGGGATAAGTAATTCACATGTGAAAATGGATTCAATCCCCTTTATTGTGAGATGTAATTTCTTCATAGAATACATAACAAATGGACTCATTAATCATTAGAATTAAAATGTACAATGTACAAAAAGGGAAGATACAATGACATAGACATATTTTGGAGAGCAAATTTTGATGGAGAGATTGACACATGTCATGAGGGACCTGAGAGGTTGACACATATCACGAGTACCTTTTTTTTGTTATATAGGAAATAAATAGATAGATATATCATCTTCATGTTATATTAAATAGTAATTTAAACATAAGAAATACAATATATAAATTCTAAAAGATAACTTGTGGTAATTGATATATGATATACATAAAATTTATGCAAATTCTCATTTTGTGCCTAATGTTTTTGTATGTTATTTTGTATTCTTCTTGGGTTGAGAAATAAAGAAGATAGAAATAAGAGAATATGTAGAAGATTAATGTTATATCTATACTATTTATTAAGTCAAAACTTGAAATAACTACCATCATGATTATATTTTTCTATTTTGCCCTTAATATTTTTTATTTATAAAGTAAAACTATATAATTCTAGATAACTATAATTAATACATCCCACTTTAAGATGAATATTATAATAAATACAAAAATTATAACATAAAGTACATCCAATAAAAAAAGATTCTAATTCTCTAAAATAAAAAATACAAATTTAATACTTAATATCATAAAATAAGAATTCAGATCGACAGCCATAAAATGTCTGTCGATACGGTAGTTAATATAAAAATGAAAGTCATGGAAACACTATGTGGAAGTTTATAATAATTATTAATTTGAGAGGTTACAAAAGGATAAGTTTAGAATATAAAAATTATGACATGTTGATGATTATTACATTTTTTGGCTTTATTAATAGTATATATAATTATTAATTTGAGAGGTTACAAAATGATAAGTTTAGGATATAAAAATTATGACATGGTGATGATTATTACTTATTTTTGCCTTTATTAATAGTATAGATATGAAATTATAAATAGGAAAGAGTAAAGTAAGGAAACATAAATTACTCAATGAGTAGTTATTTTATGTTCTCCCTTTAGCTATTACTAGTGTAGTCGACCGGCACTCCGTGCCTGCCGATCTACATTCTTATTTTTTCCGATATAGAATGTATCATCCTTATGTTATGTTATTTAAGAAAAATAATTTAATATAAGAAATGCAACATATAAATTTGATAGAGAGTAAAGATTTAATAAGATAACTTCTGGTAATTGATATGATAAACATAAAATTTATGCAAATTCTCAATTTGTGCCTCTAATTAGAGAGTTGTTGAATGTTTTTTTGTGTTATTGTATATTTTTCTTGGGTTGAGAAATAGAGAAGATAGAAATAAGATAATATGTGGAAGATTAATTATATAATAATATAAAAAATGAAAGCAATAGAAAAAATATGTGGAAGTTTATAGTAGTTACTATTGAGAGAGATTACAAAAGGATAAACTTAGAATATAAAAATTATGTCATGGTATAGATTAATAGTAAGTATTTTGGCTTTATTAATAACTAGCGTGTTGACATGCACTGTCGTGTCTGTCAATCCGCTTTCCTATCGTTTGTAATGTATAGTTTGTATTTTATAAATTCAAATATAATTTTTTGCGCTAAATTTACGGTTGAATTAATAGTATAGATAAATATTTTGGCTTTATTAATAGTATAGATATATATAGATTAATAATACATATATCTATACTATATATAAAGTCAAAACATAAAGTAACTAACATCATGGTATAATTTCTACTTTCATATTTTGTCCTTAACATTTTTTTATTTGTATAATAAAACCATATAATATGATATACTATCATAATATATATTAATTTAAATTGAACATTATAATAAAATAAAATTATAACATAAAGTTCATCTAATACATTATAAGTATCTGAAATAAATCATATATAAATTGAATACTTAATAAAAATACTTAATATCATAAAATAAGAATGCGGGTCGACAAACACGAAATATCTGTCAACAAGCTAGTATAATTTTATACTAATAGTACATAGACATTTTGCTTGTTAATTGATATTATGAAAAATTTCAAACTTTTAAATAATCTAAGATGACCCTTAAACTATCCAACTATTATTTTATTAATATTTCAAAAGTAGAATCTACTTCTCATTAAATTATTTAGATCTACTTTCAAAAGTAGAATCACGGTCATTTATTTTTATTATTTTTTATTATCTTTTTTCAAAGTATTTAATTTATAAAAATTTAAAATCATTTACGTTTTTACTATAGAATGTTTTAGAAAAAAAATAGTATTTGAACATATAAATGACCCAAACATATTTTTCCCTTGATTCAAGAAAAGGATAATAGATGAGATTAATTTATTGTGATTCTTGTTAAAACAATAGAATAGTAAATGTTTAAATTGTCATTTAGCTATGAATAATTTGCTTCATTCTTATTTGAATATGATTTCCCTCATGAATATTGAAAATGAGTTTGTTTTGTATTTGGATAAAAGGGCATCACTAGTTGTTTATCTCCATTAGAGGTGGCAAATTATCGATAATCTATCCAAATTATATTCATCTAAATCTATCTGTTAGAGCTAATTGATTTAAATAGATATAATCCAATGGATAATGTTGATAATGAATGAATGCATATCCATTTGGATGGATATCCAATCCACCCAGAAATAAAAATAAAAAAATTATTTTCTTTGCATTTTCAGTTTCATTTATAAAACTAAATTCAAGCAAATCTATCCATGATCCTCACTCTCACTTTTAATATTTTATTAAATTGATATCAATTATAGGAAATGTGTATGTAGTTAATGTCAGTGTTGTTAAAACCGTTTCGTATCGGTCGGTTGAACCGGTAAACCAGTGAACCAGTTCTAATACTGGTAAACCAGTGAACCAGTTTTAATACCAGTACGGTATAATAATTATATCGGTCATGCAATCATACCGGACAAATCCGATCATAACGACTGGTTTTCAATTGAACCATACTAGTAATACCGACCAGTTTTTATATAAATTAATTTTTTAATGAAAATAAAAAAATATTGGCTTTTTATTAATTTTTCAACATTAATGTTAATATATATATGTATATCTAATTTCGTCGGTATGCGGTTTAACTAGTGAACCACTGGTTGAACCACTATATCAGTACGACAGTACCATGACTGGTTAGATGAGCGATATCATATTAATAACACTGGTTAATATTAAAATTTTATTCTTAAGTACATAACATAAAAATGTTCAGATCGACAGCCATAAAATGTCTGTCGATACGGTAGTTAATATAAAAATGAAAGTCATGGAAACACTATGTGGAAGTTTATAATAATTATTAATTTGAGAGGTTACAAAAGGATAAGTTTAGAATATAAAAATTATGACATGTTGATGATTATTACATTTTTTGGCTTTATTAATAGTATATATAATTATTAATTTGAGAGGTTACAAAATGATAAGTTTAGGATATAAAAATTATGACATGGTGATGATTATTACTTATTTTTGCCTTTATTAATAGTATAGATATGAAATTATAAATAGGAAAGAGTAAAGTAAGGAAACATAAATTACTCAATGAGTAGTTATTTTATGTTCTCCCTTTAGCTATTACTAGTGTAGTCGACCGGCACTCCGTGCCTGCCGATCTACATTCTTATTTTTTCCGATATAGAATGTATCATCCTTATGTTATGTTATTTAAGAAAAATAATTTAATATAAGAAATGCAACATATAAATTTGATAGAGAGTAAAGATTTAATAAGATAACTTCTGGTAATTGATATGATAAACATAAAATTTATGCAAATTCTCAATTTGTGCCTCTAATTAGAGAGTTGTTGAATGTTTTTTTGTGTTATTGTATATTTTTCTTGGGTTGAGAAATAGAGAAGATAGAAATAAGATAATATGTGGAAGATTAATTATATAATAATATAAAAAATGAAAGCAATAGAAAAAATATGTGGAAGTTTATAGTAGTTACTATTGAGAGAGATTACAAAAGGATAAACTTAGAATATAAAAATTATGTCATGGTATAGATTAATAGTAAGTATTTTGGCTTTATTAATAACTAGCGTGTTGACATGCACTGTCGTGTCTGTCAATCCGCTTTCCTATCGTTTGTAATGTATAGTTTGTATTTTATAAATTCAAATATAATTTTTTGCGCTAAATTTACGGTTGAATTAATAGTATAGATAAATATTTTGGCTTTATTAATAGTATAGATATATATAGATTAATAATACATATATCTATACTATATATAAAGTCAAAACATAAAGTAACTAACATCATGGTATAATTTCTACTTTCATATTTTGTCCTTAACATTTTTTTATTTGTATAATAAAACCATATAATATGATATACTATCATAATATATATTAATTTAAATTGAACATTATAATAAAATAAAATTATAACATAAAGTTCATCTAATACATTATAAGTATCTGAAATAAATCATATATAAATTGAATACTTAATAAAAATACTTAATATCATAAAATAAGAATGCGGGTCGACAAACACGAAATATCTGTCAACAAGCTAGTATAATTTTATACTAATAGTACATAGACATTTTGCTTGTTAATTGATATTATGAAAAATTTCAAACTTTTAAATAATCTAAGATGACCCTTAAACTATCCAACTATTATTTTATTAATATTTCAAAAGTAGAATCTACTTCTCATTAAATTATTTAGATCTACTTTCAAAAGTAGAATCACGGTCATTTATTTTTATTATTTTTTATTATCTTTTTTCAAAGTATTTAATTTATAAAAATTTAAAATCATTTACGTTTTTACTATAGAATGTTTTAGAAAAAAAATAGTATTTGAACATATAAATGACCCAAACATATTTTTCCCTTGATTCAAGAAAAGGATAATAGATGAGATTAATTTATTGTGATTCTTGTTAAAACAATAGAATAGTAAATGTTTAAATTGTCATTTAGCTATGAATAATTTGCTTCATTCTTATTTGAATATGATTTCCCTCATGAATATTGAAAATGAGTTTGTTTTGTATTTGGATAAAAGGGCATCACTAGTTGTTTATCTCCATTAGAGGTGGCAAATTATCGATAATCTATCCAAATTATATTCATCTAAATCTATCTGTTAGAGCTAATTGATTTAAATAGATATAATCCAATGGATAATGTTGATAATGAATGAATGCATATCCATTTGGATGGATATCCAATCCACCCAGAAATAAAAATAAAAAAATTATTTTCTTTGCATTTTCAGTTTCATTTATAAAACTAAATTCAAGCAAATCTATCCATGATCCTCACTCTCACTTTTAATATTTTATTAAATTGATATCAATTATAGGAAATGTGTATGTAGTTAATGTCAGTGTTGTTAAAACCGTTTCGTATCGGTCGGTTGAACCGGTAAACCAGTGAACCAGTTCTAATACTGGTAAACCAGTGAACCAGTTTTAATACCAGTACGGTATAATAATTATATCGGTCATGCAATCATACCGGACAAATCCGATCATAACGACTGGTTTTCAATTGAACCATACTAGTAATACCGACCAGTTTTTATATAAATTAATTTTTTAATGAAAATAAAAAAATATTGGCTTTTTATTAATTTTTCAACATTAATGTTAATATATATATGTATATCTAATTTCGTCGGTATGCGGTTTAACTAGTGAACCACTGGTTGAACCACTATATCAGTACGACAGTACCATGACTGGTTAGATGAGCGATATCATATTAATAACACTGGTTAATATTAAAATTTTATTCTTAAGTACATAACATAAAAATGTATGATAAAAATGTATGCACTGACCAATATAATATATGAGTTTTATACATTATCATTGCATTATCTATCATTTATATCTAAATTATCATTGATTATTCTAAAAAAGTAATCCAAACGAATAGTGAATGATATAATAATTATGTATAAATCTTTATACTCACAATGCATAAGTATTATGCTCTAAAAGTATTTGTTAAATAATTTACACGTAGAACCTTAAATGACATATTCTGATAGAATTTTGAAAAAAATATATTTTCCATAAAAGTTCAAAAAAACATTTTTAAAAAAAATTAATTTCTAAATTATTTTAGAAGTGTTTTTTTAAAAGGTGATTTTAAAAAATGTTTAGTTGAAATAGTAGTTTTTAAAATAATGATTTTCTTCAATATATTTTTCTAGTTCCCATAAAAAAATAAAATGGATTGGATATCCATCCATTCAAATCCATGAAAAGGGAGTCATGGATAAATTGAATAGATTGGAATCCAGCAGATATAGATGAATTGAATAACTTAAAATGTAGTTTAAATTGATTTATATGAATTTATGGATAGCTTTCCATCCATCCATTTGTCACCCCTAATCCCAATTATTTAAAAATTGAGATAAACATTGATAAATAAATTAAATATAATTATTTGACAATTTAGTCACATCGATAAAGTTGGAAGATTAATATAAATTCAAAACAAAATAATGAAAAATAGTTGTTTATGGATTCATAGGAGATTGACTAGAATAAAATTTTCATTGTATTAGTAAAGGATTAAGGATTAGACTGAGTTTAATCGAATAGAACCGAAATGAATGGAGTCACAATCCTATGTTGATTTTTGGGTCGAATCAAGAACAATATAGTTTTTTAAAATTAACTAACTCAAGAATCAACGACTAAAAAATCGACTAATTTTTTGCCTCGTAAACAATGAAAAATAAACCATAAAATCCTTATAAACTTATACACAATGAAAATTATAATGGACAAAACCAAAATTGAGGAACTTTATTATTCACAAAGAAATTTATTCAAGTAAGAAATTGATATCACCATACACGCAAATACACGAATGGGAATGTCATATCACCACACAAAAATATGCATATCTTTTCTACAACTAATATAGAAGATGACTCACTTGGGTTGGAAGCAAAGTAGTGATGCTCCCACTTTGTCTTGATTCAAAAGTGAGTTTTTTTGAAGTCATTCAACTCAAATTATCCACAACCAAGAAAAACTTACTTTTGATGATGTCTTTAGCTACGTAAAAGCATGAAATACTACCATTTTTCATCGTTCTTTTTTTAATCATATTTTTCTGGATGCCTATTTTAATATCCCTAAAAAGTAAAAAAATAAAACATTCTTGATGGACAGCAATGGAAATGGGCACCCTGATCTGCAGGTGCCACCAATAGTACCTACAACAGGTCAATTTTGGGTTCAATCAAAGATTTTGAAATCGTTGAATCTGTATGAATTAGGTATTAATTCATAATTATTATGTAATACATTAATTGAACAAGTTTTGCTAAATAAATTCTTCGTTAAGATGTTATGTTGTTAAGGAGTTCGATGTTTATTCTTAGTTTATAATTATGATGTAATATATCACATTGCTTAAGAGTTTTTACTAAATAAATTTTTACCACAGTGTTGAAATAAGGAATTTTTTTTATGTTTGTTTGAGTAAAAGATCAATTGCATATGTTGCCTTACACATAATTATTTTCAGTAGTTTATTAATTTCTAGGTACTAGCAAATAACACGTTTGATGAGTCTAAATTCAAAATTGAGTGAACATAATAGATCTGGTCATCTGAATAATG
Source organism: Lupinus angustifolius (assembly GCF_001865875.1). Classification (NCBI taxonomy): domain Eukaryota; kingdom Viridiplantae; phylum Streptophyta; class Magnoliopsida; order Fabales; family Fabaceae; genus Lupinus; species Lupinus angustifolius. The sequence continues at coordinate 12,338,952 of NC_032020.1, forward strand.
TACTATTCAGAATCATTTAGATTCTTTGTCATCCCTATTACTAGAATAATGATATATCTTATACAAAACTCTTTTACACCATCATAATTGATCATTAATAACTAAATATTAGTTTTTTACTAACAAAGTTATGTCCTGTTTACCAACGGGCGTTGGTTCAAGTGGTACATGCTTGATTCTCCTTAAGCAAGAACCCGGGTTCGAGTCTTGTGGATGGAAAAAATGTCCGTTGGGAGAGTTAGCCCCACTTACCTATGAATGTGCCCGACTCGGACAAGATTGCCTCCAGTTATCTCCTGTTTTATTGAGAAATAAATATTAGTTGATGAGATATGCTATTATTTTGTTATTGACAATTTATAGGATTTAACCGGAGCCGGTTCCGTACGGTTCGATTTCCGGTTGAAGAGAAAATACAAAGCAAGCCGAATCGAACCGAACAGAATCCAACATGAACATGGAATCTCAATTCTCAAGCTCTGTGTCTCTCCTTCCAAATCCCAATCTTCTTTTTCTAACAGTTATTCTCTCCCTCAAACCCAAACCCTAAAAAGCTTCCAACAATTTCACACATTTTTTAAAAAATCGAAACGGTAGAATCAGATTTTGCTGTTCAATTCTTCAATAAGAGATGGAAATTCATTACAGTCAGAGTTACTTTGAAAGGCGTCCCATCATTAAATCTAAGGCTCCTGCAGTAAAATGGGTCAAAGAATGGTATTGCTCTTTTTTCATCAATTCATGATTTTAAACCTCTTTTGATCTTAAAGTTTCTGTCTTTCTGTTTTAGGCTTTCAAAATCATGTCTCCCTCTGTAATTGTTTGTGGTAGCTTTGATGTACTGTGCATTTTGGGAAGAAAGAAATTTAGTTAATGGAGTTCAGTTATATAAATGTTTAAATTTGATATTTTGTAATAGAGTATGAATATATGATATTCTATATCTTGAATCAGAACGTAATTGAGTTTTGATTGGTGGCTTATATTTTATATGATATTCTGAGTGACTTCTGTTTTTCTAATCTTAGTAGTGTATTATGCTAATATTCTGAAAAATACTGCTGCCAGGGTTCCCCAAGATGTTGTAGCAACTGGGGGGAAGTGCTTGCTCTTAAGATGGGTAACAGGTTAGTGTCCTTTTTGCTTTCCAACACTAGCAAGCTTACTCGATTACTCATTCTAGAGTCCTGACTCTATTCATTGTTTGTTCACTGATTTTTTTTAATGCTTGCTATTCTATTCTGCTTAGTTTATAAATAGATAGAGCATTACTATAACTAGCATTGCCAAAAATAAGGAGAAGAACAATCGATACAGAGTGCTTTCATATTGTTTTATAGTTTGCAATCAAGAGCATTTGTATGCAATGATTCTCATGCATTTCTTTTTCTGTAACAGTTGTAATACAGTGCTGTTTATTAATAGTTATACTGTACTGATTCAATAATGAATACTTATTCGGTAACATTGTATTACATGTGATTGTTATTTTATCGTGTTCTCTATCTGAAATTTCTCATTGTTTCACTTTCCTTAGAGGACACCTTAAAGGCATTGAAAGAAAAGGAAAAAGAACCATCAGTGCCTCAGACAGAACCAGAGCCAAATACTGAAGTCCTTTTTCTTTGCAGTTATGAAGGCTGCGGAAAAACATTTATAGATGCTGGTGCATTGAGGAAGCACTCTCACATCCATGGAGAGAGGCAATATGTTTGTCACTATGAGGGATGTGGAAAGGTAGTGATTTGTTACTTCAGAGTCCATGCGTAACACATGCATTTCTTGTAATATGCCATTCTACGGCCAAGGTTGAAGTAAAAATTAATATTGCAGCATGCTGCAAAAGCAGAAACAATGTAACCTTTGTTTTATCACTCTTATATCCAATGATGAGTTTAATATTAATAGCCTCTAGTCACTAAACAGTGTTGAACACTCTTGAATAGGAACTCTGTTTGACCTTCTTGCATGCCATGGATTTGGGTCTTTGCTTGTGATTGCTTTTACTTTGAGAAGCTACACGTCTATCATTCCTGTTTTGTTTCAGCTTCTAGCTACATTTTCTGGGAGTTACATTCTTGTATCTCTTGTTTCTGTTTTAATACATGGTGCTTAGGGTTCTATTGCTCATGTCAAAGAATTGTAACCTGTAAGGGAAATTTCGTGGGACCATAATGTATGATATAAGTCCAAAGGAAGGGAAAGAATAAGGAGGGAAACAGCAAGCAATATTACCTTCTATGTACTGCATTTTATCTGAAGGTTTTAACTTTTAAGAATTTGCATGTTATGTTCAATTATTGGAATACACTTGGTAGTTGTGTCAATAGATCTTAACACTCTCCAATTATTTTCATACATATATTAATCACAGTTTTTATTCATTCAGTTCTATCTGCTATGTGTCAAGTTGTCACAGGTATCATAGGTTGTCGTGGTTTACATTATTGTCAGGTCTATTTTGCGTTGCTGAAAGTATTTTGTTTCTGTTGCAGAAATTTCTGGATAGCTCAAAGTTGAAAAGACACTTTCTCATTCATACAGGGGAACGAGATTTTGTGTGTCCTCATGAAGGCTGTGGTAAGGTGATAACTCTATCCATTGACAAGGGTTTGTTCATGTTTTCTGTGAGGGCTTTCTTTTCGTAGTTGGTATTGCATGTTTGGTTTATTGTTCTAAAAGGTTTGCATGTTCTTTCCTACCATTAAGATCTTCATCAATTCAGTCTGATCTTGTACACTTTGAATGTATGTTCTGGTCTGTCTTCTCATTGGATTTATCCAATATTCAAGCAGCAAAACTTGAGCCCTTGGTAATGAGGCCTATGACAACACAGCAAAATATATTGGATAGTTCAATGAATTCTGATATAGAAGATGGCCAACAAATTTTGCAATTTATCAATTTTGAACTATATGCGCTGAGCCTTGTTTGATAGTGACTGTGTTGCATTAAATCACCATTACCATTATCATCATGAAATATGAAAAAATGTCTTTTCCCAATATGAACCTATCACTTCAAAAGCTGACAGATGAATCTGACATGAAGTCAAGTTAGTTCATGGCTCAAGATATATGTGAAGATCTATACAACATTTCAATTTTTCTTTTTAGCATAATTGTCAATGGGCCTTCTTCAAAGTGTACACTTATCTCTTCTCAATGGATGGATTGGTATTTGTATGATATTGACTCGAATCATTATCAAGTATTTCACTTGTGGTGAGCTCTAATATAGTAATATTCCTTTTCTTGGGAAATGCCTTTTGTGAGTGTATGCTTGTGCTTAAACCATCTCACTGACCAAATTTATCAATCTGCAGGCCTTCTCCCTGGATTTCAACCTGAGGTCTCATATGAAAACACATTCACAAGAGAACTATCATATCTGCCCATACACAGATTGTGGAAAGAGATATGCTCATGAATACAAGCTAAAGAATCACATTGCATCTCATCACGGAAAGGTTTGGTATTCTTTATGTTAGTGTAACTGGTACATATTTGATTCTTTTACCACTCAATCTGTTCATAATGGATGGTGTATCTGTGTCATCTATAAATCATATCTGGCATGTTAATAAGTCCACTGGGTTTGTAAACATTAGTATGATTTCACATGTTAATATCTTAATATGCAACGTTTCTGTGTATCTCGGATATCTGTATAAAAAGTCTCTAATTCAAACTCATAATTAATTCCCAGTGTTGCTTCAAGTCAAATGATGTAAAAGTTCTGTAATGCATCTTAGACAATCTCTGTTTTATCCTACAGAATCCATCAGTGGATGTGACTCCAGTGAGTCATGTGACAAAGTACACTCCAGCTTCAGAAAAGCAAACAAAAAATAAACATTCTGGAGGAGCATATGGTTCCACATCATCTGATCGCCCATACGCGTGTCCTTATGAAGGCTGTGAGAAAGCATACATCCATGAATACAAGCTGAAACTCCATTTGAAAAGGGAGCATCCCGAGCATAACGAACATGCCCAGGCTAATGCTGACAATGAAATAGATGATGAAGCAAGTGACCAAGATGCCTATAGTGGTGGGAAACGTTCAAATGGTAAAATCCAGAAGCAAAGTAAGCCGAAACCAAACCTGAAGTTGCCTCCATCAAAAGTTGCAAAACGCAAAGGGTCATCCACTCCCTCTATTGCCTCTTTAGCTGCTAGAGCTAAAAAACCTTGGCCTCTGAAACAGGAAACTTATGATGAGGAAGATAGTGAAGAAACAGAAGAGGATCGAGACAATGTTGAAGATGGTTGGAGATATGCAGGACACAACGAAGAAGATGATGAAGAAACAGAATATGAAGACTGAAAGTTGCTTATGGCATCCTCTATGAAATGAACTTCTTTTTTAGCTTTCTCTCCCTCTTTTTATATATATTACTCTTACAAATTTCAGTTCTTATTTTTTTGCTTCAGGACAGGGCATTTTTCTTTTTAGAAATAGTGTTTTGATTAGTGGTAGAACTAATGACACAATTAGAAGAAATTTATATTAATAAATGTATACTAGTATCAAAACTTGGTGTGCAAATAACAAAGTTTGTGTATCTTGGGTTCAAGTGTTACTTTTTTTATTTATTTCTTCTTCTAGGAAGGAAAAGGAACAAAGAAACAAGAACCAAAACAAAAGCATCTCCTGGCAACAAAACCAGCTTATATCCGGTTGGAGTTTCTTCCAATACTTCACACCAACCAGCTTTTGGCAATACATGAAATGTGTCTTTGGTAAATATGCTTGATATTCACAATCCAGGTCTCTGTAGGAACTCAATAATCTATGCAATGGTAGATGCAAAAACATGGAACTCTAGTGTTCCTTTTCATTATTTGAAGAGTAAATTACATTGACACCCCCTGAGTTTTAGTGAAATTACACAAACTACCCCTTACTTTTTTACACCTACACAAACCTCCCCTAATTTTAATTTTTATACTTTCATTACACTGACCACCCTTCAAAAGAAATAAGTGTAATATTTAAACAAAAAATGTGATAAATGCAATTAAGTTAAACAAAACATGATATATTGTGGAGACAAATCCAAATAATATGAGTCAATATTTCTTTATTATTTTTGGTTCGTTACACTATATTATAAGAGCTATTTAAACAATATTTCTTTAGAAATGTTGATGCATTATGTAACCAAAAATAATAAAGATACATTAATTTGTATATTATTTGGACTTGTCTACACAATATATCATGTTTTGTTTAACTTAATTGCATTTATCACATTTTTTGTTTAAAAGATTACACTTATTTCTTATGCAGAGTGATCAATGTAACGAAAATATAAAAACTAGGGGAGGTTTGTGTAGGTGTAGAAAAATGAGGGGTGGTTTGTGTAATTTAACTAAAACTCAAGGAGTATCAGTGTAATTTACTCTGATTTGAAGATGATTTAGTATTATAAAATATCAAATTTATAATTAAATTGTTATTTCTATTGAAAAAATATTTATTAAAAGATAGTATGTATAGCTTATTGAAGTGAGAATATTAGATGAAATAATAATAATAGTACAGTCAAGCAGGTTTTTGAGAAGTCCTATTAAGTGTGAACAGAGTATTTTGCAAAGGCAAAAGAGTCTCGCAAAAGAAGATATCTGAATATCCACAATCTATTATCATGTCAATATGAAAACTTAGCAAAAAAATTAAATGTGCAAGTATTCATTTTAATGTTTACACTGTAAAATTTTGTCAAACAATTTTTATATTAATATTTCAACAAATTAAATATCCAGAACAAATAATTAAATATCTAATGCCCATGACCACCCCATTGACATTGCATACATCACACACGTTACATATACATTTTGCAAATGACACTCACCCTAATATGTCTCGTACTCAGAATGTGTTTGTTTGAGATTATTTTTCAATAAAATCACTTATTTTTTTAAACTTTTTTTGCTTATAACATAATAGAAGAATCAGAATCTCACAATTTACTTTTTGTTGTGTTTATTACTTTGGATAGTAACTAATCTCGTGAGAAGTAGAATTTGTTTATTACTTTGGATAGTTACACAACTAATCATTCTCATTTTGCAACAGTGTTTATTTATGTGTATAACCAGACTTGGCAAATGGTAATCATATAAAAGAAGGAATATACATTGAAGTTAAAGATGTTTTATCCAAGCTTTGTAACAAATTATGAAAACATATAATTTTGTGATGCATCAAATCAAATTCTGTTCAGGAATAAGGGCATATAAATTATTAGTAGCACAAGTCATCTTAGTTTACCTCACACTGCTGCTACAAGGAATCCTTTCCTTTCTATCATTTACCCCTTCCTAACATAATTACTTCAAATGAAAGATTGAAATACTCTGGCTTATAAAACTGCAGTTTGTATAAAGTTTAGAACTGTGTCTTGTTTACCAGTTTCCTAGATGCATTCCACTATCACTTATCTGTGCCGACGCCTTTTACCATTGTCCTCAGTGAGTAACTCCCAATTATTATGATCAAGGTTGCTCAAGTCATCAAGCTCAGCAATGGCCAGCAAATACTGGGTAAGTTTCACAAGCTCTTGATCACTATGTCGGTTAGCATGAGCCTTCCTGAATGGTTTAATTATCAAACCATTCTGTGGGTTCATCACAAAATTTCTTCGAAGGTCATCAAACATGATAGTGTTTGAAGCACTGTAGAACTGAAATGAAATAAGAAACCACCATCAAAACAATTAGATCATGGTTGAATGTTACAAAAATGAAACATACAAATTACAACAACTCAGATGTTAAAAAGCCAAATTTTCAATTTCTGACATAATCTACTATAACCCACCTAGGCTATTACCAATGATTATTATCACACGCTTGGTTTTGAATTTTGGCTCCATCATGTTTGCGATAATATTGCATTACAATTGTGGGAAATTGATATGGCCACGGTGCGGGTGCAGTGACTACCGAAATCACAATAGTGCAGCCGCACCACTAAATATCTATTTAGTTTTCAGGATGAGATGAATTGTAGCAGCAGTTTTTAGGTATCCTTTATCACCCTAGGTAGAAAGTAAACCAGTAATTTGATTCTGGATGGGAATCTACGATACAATATATAAGATATATGGTAATAATTTGTTCATGTTAAATAAGATAAATGGCATGGTATTTGTTATACCTCAGGGAACTGAGCCCAAATCAAACCTAGTGGTTTGCAATCAAAGACACCACGAGATGATGACTGAACAGTGATCATTGCCATGTGATCAAGAAGTGCTGTGATTTTGTAGTTAGGATTGTCCAGAACCCCAAGTTGCCCCATCTTGACTTTAATCCACTTCATGCTACATGAAGCAAACCATTTCAATCCATGAAAAAGGTAAAAGTTAAGTTAGTATCATGTATAGAATTCACGTGTTCCATAGTTATCCCTACAGAATTAGATAGCAAATATACAGTTATAAACAATAGGGTGAGTATAATCAATGATGTCACCTTGTTGCAGACCATATCATAATGTCATACTCTGAATAAACTGATGTAAGAAACTCGTGAAGGTCTGCACAAGAAAATGAAAACTTCGAAACAAGCCAAAAATAACTGAAAGCAAGGAAGCCAACAAAAGTATGCACAATTATAAAGATGATGGTTACAAGGTCTCATAAGTTGAAGAGGATTTTCAGCAGTTGATCGATGATCGAAGAGGGTATAGTCAATATCCAAAACGAGGAGTTTCTTTCCTTTCCGGCATGGATTTTGAACCTCAATCTGTATGCAATGCAAAAATACCAGATCATAAGACATAACATTAATAAATTTTCAGACACAGCGAAATGAAATGTGCTTAATTACCTTGAATTGACTGATAGTCTGATCAAATTGAATAATTTTTCAAACAATGCAGAAGAAATGTACTTAATTACCTTGAATTGACTGATACGTCTGATCAACTTTTGCTTGTTGACTTCCATGTCTTTGATGTCTACAGTTTCTTCTTTACCAAGTTCAAAGTCATCAAGAATCTCAGGGGACTCCACAGGATCAACAATTAAGTCTTCTTCAGTAGTACTGCAAGGAAGTTTTAATATCATTATATCAATAAGGGCCCTTTTGTTCAACTTGTTTTCACAAAAAAGTGACTATTTTAATAAAAAACTCACATCTAACCTTAATAACCAGGTACATATCTGTGGTTCATTTGGATACACAACTTCTCCCTTTTTGCATTACTATTACAATACTTTCTATACATTAATGAGACCGATATGTGGTACACAATATGACAAATTTGGTCCGGAAAGTTAATGAGAACCGTATAACTATGCTTATGACACTTACACATTCATTTGTTTGGGCTTTTACATAAAAAAATTAAAAAAAAAACAGAAGGTGCATAAAAGCTGAAATTCATCTTTTTTGATCAACTATATTACTCAGCTTCTCAAAAGAATAACTTTTTAAGCCTAAATAAATTGGCCGATACATTATACAACACAAGACAAGAGGCTGTGAAATAAATGTGTCAGGTTAAACAACTTAATTTAATGCTTTTTAAATAATCTGAAAAACATATTTTCATAAGCTTCTCTAATCAGCTTATAGAAAGAAAGAAAAAAACAAAAAACAAGCTTATTGGAAGGTCAGCTATTCCCAATCAGCTTCTCAAAAGAGATCATTTTTTCAGAATCACTTTTCTTAAGCCTAAACAACGAACCCCAATACATCACACAACAAAATAAGCAGACATATACATAAGGGCATAAGCTTCTCCAATAACCTTACTGTTTTATAAGACCAAACTCCAAATAAGCATTACCAAATTAAAAAAGCTGAGAACTTGAACAGAAAGTTATAACCTTTATTATCCTAACAGCATAACCCATCATCATATTCACAATAATAATCCACTTTGCAACAAAATAAATGAAATTATAGAAAGGGGAAAACCCATAATCATACCCAATCATGGTCATTTTGAAAGAGGATTTAAGAGGAAGTTGAGAGAGAAAGAGAGAATCATCGTTGAGTTTAGAACCAGCTTTTGGATAAAGAAGCTTCTGACGAATGGGTAAAACATTGGTTAACTCACAGATTCGGCGTTTCAATTCACCAACAGTGTCATCACCACACACTCTCACTGTGTATTCTTTTCCACTCCATTTCACCGTTAATGTTACCTCTTCTTCCGATGATGATGATGCCATGTTCGTAGGTTTCGACCTTCCTTTTCACCTTCACGCAATCACAACACACCTAAATTCTGTGTATGTTTGTATTTATGGAATGGCAAAAAAGCAGAAAAATAATATATAGCTGAATGCCTGAATTTAAATTAATCTTTTTATTTAATCTAAATTGTATTTTAATTTGTGAAATATAAAGTATTAGTTGTATACTTGTATTAGATAATATATTATGTTAAGTTCAAGTTTTAAAAATGGTTTTGGTTGGTTTAACATACAAATTAAATAGGTAAAATATTTGAGTTTTATGGATTAACTTGTTTCGTCATTATTAACCTAGCATAATATTAGTGGTAAATGGATTAGTTAAATAAACTTAATGTCAAGACTTCGATATTTATAGAGTGTATGAATAATATTTTTTGGTAGAGGCAAAACTCATTTCACCTATCTCTATGTCTTAAGATGAATAGTTTTTACATGTCAACTTGACAAAATTTATTAATATCTTTTTAAGGGTTTCCTTTTATTTGATTTTCATTATTTATTTTGATAAAAATGAATATATTTAATAATGAGAATGAATGTTATCACTTCTATTATTACAATTTGTGTGCTTAATCAATACAAAATATGAAGTAGAGTCTAAATGATTTGTCTAATTCTAATGTAGTTTTTCCCTTCAAGAAATATATTGTCAAAGCTTTGATAAAGGGACAATATATTGTTCGTCAACAAATTAATGATATTTTTTTGGTTTCCCACAGGTATCCTTGCACTGGAGGCAATCCTGTTCGAGCCGGGAACATCCACAGGTATGTGGGGCTAACTCTCCCAACATACATTTTTTCCATCCACAAGACTCGAACCCGAGTTCTTGCTTAAGGGGAATCAAACATGTACCACTTGAACCAACGCCCGTTGGTAAATTAATGATATTTAAAAATTATTAGGAAATAATTGAGTTAGGGTTATTATTTGTGTTTCACATGATCTATTGAGAATATTGAAAGTAATTGACATTGGAGTTCCTCTTAGTGTTCTACTCAAAAGAGTAACTATAGGACATGTTTTCAATGTGTTGGAAAACCAAATAATAATTTTGGAATAAAGGAAGTTAGTCACACAATAACTCCTATTCAGAGATTTGAACATGTTATTATACAATTAGGTTGAGGAAATGACCCTTACTTGGAAAGTAAAGAACTTGGAGTAATAAATCAATACAAAAGTTCTTTAGTCAATTACTCAAAACATTTTTAATATCACAATAAACATGATATATTTCATCTAAGCGATACTTGGAGTATCTGCTTTATTTGATCGAATGCATTCTGTTATGGGTTACCAACCAAAATAACAAAATGTATTTTTTAGAAGGAATAGTTTGTTTCGGTCTATAATTTATACTCACACGTACTTGCAAATGATTTGATGGATCCTACTACTACATTTGATACAACTATCCCATTATAAAGAGGATTATCCACCAAATATATCTATCCATTAGTAGATCTCTTGGATTCAAGACCAACTATGCTCCAAGCTTGAATGGTTAGGGAAAAGTAATAAAAAACTATAGAGGTAATCAAATCTTACAAGTGTGGTTGGAATCTAGTTCAGTGAGAGACTCTAATATCTCCTAAGGCTAAGAATTAGAGGCAAGAGGAGTCTTTGTGAAACCAAATTAATATATCACAATAGTTGTGTGAGCCGTTATTCTTTCCCTTCCTACGCTATCCGGTGATACGTATAACTCCTCGCATGTCCCATTTCTTGCTTCACTCACTGCTTTCTTGGTGTCTTTCTGATGTAAACCAAGGGATGAGGGACAATATTTGATTTGTGGAGGACAATCGTACAATTAGGAGAGCCACTTGTAGTTCATATTATTGGAAAGAAATTATGAAAGTTTTTAGTTTATTTATTTATTTTCTTAAGTTTAATAAATGAGAATTTATTTTCATGGGTAGTCTTAGGATTTAATTCTGTCTTAAGAATTATTTCATTTAAATGTTCAAGTGTTTATTTCAATTATTCATGTAATATGGGTTGGGAAATTAATTAAAGAAGATAATGTGGAGATGAAAGTCTGAAATCCAACATGCTTGATTTATCGGAATTAATCTCATATTCTTACTTAGAGATAATGTGAAGATTAAGTTGATTTAATCATCACAATTCAGCCAACCACAAGTCAAATTGAATTTGGCAACCTTTGACATTGGAGATCAAACAAAAACGTGAAGACCAAGTCAAGCAAGCAATTTCTACTCAACCAACCTAATTTGATGCACATAATCAGTTAGGATCTTATTTACATGATTAATTAGGAATTTTATTTTGTTTATTAGAAGATAATTAAGATTTTATCTTAGTCTTATTTTTATTCAGCAAGACATATTGGCTATTTATATTTTATTTGATCATTAATAAAAGTTAAGTTTAATTTTAAGAAAACCTTGTGCTTATTTTAGGTGAGAGAATTCTCCTAAAAAACTCCATTGTTGGTTGTGGTCACCATTGATGAATTCTTATCAAGCTTCCTACCTTGTGGCAAATAACACTAGCTTATCAAACATTTTTGCCCCTTATAATCTTTTCCATTTCCCTCACCAAAAAATCTCAAAGTCCCCATAATTCATCAAAACCGAATTACAACTTAAAAAGTTCAAGACTTCAAGCCAAAACGATCATAATTCTAAGACATCCCCTGTGAGATTGTCGTCACTTTCTTAGATGTCTTGTATTTTTTTCTCAACTATTAGTACTTTTAAACAAGGATCGAGATTTATAACATTCTATTTTCACCTTAAATTTGTATTGGATACTTTTACCTTATCACCATTATTCTTTACCTATAAGTCCCTAAGTCTCTAAATTCACCTAGTGTCTCCTTTGCTATAGGTAATCTCGTCTCACATATCAATAGCTAGTCCACGTGCCAACCAAAACCCTGCTACAAAAACCTTTGTTGGAAGTTCCCTTAGTCCTCACCCATTAATCGTGACCACTTGAATTTTGAGATTATATCTTGGTCTTTTCGGTCCACACTAACTCCTAATTTTTGCACAAAAAAATTGTGCACCAACTTTGGTAATGCACCATAAATAACTTTTATAACTTAATTTTTTCCTTCTTCTAAGTATAACATTAAGAAGTTATGCACCACATAGTATAAACCATCAATTTGATACTATCAACATCAGCAGCCTATGTGGAAATGTTTAAAAGGAATAGAGCATAAGATGCCTTCATGGATTTGCTATATGAAACAATTCTGCATGGAATAAAATCTTCAAGCATAGATAGTAAAGTACATAAGTCACGTTCTTCTCATTAGTTCATGAAGAGCAATACTTGTTTGACCCACCTGAACATATCATAAAGAAATTCTTACCAAGTTGGAATAAATAGTTCAACTTCATTAGCCTACACCAAACATTGGCACTTCAAAATTGTCCTATGTGTTTGTGTCATAACAATATCAATGTAATTCAGAGATAGACAACAAAGAGTGAATGTTGTCATAGTAAATGACTTATGCTCACTCATTGGATATGAAATGGAGATAAGGGATTGTCTCTTCTTCTCCAGCAACTTGCCCAAAAGTCTAATCAAATTGAGTGCATATAAGCTAAACATAAAAGAGTTTCCAATTCAGTATGCAAAATGGAACAAGCAAGTTATGCACACATGGAAGTGCAGAAGACTTAAACAGCAGGTACTCTTCAGTCACATAGCTGCCAAATTTGTAGTATTTTGTAGGACATAATCAAATAATGTTACAAAAGTAGATGTATTTAGAGCAGATAGTGAAGGGAGCTGTTGATTAATATGAGTCAGAAGTTGTTATGTTTTTATTCATTAGGTAATGAAGAGTCAATATGCCTTGCTTATTCTTTTTTGTATCGGTTTTTTATACTGTATAAAATAAATTTGTATGTTGTTGATGAATAAAATCAAGCCTTCTACATAACACATTTCCTAGCACTTTTTTTGATAAGACAAGATGTATTAGAAGAGAGTACTAGGGATACTCAACCAAATACAAAAGAGTCAACATACACTTATAATACAAGCAGATGAATTCATACACTAGTCTGCAAAGAAAATATCAAACTCACCTATACTATTGAACTAATGCCAAATAGGAACTTTAATTAAATCCAATACATGCAACACATCCAAATTCTCATTCCTAAAAATAGAAGCATTCCGAGCCAACTATAATGACCATGTTACCGAGAGCCATATGATCATCCCAAACATGCGCTGCTTTTGATTTTGAAATAGACACGTGAAATACATGAAGTTTTCAACGGGAGACACTATATTTATAAATTGGACACTCATCCACCTAGTCACTAAATTCCAAATAATCATTGACGAACTACAACCAAAAAAGGCATGACTAACATTTTCTGGTACAAAACCATAAAAGGAACACATCAAATTGGCTTGCACTTTTTTTTGCTCCATAACCAACGATAAGATTGAATAGATGGCTTAGGATCTCCAGGAATGGATACAAGTAACGTGATAAGATAGTTTTAATTCTTCTTGTGTCTTATAATTGTTTGTTGGTAGGATGAATTTCTATAGATATCAGCCAAAACAATAGGGCAAAGCCTAATAGCATCCATGCATTTTACTTGTCATGTTTATGGTAATATATCACATACTCACCTAAAAAACAATATTAACGTATATTTACCAGCACCAAACTCATCGTAGAGAATCAATATAAATTATTACATATTAAATAAAGGTCAATTACTCATTCTCTTGAATTAAACTTCACTTATACTTTCACCCAAAAAAAAAACTTTACTTATCCTCATAAAAAAGAAACCGACTTAACTGTCATTGTACATATTAAGATATTTACAACATAATGAAGCCGAAAAGGCTCTGCTAATAGGCTATCAACCACAAAATATCCTATAAAAATTACAAAATGACTATCGGTAACAAAATATAATGCCAGAATAAAGAACAATAGCCCAACTCCTATTTGCTTTGCTGCACACTTGCAAAACTTGTCAGTAACACACCCCCACTGACTATCCCTTGAAGAAAACATGACTTCTTTGTTAATAACCAGAAAAAAACATCTATTAATCCCAAAAGGGATAAAACCTCATAAATTAGCTGAATCTTTCTTCAACCAGATTGTTTAGCATTATATGAACCTGTAATTGAAAGCAAAATAAAGGATTTGTAAACTGATTTCAACAAGGGCATAATAGACTATACCATAACTTGCTCTCTGCATGCTGTTTGGAACACAAAATTCTAGCATATGATCAATATTGACCATCAAAAGAGCTACTACAATAGCAAGTGCAACATAATGCACTTTGACTTAGAAAATAGTGAATTTGGAATAACAAAACAGGATTGAAATGTGCCTTCTCATTTCTCAGCCCTCGGTTTGATTATTGAAAGTTGAGCTGAATTTCACACCTAATTTATGAAGCGCAACATGCATAACACAGATATCGTAAGCACATAAATGCTAAGTGCTATCTAGATTTTTAAGCATGTATGTTGAGGCTTGGACATTTACCATCAGTGATACATAAATGCTAAGTGCTATCCATATTTTTAAACATGTATGTTGAGGCTTGAGCATTTACTATCAGTGATAAAAGAATACCATAAAAGTTATACCTTGTCTTCGATAGCAGGTAAAACCAGGAGATCCGCGAAGTAAGTATGCCATGACATTGGTAGGTAAAGGAAAGGAGGAATATACATCCACAATGAATTTAAAAGTCTGAACTCTGGTGAAAGGAGAAAGCCGACCCATGAATAGAGCAGGGAACAAAGACAGAACCTAGGAAACAAGAGACAGACAAGAACTAAGATTCAAGAAATTACAGCTTCCAAATCATTAGCAAAAATAATCATGGACAAACGCGAACATGAAATATTTCAATAATCTAATATTCTAATGAGAAAGCAACTTTAGACATAAAAGTAATAGCATAAAAAAGCTTCTATCCAGAAAACTTATAACAGGTATAAATTGTAATCCAATTCTACTATCTTTATCAGGCACTAAGCTTTTAACAACTATTGATTGACAAAGAAATATACATACTTTGACGACGTCGGGTGAGAGATATACAAACTTTGCACTCCCCATTGCTTCAAACAGTTCAATAAACTTCATAGACAATTTAGTGCCCTCAGTATTGTCCAATGCATTAAGTACCTCTGAACTATCCACATCAATAACCAGCTTCTCTAAAAAGTGAAGCTTGGCCTGAATGGAAAAAGCATAAAGATTCAAGGGATCATCATAGCTAAAATACCGAAGCTTCGGCGTGAAAAGCTCGATCACACACTCAGAATCAAACTCTTCATCCACCCTTAAACATGATATGCTCAACTCTGTAAGCTGAGGAGCATGAATTTTAAATTTATCAAATTTTCCATAAAATTGACAACAGTCAAATAACAGAAAACTCAATTTAGGACAACCGAGAAAAGGGTCAAGAATCTCTACGTCCCTAATCTCAAACTTGCAATCAACAAGAGACAACTTTTGCAGCGAAACAAATTCAAAGGTTGAAGTTTCAGTGGATATGTTACTGAGATTGAGCACAGTTAGGGTTCGAGAAGTGAATAATCGAGGTAGACTCTCGAGAACATAATCAGCAACGATAGTTAAATTCTGAATGTCCTTTGATGCAACATAATCGACGACGGAATCAACGGTGGGTGCACCTGTTTCTTCAAGTTCGTCACCGGTGCATTCGAACTTGAGAACATCGATTTTGGAGTCAGAATTTCTATTGGCAAGAAAATTAAGAACGAAATCTTGGAAAAGAAAATCATGATCAAAAGAAGAGCTATGCAAGTTAAGAAAAGGGAGTGAAATCCAAATATTCTTCCATCGATGAGCGAGAACACTGGTTTGAACAGCAGTTTTTGCATCAACGAAGGAAAGAATACGGTGAATGAGTTCATCAGGTAAATTGCTCAGTTTGTCTTCTCCCTTCTTCTTGATTCTGCTTCTACTTCTCCTTGAGTTCTTCCATATTCTTCTGTTCAACATGTTTAGATGCTTTTTATTTTTGTGTCTATCTCTCTTGTCGATTTTCTTATCAGGTTCTCTGATATAATTTAATTTATATAGGCTTGATTCGAATGAAAATTAATATGAATGTCCATATAGATAATAGGAAAGTATAAGTGTCATATCTAATCATAATAATATAATAAATGAGAATAATTTTATATATTTTTCTTATTTAGATATAATTTAATTTATATAGTGTTGGTTCAAATGGAAATTAATATTTCTATGTAAGGATAATTATATGTTATATAGGTCAAGTATAAGGGTGGTATCTACTTATGACAATGTAATAAAAGAAAATAATTTTATATATCTCTTTTATTAATTTTTTTGGGTTCTCTAATATAATTTAATTTATATAGGTATTTGTTGTAATAAAAAATAATACAGATGTCCATATAGAGGACATGTACGTGTTATAAGTCAGATACGTGTCATATCTAATTATGGTAATGTAATAAATGAGAATAACTATTGTTATGAGAAATAAGAACAATTAATAAAAATGTAAAATCAAAATTAAAAGATATGCTAACAAAATGTTGGTATAGTGACATAAGGTTTTATTAGATTATCAAGATGATTAAAAAATTAAAGTTTGATTCTTAAGAATAACACTTGTTGAGAATATCAATCATACAACCAAAAAAAATTAATTTATTACCCATATGATAAAAAACATGTGCTATAAATTAAAAAAAATATAATCAATGAATATATTAAATTAAACGTTTTATCTTATTGATGATGTTAGAATTGCTACTCCTTCGTGTCTTATCTTCTCCTAAGATGAATCATTATGTGTTGTTGTCACATCACATGATGTGAAATTTAATTTGTGTCTATCTTTTTTTTCTTTTCTTCAATCAGTCAAAGCAAATATAATATTAATATATTATATTAATATATATACTAAATATAGACATGTAAGATTGATACAAGAGACTGATATATATGGTAGGTAGAGTATGAATGACATTTAATTAGGAAAAGTGATTCGAATAATAATAAAATTATTCTGTTTAATCTTATTTAAATTGCTAAAATTAAATGATAGATATACATAATTTTTATTTTTTAATGATGATGTATACCTATTTTTAAGTTTAATCGTCCACACATAAATCTATAATTTAATTTTATTGTATTTGCAATTTTTATATAAGAATTATTTTAATAGATATCTAATTATTAGTTTTTCTATATTTTTATCTGTTAAACTTTTTATTTAAAAATATTTTTAAAGAAATAATTTAATAAAGTGCATATTTTGAGTATTAAATGATTATACAACATATATTTTTATTCCTAGTTTTTTGTTTTTTATTCATTTCTATTGTATCCAAAAAAAACTTTACATAAAGAATAACTAGAAAAGGTTTAATATATATCCATATATCTAGATAATATTGAATTTATTTTTTTATTTATCGCTATGATCAATCTTTTTACAATATTCCCTGATATAATTTATATATGTTGAATAGAAATTAATGTGTGGTTGAACGATCAAATTTAAAATATAAATTATGTGTTTGATAAAGTTAACTAATTCTTATTCTTCAACATTCGTATATTGTTGTATGACCCTAATTTATTATTTCTACGATTTTTAAATGAAAACTATTCTCATCTTTTCAATTAATAATACAAAACTATTTTCAAGAAATAATTCAAGAAAAAATTATTGTTTCAGTATTAAACAAATGTAATACCACTAAGAAATGTATAATAGCTTCCAAATTTATGGTATTTTCTAGGACAGGAATTGAATAATCTTCCAAAATAGATGTATTTAGAGCTGATAGTGGATGGTATAAGCTAGAATTGTTAATTAGCATGATTCAGAAAATGTTATGTTTTTATTCACGAGTCAATAAAGAGTCAATATGATTATTACAAATATTTCACATTCTTATGAGCACTTATTGATGCTCATTATACTATTCAAGTAGAAGTTTATTCTTTTTTGTATCAGTTTTCTTGTTTATATCGTATAAATTATGTCTTTTGTTGATAAATAAAATCAAACCTTCTACCTAATACATTTCCTTGCACTTTTGTTTACTACATAACCAACAAACAAAGTTGAACATATGGATTGAAGAGATGGCTTAGAATATCTAGGAATAGATACTAGTAATGTGATAAGATAATTTTAATTCTTCTTGTGTCTTGTAATTGTTTGTTGGGTGGATGAATTTCTGTAGATATCAGCCACAACAATAGGGCAAAGCCTAATTGCATCCATGCATATTACCTGTCATGTTTATGGTAATATTGTTGGAGAATATCTCCATCCGAAATCCATAGATTAAACGCGGAAGTCCTTATGACTATGACTTTGTTCCCATAACCTAATGTTTATGCCCATACATAAACCCAAATGGAACAACCATGGTCCAGACCGAAGAAACTGAAAGTGCGCATGTCAAGAGGAGCACTTTGGAAAGCTTTCTCACTATATGTTTTGGTTTTGATGAGGACAACTTGTGTTTATAAGAGCTTGAAGATCATCAACAAATCAACGTGCTTAAGTCTCAAGATTGGTATTAGACTTAGACTAGTGATTAGTTTAGGTTGAGTCTAAGGCTTAGGTAAACTCAACACATGTCTCATATGCATAAAACTTTAAAAAAATTTAGTTTTGAGATATGTCATTTATAATATGTTCATGCATCACATAAATAAATGTAATATGTGCATCCTAGGCATAAACTTAGTGTTGAACATGTATAAATTAAGTGCATAACATATTTGAGTTTTGCAATTTGAAAATACACTTGGAAATATGCAGTTAA
>NC_032020.1:12358120-12359167 GCF_001865875.1 Lupinus angustifolius
TAAAGATGATGATGAATCTGACTCCGATCTGGATGATGAAACAATGGGTCTTCTCGTTCGAAAATTCAGTAAATTCATAAAGAGAAAAGGAGGATTCAAAAAGTTTCAAAAGAAAGAAGCGAAGGAATCCACAAACAAAGGCAAGAACACCAAAGATCGCTTCACTTGCCACGAGTGCGAAAAAGTAGGACACATGCGATTTCAGTGTCCAACCTATCAGAAAAAGGTTGATTCAGAAAAGAGCACTCCCAGGGAATTCAAGTCTAAGAAAGCCTACATCGTATGAGATGTACCTGAGGAGGAAACAACATCAAGCACCTCTAGTGAGGAGGAGTCAGCAAAGCTAGAAATGGTACCTAGATAGTGGGTGTTCGAGACATATGACAGGTGACAGATCAAACTTCCTGGATCTTTCACTTAAATGTAAAGGATACGTCACGTACGGAGACAACAACAAGGGAAAGATTCTTGGCACCGGAACAGTTGGTAACTCATCTCAGACTCTTATTGAAAATGTTCTTTATGTTGAAGGATTAGAACATAATCTCTTGAGCATAAGCCAACTCTGTGACAAAGGTAACAATGTATCTTTCGATTCTGATTGTTGTATTATTCGTGACATTTTATCTAATAATGTTAAATTTGTTGGCCATCGTATAAATAGTATTTATATGGTTAATTTGGATGATGTCACTAATTTATTTTCAAAATGTTTTATTTCAAAAGAAGATGACATTTGGCTTTGGCATAGACGTGTTGCACATATCCATGTAAAACATCTAGATAAATTATCATCAAACGAACTAGTTGAGGGGCTACCAAAACTAAATTTTAAAACTAAAGAGATTTGTGACACTTGTCAAAAGTGTAAACAAACCAAAAACTCTTTTAAAAAGAAAAATGTGATCTCCACTTCAAGGCCTTTGGAGTTACTCCATATGGACTTGTTTGGATCTCCCGATTTACATGGACATTATTTTTATGTGTAAAAAGTAATGCGTTCAAATCCTTTAAAAATCTTGCCAAGCAAATCCAAAACCAACTTAA
>NC_032020.1:12359267-12398624 GCF_001865875.1 Lupinus angustifolius
TTGCAAGTGGACACGCAAACGAACCAGGATAAAAACCTTGTTGCAGACTTTTTCTTTCCCTCTCTCTCTTTATTGCTTTAATCGATTACGTTGTATAGTTGTTTTAATTGCAATATTCTGTTTCTATACTATACTGTTGTAACTCTGATATATTTGTTAGCTCTATATATTCATTTCAATCTCGGTTGATTGTCGTGCAAGAAACCGAATCTGTTTGTGTAATCTGAGCTATTTTAATCGATTAAATTGCTTTCGTTAATCGATTATTTCTATTCTGTTAATCGATTAAGCTGCGGTTATTTCAGCACTATTTGTTGTTTTCGAAAAAGCGGATACTCTGACCGCTACACCTATTCAACCCCCTTTTAGGTGTATTTTAGCCACTGATACCTAACAGAAACCCCAAATGAGTTCATGGTGAAGATAAAGAACATACCTTGTTGAGCCATTTCCGGAACCTCGAAGGTATGAGGGTGCGATGATCTGATGTTAGAGTGCCGAAAGATTTTCCTTATGCTTCTCTAGAGGGGAATGAGAAAACCAAAAGCTTGGTAGTAAATTCATAAAAATAAAAGGAAGATTAAAAAAGTTTTAGAAGAATGAAGCGAAAGAATCAACAAACAAAGGCAAGAACACCAAAGATCGCTTCACTTGCCACAAGTGCAAAAAAGTAGGACACATGCGATTTCAGTGTCCAACCTATCAGAAAAAGGTGTGTGTTGTGTTAGGAGAAATGCCTTATGGTTACCTTATGTTATATGCCTAATGGATGAGTTGATAGTGTTATATCCTTTTGAATAACACTATCCTCATCGTACCTTATTCTCCTCAACTTTACACCTGAAAACCTGTTGCTCTACAAATGGGTACCATAACCCATAAAAGTAACCTCATAGTGGTTACTACTTTGGTTGCAATGATTCTGATTCAGTCCCTTCATCAAATCAGAAATTATCTGAATGTATCTACACTTATTATTATTTCATGACACATATGCCCTTAGCCACCAAATTAATAACTGATGATCATTTTATATTTTGGCTAATTACATAATGGTCATAACACACTTATAAAATTATATTTGTGACCCATAAATTGTCAGAAATTCTAACAAATTTATCACATACTCACCTAAAAAACAATATTAACGTAGATTTATCAGCACCTAACTGATTGTTGAGAATCAATATAAATGAATACATATTAAATAAACTTTACTTATCCTCATTAAAAAGAAACCGATTTAATAATCATTCTATATGTATTAAGATATTTACAGCATAAGGAAGCCGAAAAGGCTCCACTAATAGGCTATCAACCACAAAATATCCTATAACAAAATTACAAAATGACTATCGGTAACAAAATATAATGCCAAAATAAAGAAAACATGTCAGTAACACACCTTCACTGACTTTCCCTTGAAGAAAACATGACTTCTTTGTTAAGAACCAGAAAAAACATCTATTAATCCCAAAAAGGATATAACCTCAGAAATTAGCTGAATCCTTCTTCAACCAGATTGCTTAGCAGTATATGAACCTGTAATTGAAAGCAGAATAAAGGATTTGTAAACTGATTTCAACAAGGACATAATAGACTATACCATAACTTGCTCTCTGCATGCATTTTGGAAAACAAAATTCTAGCATATGATCAATATTTGACAATCAAAAGGGCTAAACTACAATAGCAAGTGCAACATAATGCATCTTGCCTTAGAAAATAGTGAATTTGGAACAAAAAAACAGGAATGCAATGTGCCTTCTCATTTCTCAGCCTCGGTTCTGATTATCAAAAGTTGAGCTGAATTTCACAACTAATTTATCATGCGCAACATGCATAACACAGATATGGTAAGAACATAAATGCCAAGTGCTATCTAGATTTTTAAACATGTATGTTGAGGGTTGGGCATTTACGCCCAGTGATACATAAATCCTAAGCGATATCCAGATTTTTAAACATGTATGTTGAGGCTTGAGCATTTACTATCAGTGATAAAAGAATACCATAAAAGTTATACCTTGTCTTCGATAGCAGGTAAAACCAGGAGATCCGCGAAGTAAGTATGCCATGACATTGGTAGGTAAAGGAAAGGAGGAATATACATCCACAATGAATTTAAAAGTCTGAACTCTGGTGAAAGGAGAAAGCCGACCCATGAATAGAGCAGGGAACAAAGACAGAACCTAGGAAACAAGAGACAGACAAGAACTAAGATTCAAGAAATTACAGCTTCCAAATCATTAGCAAAAATAATCATGGACAAACGCGAACATGAAATATTTCAATAATCTAATATTCTAATGAGAAAGCAACTTTAGACATAAAAGTAATAGCATAAAAAAGCTTCTATCCAGAAAACTTATAACAGGTATAAATTGTAATCCAATTCTACTATCTTTATCAGGCACTAAGCTTTTAACAACTATTGATTGACAAAGAAATATACATACTTTGACGACGTCGGGTGAGAGATATACAAACTTTGCACTCCCCATTGCTTCAAACAGTTCAATAAACTTCATAGACAATTTAGTGCCCTCAGTATTGTCCAATGCATTAAGTACCTCTGAACTATCCACATCAATAACCAGCTTCTCTAAAAAGTGAAGCTTGGCCTGAATGGAAAAAGCATAAAGATTCAAGGGATCATCATAGCTAAAATACCGAAGCTTCGGCGTGAAAAGCTCGATCACACACTCAGAATCAAACTCTTCATCCACCCTTAAACATGATATGCTCAACTCTGTAAGCTGAGGAGCATGAATTTTAAATTTATCAAATTTTCCATAAAATTGACAACAGTCAAATAACAGAAAACTCAATTTAGGACAACCGAGAAAAGGGTCAAGAATCTCTACGTCCCTAATCTCAAACTTGCAATCAACAAGAGACAACTTTTGCAGCGAAACAAATTCAAAGGTTGAAGTTTCAGTGGATATGTTACTGAGATTGAGCACAGTTAGGGTTCGAGAAGTGAATAATCGAGGTAGACTCTCGAGAACATAATCAGCAACGATAGTTAAATTCTGAATGTCCTTTGATGCAACATAATCGACGACGGAATCAACGGTGGGTGCACCTGTTTCTTCAAGTTCGTCACCGGTGCATTCGAACTTGAGAACATCGATTTTGGAGTCAGAATTTCTATTGGCAAGAAAATTAAGAACGAAATCTTGGAAAAGAAAATCATGATCAAAAGAAGAGCTATGGAAGTTAAGAAAAGGGAGTGAAATCCAAATATTCTTCCATCGATGAGCGAGAACACTGGTTTGAACAGCAGTTTTTGCATCAACGAAGGAAAGAATACGGTGAATGAGTTCATCAGGTAAATTGCTCAGTTTGTCTTCTCCCTTCTTCTTGATTCTGCTTATACTCCTGCTTGAGTTCTTCCATATTCTACTATGCATCATGTTTGGATGCTTTTTTATTTCTGCATCTATCTCTTCTCGATTTTCTTATGGGGTTCTCTGGTATAATTTAATTTATATAGGTGTTGGTTCGAATGAAAATTAATATGAATATTTTTCGAGAGGACACGTATATATTATAACTCAGGTATAAATGTCATATCTAATTATGAGAAGCAAATAAATAAAAATAATTATTTTTGTGTATATCTCTCTTTTCGATTTTCTTATCGGTTCCTGATATTATTTAATTTATATAGGTTTTGGTTCCAATGAAAATTAATTTGAATGTCTATACATATAATTATTATGTGTTATAGGTCAAGTATAATTGTCTTATCTAATTAGGTAATGTAATAAATGATAATAATTTTATATATCTCTCTTATCGATTTTTTTATTGGGTTCTCTGATATAATTTAATTTATATAGGTCTTGGTTCAAAATGAAATTAATATAAATGTCTATGTAGATGACAATTATATGTTATAGGTTCATATCTAATTATGGTAATGTAATAAAGGAGAATAATTTTATATATATCTCTTATTGATTTTTTTATCAGGTTCTCTGGTATAATTTAATTTATATAGGTCTTTGTTCGAATGAAAATTAATATAAATATCCATGTAGAGGACATGTACATGTTATAAGTCAGATATATGTGTCATATCTAATTATGGTAATATCATAAATGAGAACAATTATTGTTACGAGAAATATGAACAATTAATAAAAATGTATAATCAAAATTAAAAGATATGCTAACAAATGTTGGTAAAGTGGCATAATATTTTACTAGATCCATAAGATGATTAAAAAAATCAAAGTTTGATTCTTGAGAACGACACTTGTTGAGAGTATCAATCATACATCTAAAATAAATTAATTTCTTACTCATATAGTGAAGAACATATACTAAAAATAAATAAAAAATATAATCAATGAATCTATTAAATTAAACTTTTTATATGATGTTAGAATTGTTACTCCTTGAGTTTTTATCTTCTCCCAAGATAAATCATTATGTTTTGTTGTCAAGTCACATAATGTCAGATTTAATTTTGTGTCTATCTTTATTTTTCTTTTCTATTTTCTTCAATCTGTCAAAACAAATATAATATTAATATATTAATATATATACTAAATATATACAATGTGAGTATTGATACTAGAGA
Source organism: Lupinus angustifolius (assembly GCF_001865875.1). Lineage (NCBI taxonomy): Eukaryota > Viridiplantae > Streptophyta > Magnoliopsida > Fabales > Fabaceae > Lupinus > Lupinus angustifolius. The sequence goes on from NC_032020.1 coordinate 12,363,862, forward strand.
CCCATATATATGGTAGGTAGAGTATGTATGACATTTAATTAGGAAAAGTGATTCAAATGAAAATACAATTATCTTTTTTAAATTGCTAAAATTAAAAGATAAATGTATATGGTTTTTATCTTTTAATGGTGATATATACTTACTTTTAAGTTTAATCGTCCACGCATAAATGTATAATTTTATTTTAAAAATAAATAAAAAATATAATCAATGAATCTATTAAATTAAACTTTTTATATGATGTTAGAATTGTTACTCCTTGAGTTTTTATCTTCTCCCAAGATAAATCATTATGTTTTGTTGTCAAGTCACATAATGTCAGATTTAATTTTGTGTCTATCTTTATTTTTCTTTTCTATTTTCTTCAATCAGTCAAAACAAATATAATATTAATATATATACTAAATATATACAATGTGAGTATTGATACAAGAGACCCATATATATGGTAGGTAGAGTATGTATGACATTTAATTAGGAAAAGTGATTCAAATGAAAATACAATTATCTTTTTTAAATTGCTAAAATTAAAAGATAAATGTATATGGTTTTTATCTTTTAATGGTGATATATACTTACTTTTAAGTTTAATCGTCCACGCATAAATGTATAATTTTATTTTATTGTACTTGCAATTTTTATATAATAATTATTTTAATAGACATCTAATTATTAATTTTTCTATATTTTTATCGGTTAAACTTTTTATTTAAAAATATTTTTTTAAAATAATTTATTAAAGTGCATATTTTGATTATTAAATCATTATAATATTAGATAATGTATAATAATTTATACAGCATATACTTTTATTCCTAATTTTTTGTTTTTATTCATTTCTATTGTACCCAAAAAAACCTTACATAAAAAAACTAGAAAATGTTTAACATATATCCATATACTATATAATATTAAATTTATCTTTGTATTTATCGCTATGATCAATCTTATTTACCAGGTTCTTTGATATAATTTATATATGTTGAATAGAAATTAATGTATGGTTGAACGATCAAATTTAAAACATAAATTATGTATTTGGTAAAGTTAATTAACTTTTATTCTTCAACATTTGTATATGGTTGTATGACCCTGATTTATTATTTCTACAATTTTTAAATGAATATTATTCTCATCTTTTCAATTAATGATATAAAACTATTTTCAGGAAATAATTTAATAAAAAATATTTTGGTTGAGTATTAAATAAACGTAATACCACTAAGAAATGTATAATAGCTTATCAAGTACTATATGTAACGCCCCGAAAATTAGTCCAACAATATTACCCAAAAATGGTTAAATTTTTTTTTATAATATAAAACTCTTCATTTACATTTAATTCTTTTTCAGGACATCACATTTTGTAACCTAAAATGTGGAAAAGACAACAATAATCCGTGGAATGATCCTTTATTTGAAATAACCGAAAACCTATACAAATGCAAAGCGGATTACATCTTAATCCAAATTGAAATATATACAATAGTCTGATTTATTCAGAACATTATAAGTACCCTACACAGATACTCGCCTCAAGGGCATCTAGAAATAGAAATGACCACTAGCGACTAGCTCTAGGGTAGCAGGTGTACTAGAACACTCGTTGAAGATCCTCCTCCGTCTCAGAATCGGAAGAGAAGCGAGCAGGCAAATCTCCAAGCAGGAAAGGCGAATGAAGCCTCCAAGTTTGCATGTTGAGAAGGGAAGCGCATCGTAGAGCCATCACAAACCATCTCTAGCTCTAAGGCACAAGGGCCTGTGTAGGTATATCTATGTATATCACTACTCCATGTCCCCTCTTGGGACATCGAGAATCGGTAGCTCTGAATCCTCGATGTATGGTCCATCTGAACGAGAACACGGACCGAGAACAAGTAGAAAGAAAAGAAAAGAATAGAGAGTAAGACATCTAATGAATATAATTCATTGACGGTGTGGAATATAATTCACAAACATAATGCACAATGATGAATGCGGCTATAACTCGGATCATGGGGATTAATATCCACGATATCAATGTATGAATGTTATGCTTATTTTATCCATCCTTACACCAATATCCTCCCAATATACTATTCGGAAATAACCAAGAGTACAAGTCCCATAACAAGCCGATTTGATCGCACCAAAATTTATTCCTCGCAAGGATATATACATGATCGATTGGTTCCGAAGAACGATCTATTTCAGGATGGTGTCATATCAAACACTTTCTGGGCATCCCTCTCATTGATCCTGATTGCAAAGAGGGGTTGTCAGACATTGTCTAGTTAGCGCTGTGAGAACTGTCCGATCCAACAGAATACCTCATCCGGGAATACATGGGACTCGTCTCACCTAGACTCTCCCTCAAGACCTTGCTGACGAATCACCACCATCGTCGTCCCTCTCAACATCACGGGGCTCGTTCGTCTCCCGTAAATTTCCTCTCCACTACTTCGTTTTTTATAATGAATATGCACACTAACCGAAGTTAGCTGATTAAATATTTTAATTAGTCTTTTAAAATGATCGGCCCATCCTAAGACATCTCCCACAGGAATGCTTTTTGTGGGACCCAATCTTACGTTATCACGTAATATAGGAATACCATCCCTACCACTATGAACCATCGTTGAATTACCCTGTACGGCCACATGGCCAAGCCTCTTATTATCAGACGACCTCGCTGCGTGGTATCATATAATATAGGAATAACATCCTTACCACTATGAACCATCGCTGACTTACCCTGGACGACCATATGGCTAAGCCTCTTACGGTCAGACGACCTCGCTGCGTGGTATCATGTAATCCTTTTTAGGCATAGCCTTGCTCACGACATCCTCGTCGGAATCCTTGCCCACATAAGGCGCAAGAACCAAAAGTAACAGTATAAGTTGAAAGTGCAAAGCGTCAAGGATTTCATTAGCAATGTTTTGCCTATGTTTTGATGAAGACAAAAAATTAATTAAAGCTTGAAGATGACTCAACAATCAACATATTGAGGGCTCAAGTGGTGTCTTATTAGACTTATGTTATAATTCTTTATTATCTTTTTAGAAGTGTAAGATGCTTGCCATAGATATTGAGTCTAGGTTAGGTAAACCTAGGTGTGAGTCTCACAAGACTTAATAAAGTAACTAATCCACTAAAATGAGACATCATCTAGATATATATGATAATTAGGTTCATGCATTTTATACATTGATTTTGTGCATTAAAGGTATTATATTTTGGAAATCATGTATTGCATGAACATATATCATATAAGTAGTTTACCATTTAATCATGTATTAAAAATACAATGGTTAATCGATTAACCCCACGGCTTAATCGATTAACGTGAGTGTTTTCTGCTGTTTCAACTGCATGACTGAAAAACCATTTTTAGAGACAAAATCTGTTTTGTATAAATACTGGCTAATTACAGAAACGGCTAAGAGAAAAAAAACATAGAGAAAAGAGATAGATCATCATTGTTAGAATCAATTAGAGAGTGTTGAATTAGGAGAAAGATTAGATCATGATAAGGCTTTAGTTTTCATATTCATATTGCATGATTCTTTGAAAAGTTTTCTTGCATCATTCTTGTGTTTCTTGAAAAGAAAAGGAGATAGTTTTTTATGATTGCATATTTTCAGAAACCTCATGCATGAACATTCATATTAGACTAGGACGTCTTGTGAGTTCTTGCTTTTTAGGCTTTGATCTTTATTGTAATATCCGAGTATTAAGTACCCATTCATAACCCAAAGCATAGTTATTCAAGGATTTGGAAATCCTAGCTGCGGTTAGGTAAGGTGTTCTTCACACAAAGACTTGGAGGTCTTGGGATAAAGAGCGATACCTTGGATGGGGCCAATCGCGGTAAGAAAGGTTTTCTTGGAGGCGGTTTTGGGAAAGGTCAAACCAAGGGTGACGAAGTTCTTTGGGTTCCAAGAAAGGAGTGTTTGAGTCTTGCATTTGGAAGCGTGTATGTAATGTATATTGTGTTGTTTAGTGAAGAAGGAAAATCTCCCAAATCAGAGGGGATGATTGGATGTAGTTTTGCAGTGGACAGCAAAACGAACCAGGATAAAATCTCTGTGCAATCTTTTCTATCCTTTTCTCTTTTATATTTAAATATGTTTTAATGCGAGTTTGGAGCTGATATTTTGCATGCTTGTCCCTTGCTATGTTCTTGTTAATCTTGCATAAAAGTATATGTTGTATATATGTTTGTGTGTTGGTTAATAACTGTGCAAGTTGTTGTTCTGATCATTCTGGTTCTGTTATTGGTTAATCGATTATGAACAGTGGTTAATCGATTATGAACAGTGCTTAATCGATTAATTGGATATTTTTCAGCAAGTGTGTAAAAACCCAAAAAAGTGAAAGTTGAGCTCCACCACACCTATTCAACCCCCTTTCTAGGTGTATTCTGCCACTGATACCTAACATAAGTTTGTTGATTTGGGCACCAGACTCAATCATCTGAGCCACGGTCTTTCCCAAGTGTAAATACACTTGACACCCAAGCTAGGGCTATTGCCTAAGCAATAAATCAATAAAAAACAGTCACAATTTATGTTTGTCTTTCACCCAAACGAGAGACTGTCGCTCAAGCGACCAATTCATCAAAACATACTCAATTTCCTGCATGGTTCTCGCTCGAGCGAGGGGACTATCGCTCAAGCTAAAAATCCACCAAAACTGGCCAAAATACCTGTCTGGTCTTGCCCGGGCAAAATACGGTCACTCGGGCGCCAAAAACGCCAAAAGCGGGCCCTCTAGCCCTCGCCCAGGCGAGAAACGGTCGCCCAGGCGAGGCTGGCTCACCCGGGCGAGGTGGTCCAGTTACCAGGACCATTTTCCTCGCCCTTTTGGGCTACCAGATCGAAACTCTCCGTTGTTTTCGATCCCAATGCATTTTAGTTTCTCGAGTGGTGTTCCTTCATGGATAGCCATCACAATACTTGATATTTTAAGCTATCTTAGGGGCATTCAGCCTAAAGAAACATCGTACTTAATCCAGACACGAAATCATTTGGTTAAATATGAGTTTCTAACAAAACAGAAATAACTCCCACTTTTGAGATAGTTGGGAGATCCAGGTGTCATATTCAGACAACACTATGTCACGATGTATTCTCTCTCACCTTGGGTTGTAGCGTGGTTGATTCCCTTTCCGTGAATGGATCGGTTGTCCGACTTCGAATGCCTCGAAACTAACACAAAACACAAATCAATTATTCGTGAGTTAAATCGCTTTCCTACTAACTCTAAGATAAAAACATCATTTTAATCCATTCTAAGAACATCTGAGACTTTCATTCATCTGGTCCAAGATTCATAATCCCGAACCATCCTTTATCCTCGAAAGTCTCGTTCCTGATCCCTATCGTGTTCATGATCATTTCAACACCTTTTCACAAGGATTGATCTCATGATCAAAACGACATTTTGATTTAAAATATTCTTTGATTTCAAAATTATCATCTTTCATCAACATAAACAACATGCATATTTTCAAACACTAAAACAGCCCCATGAACAACAAACGTTCATGGTTTCAAGACAACAATTTCTAGATTCACAAAAACTCATTTTTCGCGCTCTTGCGTATAACAAGAGATAGGAAGGTTTTTTAGAAAATTTTGACGGTTGAAAATGTTCGTAACATACGTATAAACATCATACTCGAATATCGAAAACAATGAATGGATAGATTTCTAAGAGATTAGGAACAAAGAACTAAGAACTTACCTTGGAGTTCTTGAGAAAGATCTGAATGAAGAAGAGCAAAATGAAATGAAATGCTAAGGGTTCTCCAAGTTAAATGGTTCTTTTACGGTGCCATCAATCAACTTTAGACAGGCAAGCCAAGGGTTTTCTAACTAGAATGACTCTTTTAAAAGAATTGAATCAGATTTAGAGAAGCAAGTTAAGAGTCTCCAAGATTAAACGATGAAAGGTTAGATGGAGGGTTTAAGGGGTTTAGTGTAAAAGATGATTATTTTTGCTTGCTTGCTCAGCAAGTTTCACTTGAGAAAATGAGGTGACTTTTTCGGCGAAACATTCGCGATGAGACCATGCCCGAGTATTGTCGGATAATACTTGGTTGGATATTAAAATCTTCCGATTACGGTCAGAATTTCGAAATGTCGAATTCGAGTGGAAAATATTTAGAAATGTTTTTAGATACACTTGATGTCTATCATGTCTCGAAATAATATTTCAAAGCCAAAGACACAACCGGAATTCGATTCCGAGCTACGGAACTCAAAACACGTTTTTGGGCCGAATTCGGTCGAATTTGGACTCGACAGCAGTCCAAAAACTTTCCGTCACATAAAATTACGAAAATTTACCATAAGATAGAATTCACAAAATAAGACTAACACTCAACTATGGTTTAGCCTAATTCATTATCGATTAATTTCTAAAAATAATTTTTGTTAAAAATAAATAATTAATAAAATATATGAAATTTTCACTGTGTTACATTATACATAAAAAAACACTAACTAGAAAATGATTAATATGTGTCTTGTGATTACTTACTTATCCTAAATAATATCAATTTTACATATGTGTCTATCTCTATTATCAATCGTTACTAGGAGTTCCCTGATATAATTTATATATGTTTTTGTTTGGATAGAAATTAATATAGGGGTTGACGATTAAAATTAAAAGATAAATCATGTGTTCGATTGAGTCAAGTAACTCTTAATCTTCAATCAAATACATGATTTAGTTGACTCAACCGAACACATGATTTATCTTATAATTTTAATCATTCAACTTCTACATGAATTTCTATTCAAAGATTGGAACATGTTACTATACAATTAAGTTGAGGAAATGATCCTTACTTGGAAAGTAAAGAACTTGGAGTAATAAATTAATACAAAATTTCTTTAGTCAATCACTCATGGAATATTTTTGATATCACAATAAACATGATATATTTCATTTATACCAAAGTAGAACTCTTGGATTCAAGACCAACTGTCTCCAACCTCAAATGGTTAGGGAAGAACGATATGAATATGTAGAGTTAACCAAATCTTACATGGGTTGTTGAAATCTAGTTCACTATAGACTCTAATGACTCATTAGGATAAGAGATTCAGAGGCAATGAGAGTCTTCTTAAAACCAAACTAATATATTATAATATTTGTACTAGTCATCATATTTAATTCTCCTCCATTGCTACCTAGCTATTTATATCACTCCTCATATGCCCTTTTTATCTCTTCCCTCACAGCTTTATTGGCGTCTTTTTAGTTGCCTTGTATTTTTGCTCAACTGTCAATATTTTTACACAACGACATGTTTTATAACATTCTCTTTTCACTTTAACTTTATATAGGACATTTTTGTCTCATCACCATGATTCTTTACCCTAAGTTCAAAATCTCTAAATTCACCTAATATTCCCTTTGCTATCTTCCTAATTTTTATAGTAATCCCATCCCACATATCATTAGCAAGTCCATGTGCTAACCAAAACCCTTCCACAACAAATTGTTGGAAGCTCCTTTGTTCCCACACCTCAATTATCACCACTTGACTTTTTATTCTTCTTTACTTTCCACAATAACCCCTATTTTTTGCACACACCAACTTTGGTAATGCATCATAAATAACTTTTATAACTTGAATTTTCCTTCTTCTAACATTAAGAAGTTATGCTCCTCATAGTATAAACCATGAATTTGATACTATAAACATCAGTTATGTGGAAATTTTTAAAAGGAATAGAACATAGCATGTCTTCATGGATTTGCTATAGGAAACAATTCTGCATGCAATAAAATCTTCACGCATAGATAGTAAAGGGCATAAGTCACGTTCTTCTCATACTAGCTCGTGAAGAGCATACTTGTTTGACCCACCTGAACATATTATACAGAAATTCTTGCCAAATTGGAATAAATAGTTCAACTTCACTAGCCTGCAGCAAACATTGACACTTCAAAATTGTTCTTTGTGTTTGTGTCATAACAATATTAATGTAATTCAGAGAAAGAAAGCAGAGAGTGAATGTTGTCATAGTAAATGAGTTATCCTCACTCTGTGGATATGAAATGGAGACAAGGGATTGCCTCTTCTTCAGTTCTTCTCCTCCAGCTTTTCCAAAAGTTTAATCAAATTGAGTGCAGATAAAGCTAAACATAAAAGATTTTCCAATTCAGTATGCGAGATAGAACAAGCAAATTTCCGCACACATGAAAGTGCAGAAGACTTAAACAACAGGTACTGTTCAGTCACATAGCTTCCAAATTTATGGTATTTTCTAGGGCAGGAATTGAATAATCTTCCAAAATAGATGTATTTAGAGCTGATAGTGGCTGGTATAAGCTAGAACTGTTGATTAGCATGACTCATAAAATGTTATGTTTTTATTCATGAGGCAATAAATAGTCAATATGGTTATTACAAATATTTCACATTCTTATGAGAACTCATGTGATGCTCATTATGCTATTCAAGTAGAAGTTTATTCTTTTTTGTATCAATTTTTTGATAGGGCAAATCGCAAGTGCACGATTATGTCGTCAAGTAATAAAATATCGATCCCACGAGGACTGGAAAACTCATTTAATTATAACAATTGATTTATATTTAACTCAAATAAGAAATAAAATTGAATTTAGAACAATTCCCAAGAATAATTATGAAAATAATCAAAAGGGATTGAAATCTAATTTAGGAAGAGTTCACAAGATAAGGGTTACCGCCTTTACACTCACAAATCTTTGTTTTGCTCTTTTTCATGAACTTTAAGTTGTGATGGTGAATTCATCTTTGATATGTGTCATCCTCTCTCGAGCTTCGACACGTGTACTCATTTGAAGTCACACCTACTCTCGTGGTACAATTATCAATCAAATCCTTTACTTGGATCTTTCTTTCCAATCGCTTCGTAGCAACCCAATGTGTATTCCAGAAACCCCCGAGAATCCTAATACTACTCTCGTGAATTAGGATTCTAGTTTGAATAACTGAATGATCGGATAGTTGGGTTCACTTCTCAGTCATTCCTCAATGTATCTAAGAGGTGTAATTTGTTGGCGTGACAACTCACACAAATAAAACTCATTTTAATGATTCAAATCACAATACTCAATGAAATAAAAGTTAGAACAAATATTTATTGAATGTAAAAGGGCATAGCCCCAATCCTATAAACAAATGGAATTACTCACTCATGATGTAGAAGAGAATCCCAAATTTTAAATTAGAGAATTGTAAAGTAAAGAATGTAAAATCCTTGAGGGGAACCCTTATTTATCATAATTACAAAATATTGGGCTAAGCCCAACAAAAACAAATATAAAAAATAGGAATATAATATAACATCAATGACTTATTTTGGTACTTCAATTGTTCTTCGCATAGCCTCAACACTGAATTCAATCTTCTTGCACCCAATCTCTACTCTTTTTTGCTTTAATTCATCCAAACTACATAATATAGCTAAAAACACTCGCTCAACCCGAACAAAGAGAAATAAAAGCTAAAAACAATCTTAAAGTCCTAATTATATCCTAAAATGCAAGTTAAATCAATGCAAATGTAGTATAATGTCACACTTATCAAATCTCCTCAAACTTATCTCTTGCTTGTCCTCAAGCAAGTATTATGTCCAACTTTCACAATCATGTATGAATAATGATATAGAAACTATGACCCAAAATAACAAGCAATCTCATGTTTATTTTGAAACAATCTTATTTTGAAACAATCCAGATATCAAGACAAGACAATCTTAAACAAATTTAATTCAAGCTAAGTCCTTAAGTCATAACAATTGCATGAATTAGGGTCATTCTTCTCTCATCACTCTCGTGTGTTTAAAGGTCATAGTGTTTCGCTCAAAAAAATTCATGAAAGTAAATGGTTGTAATAGGTCTTTAAATGGTTGTAATAGGGCTTAGGTGAATGATTTAAGGTGGGACAATAAAAAAATGATAATTCAAAAGGCTTACAAATGTTTCCCAAAATACTTAAACATTTAGACATCTGATTGAAGCATTGAGATTATCTTGATAGGCCTTACTTTCTCATATGATATTTTTTCAATCAACTTATTTCCTTACAATATACTTTTTTCAGTCCCTTATCTTTTAATATACTTTGTATTTCTTTTTTTTCTTTTTTTGTTGAGATTTTCTAAAATAGAAGGGATGAAATTTATTTATTTATTTTCTTCTTCACTTTTTTATGGATTCTTTCATCACAAATGTCATTTTTACATTTCTCATTGCTTTAACCAAACATCATAAATTACTCCAAACCCTCATTTGAGTAGCTATGAAAAATCATTAAAGTTTAGGCTTAAAAGTGGACAACTAATGAGTTTTTGATGTTTATAGCAAGCGGTTGAAGGTCAAACGAAAAAGTCCTAATTGCCTCTATCATTTTAATGCATACAGATAGACTTCAATCTTGAAACGGTCACAAATCAAGTTCTAGAATATACAATCATAGAAAATTATGCACTCATGAAAGAAAAAAAAGGTTTTATGTAATTGTCAATTCAAATCAGAATCCTTATTGTGTTTGACCCAAGATTCTCACATTTGGTACATTCAGCAAAAGTTATGAAACAAAGACCTTTATTTAACCAATTTTAATTTACAATTGTCAAATATAATATCTTTCATGTTATTATTCTATCAACAATTTTTTTCTTCAATGAGGGTGATAGATCAACAATCATCATTCATGTATACTTTTTCATTTAAAGTAGATAGACAATACATATAACAAATTAGGGGATAGATGATATATGAGACATATGATAATGCATGATAATATGAATATTCAACCTAAAAATTCTAAAATCTATATGGTATACATGAAATGAATGAACTATCTAAATGCAAAACCCCCTCAAGCTTAGATATTTACATTGTCCTTAATGAAAAAATCTAAACAATAAAAGAAAGAAAAAGGAAGCTCACGGATTAGGTATGAAGTGTCCTTAACCCATGTGTCAATTATAAGTGGTTGGCTTCATTGGGTGTAGTGGAAGTAACTGCAAAAGAAGAGAAAAATGTCCCAAATGACCATATGTCCTAGATGGACTAGGTGCAAATATCCTGGGCAACAACACTATTTTTTTTTGCCGACACTATATACATCCCATGCAAAGGCTCCAAACTCAGGGAGACACTAAAGTCGACACTAAAACATTAAAATTTATGAATTTAAAAATGTACCTCTAGCGTGGGTTGTCTCCCATGAAGCTCTTTTAACGTCATTAGCTTGGCGGTTGATCTTTGTAGCTCATGTAGGATCCAAGAGGGCTATGTTTGTTTGTTTCTCTAGTCGCTCATCTGCTAGATAATGCTTCAAACGTTGACCATTCACCTTGAAGTTTCCAATTTCCTCATTCCATATCTCAACTATTCTATAAGAGTAAACCTTGGTGACTCTGAACGGACCTGACCATCTAGACTTTAGGTTCCCTAGGAAGAGCCTCAATCTGGAGTTGAATAAGAGAACTTATTCTCCTACTTGGAATTCTCTGCGGAGTATGTGTTTGTCATGCCATCTTTTTGTTCTTTCTTTGTAAGTACGAGCATTCTCATAAACATCCAACTATAGTTCCTCCAACTCTTGTAGTTGGAATTTCCTCTTTGCTCCAGCAACTTTCATATCAAAGTTTAGCAATTTGAGTGCCCAATACGCCGTATGCTCTAGTTCCACTAGAAGGTGGCATGACTTACCATAAATGAACCTGAACGGTGACTTACCAATAGGTATTTCAAATGCAGTACGGTAAGCCCATAAAGCATCATCAAGCTTTAAGGACCAACCTTTTCTGATCCTAGACACTTTCTTATCCAATATGCTCTTAATCTTACGATTTGATACTTCCACTTGACCACTTGTTTGAGGGTGGTAAGGGGTACCAACTCGATGAGAAACACCATACTTGTTCAAGAGGTTTTCAAAATTTCTTTCAATGAAGTGTGAGCCTCCATCACTAATAACCAGCCTCGGGACCGACCCCAAACCTTGAAAATATGATTTTGGTAAACAGTTTGATGACCGTTTTAGCATCATTGTGTGGAGATGAAATTGCCTCCACCCACTTAGAAACATAGTCAACTGCCACCAAGATAAATTTGTTGTTGTTTGAAGTAGGAAAATGTCCTATATAGTCAACTCCTCATACATCAAATATCTCCACCTCAAGGATCAGGTTCATTGACATTTCATGCCTTTTTGATATGTTCCCCACCTTTTGGCAATAATCACATGTGAGAACAAAATTCCTTGCATATCTGAATATGTATGGCAAAAAGAAACCATATTGGAATACTTTTGCTATTGTTTTTGAAGTACTAGCATACCTCCATAAGAGGCAGAGTGGCAACAACTCAGGATCTTTGACACTTCTTCTTCTGGAACACATCTTCTATAAATACCATCAATACATAGTCGATAGAGGTAAGGATCATCCCAGATATACTTCTTCAAATCTGAGAAGAATTTCTTTTTCTGTTGCGATGTCATTTCAAGTGGAAGAATCTTGTTGACCAAATAGTTTACAAAGTCAACATACCAAGGTGCCTCTACATCGTCGAGGAGGAGGATTTGTTCGTCAGGAAATGAATCATCAATAGGCATGTCCTCCTCCCCTACTAGGTATGACCTAAATTTTTCGAAGGCAGACACAACAGTTAGTAACTCATTCTCTATGGTGGCATAGTTAGCTTGAGCTCCATCAATTGTTTTGCTTGCATAGTAGATTGCATGCATCTTCTTGTCATTCTTTTGGCCTAACACTGCTCTCACAGTATAGTCATTAACATCACACATCACTTCAAAGGGAAGATTCCAGTCTGGTGATTGCAATATTGGTGCAGTGACCAATGCCTCCTTCAACCTGCAAAACGATTCTAGACATGCATCACTAAAATCAAATGCAGTATCTTTTATTAAAAGGTTAGAAAGGGGTTTCATAATTTTTGAAAAATCTTTTATGAATATGCGGTAAAATCATGTATGGCCTAAGAAACTCCTAACACCTTTTATGTTAATTGGTGGTAACATATTTCCTATTACTACATTTTTTGCCTTGTCCACCTCTATCCCTTTTCCTGAAATTAAATGCCCCAACACAATATCCTCGCGCACCATGAAGTGACATTTTCCCAATTTAATACAGGATTCACTTCCTCATATCTCTACAATATTTTTGTCAAATTTGTTAAGCAGTCATCAAATGAAAGTCCATAAACATCAAAATCATCCATAAAAACTTCCATTATGTTTTCTATAAAATCAGAAAATATTGAAAATCATCCATAAAAACTTCCATTATGTTTTCTATAAAATCAAAAAATATTGCAGTCATGCATCTTTGAAAAGTGGTTGGGGCATTACATAGCCCAAAAGGCATTCTCCTATAGGCAAATGTGTCATAAGGACATGTGAAAGTATTTTTCTGTTGGTCTTCAGGGTGAATGTGGATTTGATGAAATCCTGAGTACCCATCTAAATAACAGAAATATTGATGTGTAGCAAGCCTTTCAAGCATTTGATCAATGAATGGGAGAGGGAAATGATCTTTCCTAGTGGATGTGTTTAATTTTCTACAATGAATGCACATTCTCCAACCTATGATTGTTCTAGTTGGTATTAATTCATTTTTCTCATTTTCACAACAGTCATTCCTCCCTTTTTAGGAACCACATGAATTGGGCTCACCCTTTCACTATGAGATATAGGATATATTACCCCGCCATCTAAAAGTTTCAGCACTTCTTTCCTAGCCACTTCTTTTATATTAGGATTTAGTCTCCTCTGCTTTTCAATTGAAGTTCTATGGTTAAGTTCCATGAAAATTCTATGCATGCAAAAAGAAGGGTTTGTCGCGCCCCGATTTTTAGCTGCACGACCTCATTAGAGTCGTCACTACATTTTTTCCAGTAAAAAATGTAGAAAAATCTTTTGGCACAATCACATTGGGCCTTGAACTTTGATATCTAGGTTCGGGAGTCGATTACACACTAGGGAAGGTATTAGCACCCTAGTTGCCCGTTTGAATGATACCATATTATATTGCATGGATTATTAATTGTGTTATTATTATATTATTACCAAAAAAACTTTATATTTTAATATTATATCTGACAAGAGTGATCTTGGTCCTATGTATCCCCTTTATGGGAATCAAGACTACGTAGTTCTTTGGATAGAAAAAAGTTTGTTGGTTGGGTTCATTTTATTTATTAAAAATAGTAAAGTTTAATTATTTGTTTGAAAAAAAAAGATATGAGCGATGCATAGCCTTACATCCAATATCGTATCTCATATTAAAACTTGGTTAAGAAATTCTAATTTTTGTTTTTTTTATTTAAAAAATAAAATATTTTTAAGACCTGAAAATATAATTAATCATATTAATTATAAGGAAGTGAAGTGTAGCCCTTACGTCCGACACCGCATCATATCTTAAAATTGTTGAGGTAAATATTATTTCATTTTTATTGACTCATAGATCTTTGTTTTTTTATATGTTTTAAATTGATATATAGTGAGAAACTACTTAATTACATATTTTGCTTCAAAACTAAGTATTTATTAAAAAGAATGATGTAGTGTATGCAAAGAGTGTATTATTTATACATTTACCTTTTTGATGTAGTTATAATTATTATTACTAATGTCATTATTGATAACAAAAATAAAACAACTATATAAGAAAGTAATGAAAATGACATACCTCTCATTGATTCCAACAACAATGAAATGTTACAACACGAAAAGTGGTACAAAAAAGGCTAACCAATGCAAACAGACATAAAGTGGAGGTAGGGACTTTGTGTAGCACAGACTCAGAGACATCGCTTTGACATGTATATGAAGCTTCTCTACAATGTATACTAATGTAATTGGAATTCCTCTTTAGTTTCTCTGTATTGTTTTCTCATTTTTGGGGTGGTGTTCTTGTGTATGAGAGATCTTGAATTATTATGGATTTCTTGGGTTTTTGTTGGATGATTTGGATACTTTTGGATGTTGAGTGTTTGAATGAATTTTGTTGAATGATTTTTTTGGTAATTGTGTATAGGAGATTTTGAGGTTGTTGTGGATGAGATATTTTGAGGTTGTTGTAGATGACATATTTTGAGGTTTTTATAGATGAGATATTTTATGTATGGAAGATGATGTTTATGGGGATTGTGGATCCGTTAGGAAATAAAATGAACATTTTCTGGATTTTTTCTCAAGTGTGTATCCTCTTTTCTTTGGTGAATGTGGCATTCTATTTATAGGCTATATATTTTAGCACATGTTCAAATCAAATGCAATCTCCTAATTAATTCAAAGGAAAGAACAAATGGAAACGTGAATTTTTTGTTTAAAAGAATTTCAAGATTTGATTTCATCATTATGGCACAATAATTAAAAATTCGAAATTTAAAAATAATCAATAATTAAACTTTTGAATTTACAATATTTTGGTTTTGGGACTCTTTAAAATGTCATTTTTATTAGAAAATGCCCAAATTTTTTTTCTTAAAAGTCAAAAATTATTTTAACCCTCATGAGTATAGAAATACTACTTTTGACTCCAAAATACTTAAAAGTGACTCAAACAAATCTTGATTTGGGTTCAACCAACAAAATAACTCTTAAAAGCATCATTTTATTTTTGTAGAGTCATAAAAAAATATTTTTTCTTCTTATTTTGATCATATAAACGAAATTAATGGTATTTCTCATGATGAGAATTTTCTATAATTGATTCTAGCTAATAAGTGATCATTAAGTCACTTAAAAGTCGTTCTTTTATTTTTCTTTTAATAAAATGCATTGAATATACTAATATAGGCTATTATGGAGTTTTTGATCATCAACTAATATTCATTTCAATGTTCTCTTTTAATTTTTGGAAACAAATTATTGGGCGGGAATTGAAATAAAACCAATTAAATTCTAATGGATTCAATTAAAACAATTTATGAAATTCAACTTGAGATTCAATTTTATGTGTTGGGTCATTAATTTCCTTAAAATTAAAAAAACATTGTTATAATATTTTTGAAAAGGTATTTTGGGCCGGACAAAATTGGGTATTCACAGCTGCCCTTATTTACTTGTTGCTTATTGGACATTGCTCAAACTAAAGTTTGGGGTGTTGTCCTGATAAGTAAGTGGTAAAGAAATGAATGCTGATTTTGTTGAGGCTCAAAATACCTTTTTGTTTGTGAGATAAATAGTGAGGCACGAAAGATTTTGTTCGAGGTCGTCAAGCACGAGGCCCTAAAATGCAAAATTTGAGGTCATCAAGAACGAGGCCCTCAAATTTTAAAAATCAAGCATAAAGCCTTGGAAGATTCGCTTCGAGGTCGTCAAGCACGGGGTCCTCGAAGGCACAATTTGAGGTTGTCAAGCACGGGGCCCTCAAATTTAAAAAGCCAGGCACGAAGCTTGAGAAGATTGACTTCGAGGTCGTCAAGCACGGGGTCCTCGAAGGCACAATTTGAGGTCGTCAAGCACGGGGCCCTCAAATTTTAAAAGGTTAGGCGTTGAGCCTGGAAAGATTGACTTCGAGGTCGTCAAGCACGGGGTCCTCGAAGGCACAATTTGAGGTCGTCAAGCACGAGGTCCTCAAATTTTAAAAGGCTAGGCACAGAACCTGGAAAGATTGACTTCGACGATGTCAAGCACGGGGTCCTCGAAGGCACAATTTGATGTCGTCAAGCATAGGGCCCTCAAATTTTAAAAGGTTAGGCATAGAGCCTGGAAGGATTGACTTCGAGGTCATCAAGCACGAGGTCCTCGAAGACACAATTTGAGGTCGTCAAGCATGGGACCCTCAAATGCTAAAAGGTTACGCACAGAGCCTGAAAAGATTGACTTCGAGATCGTCAAGCACGGGGTCCTCAAAAGTACAATTTGAAATGGTTCGGATGAATAGTATAGTGGTATGATTGTTTGGGATATGTGTGCATGAAGTTCATGTTGATGTTTGTAGTGTAATGATTAATGTATGAATTTGACTATGCATTGATTGACATAAGTGTGCATAACGATGCTTTTGATGCATGAGAGGTGGTTGATGTTTAACATAAGAAAATTAGGCGTTTGGGGGTGTCCTTGTTTGAATGCTTGTGTATGTATGAATTTTATATTCATATTTTTATGATTAAAGTGAGTTTGTATTGACTTGAATATTAATATGATTTAATGTATATATATTGTATATGCATTATTTGCATGTTATGTATATGTTTTGTTTGATGCTATTATTTTTTATGTATATGCATTTTTGATGCTATTATGAGAGTATTTGTTTTATAAATATTATATGTTTTTTGAATATAATGGAATGAGAGGTAAGACCAATGCACAAATATTCTAATGTATTACTCATGATTTATTTTTGGATGAAACTCATAAATTTCTATAGACTCGACTGAAGCGATCTTTGTTGCTTGATGTTGATTGGTACCATAATTTTTCATCAAAATATGCCCTAGTTTACTTGAGGGTGCCTTTATTTGAAGGTGATCCATAAAATTGCTCCAATATAATATTGAGGACAATGAATAAGTCCATCTATTTTGCCCCAATGTAGCCTTGTTAAGGAATTCTTACCAGAGTGTTGGTTTTCTTGTAACAACAACAAATTCCCTAATGTGCTTTTATCTACCTTCATCAAACTTAGGTTCTCCAATAATTTGCCTCAATTTGTTTAGTAGCAAGTCTTCATCTTGAGGGTGTTTATTTTATTTTCCCTAATTTTTGCCCAGAATACCTAATGTAGGTATTTGCCATGAATTATCTTTTTTTGTTGTAATGATACTAAATCGCCTTTTCAAGTTTTTGACTTAGTACCGCTTTCTTTTCCTTAGACCGCCCTTGCGGGTTTCCAACCTAACAATTTTTTTTGTTTTTTAACACCCTCCGATGTGTTGGTCTTATTCATAGGAAGCATAAGTCATTGTTGAAGTTGTCCTTGAAGATGATAACTTAAGATCCTTATCCTTCTTATTTGAGGGATTTTGGCTTCTTGTGATCGAATCAACTTATCGAGTCATGAAAAGTCACTTCACAATTGTCCCAGTTTTGAGTTTTTTTTATAAATTTTCACAAGAAAATGAGATCAAACCAAAAGCTGCCCTAGTTAGGGCTCCTTTTGACTTTACACTAGAAAGTGATATCAATCCCAAAAAAACTGCCCCGGTTTGAGAGGCTTCTAATTTTTCTTTGCTTTTAGTGCTCCTTATTTTATGCATAACTCTTTAAAAAGAAATACTATATCAATAATCAATGCAAACTTAGGAAATGTTTAAGTTATGAGTGGTGATGTGTTAATGATGATTTTTTTTTTGCTTGTGTAGATGTGGTGGTGGTAATTTGTATTTGGCTAATAGTAGATATGGTGATAGTTATGGTAGAATTAAATTTGTGTTTGGCTAATAGTAGATGTGGTGGTGGCTATGATAATAATGAGAAAATAAATTTTAACTTATGCATTAAAGATGAGATATTTTTATCAAAATTTTATGAGCTTAGTGGAGTCAGCATTTTTTCATGATGCGCATCTTAGGTCAATAAGTCCTCGACAAGGTCTTTTTAAGCTAGTATTATGGCTAGGCTAATAGGTTTCAAGAAAAAGATACAAGGCTCAAAACATGTGTTTCCCATACCAACTTTCCGCCTTTCTTCTTTTTCCTATTTTTCAATTGTTTTCTAGCATAACATTCAACTATTACGAGAATTTTATGGATAAAAATTGCCTAAGGTTTAGGCGAAATTTTGTTCATGAAGGGTTCATTTTGTGGTTATTGTACTTTACTTTGTCCTAACTTTTGCCTGAGATATTAATTGAGGATTCTCAGCGGGTTTTTTTTCTCTACACAATTTTGCACTTTAAGTTAAGAACATTCCTTATATTCTTTTATCGCTCAATCACATGAGCGATGTTAAAGAATGCATTATCTTCTTTAATAATCGAATGTAAAGGAAAACGATTGAAAAGTTATCCTCCCCGGGTTATTGACATATTGAGGGTTATTAAAAAATCATCTCATTTCATGATGTCTAGGCTCAAATGTGGTGACTAGGGATATCTTCTTAGTGTTTGGGAGTTAACAAAAAATGTCTCGTGTCATCGAACATATATGCCTTAAAATGCCCATAATTTTATGTTTTATATTTGCATCATCGTCCATTTTATTTTCGAATCGAATATCTCATAGTAATGCATGAGTTAATTTTATTTGAGTTTATTTTGTGGTGTTTTTTTGGTTAAATATGACTGATAAAATGTAGTGTAAGATGAGGTATGATATGGTGAAATTTGCATGATCAATTCATTAGTACATGCTCGTTAAAAAACATGCATTTGAAAGTAAATCTTTATTCATGAAAAAGGAAACACGAGTAAGTGTGAGATGGGCTTGGCCTTGAGTGGGTCCTCAAATGAGAATTTAATGGGCCTCCAACTTTAGTTGGGGTTGGAGGTAATGCATTATCTCGTGTGATAAGTGTAACTTATATGGTCTTGATCAAAAACTGGGAGTTCTCTATCTTCTTGAATGTCTTCTGTTTCAATATGGATTGCTTTCAGTCGAGTCTAACAACAATATTCATAAAAACCAACTCAAACTTATAAGTATCCTTCACAATGCTATCATGAAATGCATGTAGAAAATGATTTTTAGTGATGCATGATTTGCATGAGATGAACATTTTTTATCATATTACATGGATTGATATGCAACATATAACTCAAAATGATGCATGAAATGCAAGGAACGTGTATGACTATGCATATTTTGAGATGTATGAATAGTGTGAGGATGCAAATCTTTTTATAATGTATAAGGTGTATGAATGCATGATATTTTATTTTTTTATCGAATGCATGAGACCACTAAAAATGCAATTTATGATGTGTCTGACTTTGAATGCATTCATGAAATGTTTTTATATGAGAAGACTTGCGGCGATGAATGCAATGATATGGTAAGTTATGAAATGTTATTGTAATGCATGAAGTAGAATGTTTGAATAATATTTTTTTACTAATATATGAATAAATGAATAGGTGAGTGTCTATGAATGATGTATTTATTTTTTTAAAGTGTATGAATGAATGCATAATTGAATGAATGAAATAATTTCTCTTTTTGAATGCATGATTGAATCATAAGTGAATCAATGAGATTTTTTTATTTTTGAATGCAATGAATGAATGCATAAATCAATTAATGAATTTTTTTTATTTTTGAATGCAATGAATGAATGCATAAGTCAACCAATAATGATTTTATTCTTGAACGTAATGAATAAATGCATGAGTCAATTAATGAAGATTTTTTATTTTTGAATGCAATGAATAAATACATCAGCCAATCAATGAAGATTTTATTCTTGAATGTAATGAATACATGCATGAGTCAATTAATGAAGATTTTTTATTTTTGAATGCAATGAATAAATGCATAAGTCAATTAATGGAAATTTTATTCTTGAATGAATGCACAAACGAATGAATATTCGAATAATATATTTTTTGATGCATGTACGTATATATGCATGTATGCATTCAGTATCATAAATATGGTATACTTAATAGGTTTTGTGGGTTACCTAAGATCCTATAACCCTAGGATGGGGATATAAAGCCTTTATAGGAAACATCTTCTAGGGTATGCTTATTAGGTGCCCAGATTGCATCCAATCACAAAGAGAGGAAACCCAAATACCCTAGGGATTACAAGTGGGGTCTGTAGTCCACACCGGTAATGCCTATGATATTTGGTAACAATCTGGGTGGTTCATCATGCCAATATAAGTGAAGCCCAAACTCCTCACCGACACGACGAATGTCCCTTGTAATCTAATGCTCGGGTTTAGAGAAAATACTTAATATGATAATGTGTTATAAAGGATAACAATAAAATAAAATAAAAATTAAATAAACTAAAAATAAAAATTCATGCATTTAATTTTTATGGGTCTGACTCTCTTAAAAAAAAGTCCCCAGCAGAGTCGTCACTTTTCGCGCCCCGATTTTCAGCTGCACGACCTCATTAGATTCGCCACTACATTTTTTCTAGTAAAAAATGTAGAAAAATCTTTTGGCTCAATCACGTTTGGCCTTAGACTTTGATATCTAGGTTCGAGAGTCGATTACACACTAGGGAAGATATTAGCACCCTAGTTGCTCGTTTGAACGGTACCCTATTATATTGCATAGATTATTAATTATGTTATTATTACATAATTACAAAAAAACTTTATTTTAATATTATGTCTCACAAGAGTGATCTTGATCCTACGTATCCCCTTATGGGAATCAAGACTATATAGTTCTTTGGATAGAAAAACGTTTCTTAGTTTGGTTAATTTTATTTATTAAAAATAGTAAAATTTAATTATTTTTTTGAAAAAAAAGTATGAGCGAAACATAGTCTTACATTCAATACCGCATCTCATATTAAAACGTGGTTAAGAAATTCTAATTTTTGTTTTTTTATTTAAAAAATAAAATATTTTTTAAGACCTGAAAATATAATTAATCATATTAATTATAAGAAAGTGAAGTGTAGCCATTACGTCCGATACCGCATCATACCTTAAAATCGTTGAGGTAAATATTATTTCATTTTTTATTGATTCATAGATCTTTGTTTTTTTATATGTTTTAAATTGATATATAGTGAGAAACTACTTAATTACATATTTTGCTTCAAAACTAAATATTTATTAAAAAGAATGATGTAGTGTATGCAAAGAGTGTATTGTTTATACATTTACCTTTTTGATGAAGTTATAATTATATGTTACAATCGTGATAATTATTATTATTAATATCATTATTGATAACAAAAATAAAACAACTATACAAGAAAGTAATGAAAATGACATACCTCTCATTGATTCCAACAACAATGAAATGCTGCAACACGAAAAATGGTGCAAAAAAGGTTAACCAATGCAAACATACATATAGTGGAGGTAGGGACTCTGTGTAGCACAGACTCAAAGACCTGAAGCTTCTCTATAATGTATACTAATGTAATTGTAATTCATCTTTAGTTTCTTTGTACTTTTTTCTCATTTTTTGGGTGGTGTTCTTGTGTATGAGAGATCTTGAATTATTGTGGATTTCTTGGATTTTTGTTGGATGATTATGGATACTTTTGGATGTTGAGTGTTTGAATTATTTTTTTGGTTATTGTGTACATGAGATTTTGAGGTTGTTGTGGATGAGATATTTTGAGGTTGTTGTAGATGAGAGATTTTATGTATAGAAGATGATGTTTAGGGGATTGTGGATCTATTAGGAAATAAAAAAATGGTATGAACATTTTTTGGATTTTTTCTCAACTGTGTATCCTCTTTTTGTTTGGTGAATGGGGCATTCTATTTATAGGCTATATATTTTAGAACATGTTCAAATCAAATGCAATCTCCTAATTAATTCAAATGAAATAATAAATGGAAACCTTATTTTTTTTGTTTAAAAGAATTTCAAGATTTGATTTCATCATTATGACACAATAATTCAAAGTTTAAAAATAATCAATAATTAAAATTTTGAATTTACAATATTTTGGTTTTGGGACTCTTAAAAATGTTATTTTTGATTAGAAAATACCCAAAGAATTTTTCTTAAAAAGTCTAAAATTATTTTAACCCTCATGAGTATAGAAATATTACTTTTGACTCCAAAATACTTAAAAGTGACTCAAAACATATTGATTTGGGTTCAATCAACAAAATAACTCTTAAAAGCATCATTTTATTTTTGTAGAGTCATAAAAATATATATTTGTTCTTCTTATTTTGATAATATAAATGAAATTAATGGTATTTCTCATTATGAGAATTTTCTATAATTGATTCTAACTAATAAGTGACCATTAAGTCACTCAAAACCCATTTTTTTATTTTTCTTTTAATAAAATGCATTGAATATAGGCTATTGTGAAGTTTTTGATCATCAACTAATATACCTTTCAATGTTCTCTTTTTTATTTTTGGAAACAAATTATTGGGCGGGAATTGAAATAAAACTCATTAAATGTTAATGGATTCAATTAAAACCATTTTTGAAATTCAACTTAGATTCAATTTTATGCGTTGGACCATTAAACCCCTTAAACATTAAAAACAATTTTTTGTTATAATATTTTTGAAAAGGTATTTTGGGCCGGACAAAATTTGGTATTCATAGGGTTTATACCTTTTATATTATCCAATGTGTATCATATTACCTTCCTGTGCATTCTCAAGACCTTAGCAATTTTTCAGTTTCCAGTTTATTTAATTTAGCATTAACAACAACTGAATAAGATGAATTAGGTCCAAGAAATTCGTACCTGAAGATGGAGGGGGTGTTATTAATTCAACTTTAGGTGTTTTCCCCTCCTCCCAATCTTCAGATTTGGGCATTACCTTCAAGGTCTCATCTTGCGGGTTGTGAGGAAGTGTTGAGCTTGCATTCAGAAATTCAATAACCTCAACCACTTCTTCATCAATGTCTGAAATGTCACCATCTACTATGCATCTCTCTAAGGGATCCTTAGATTGCACTCTAGTTGCTTCCTCAACCCTGAAACATGAATCCTCAAGAGAAGGTTGTTTAATAGATTTAGCAATATCAAATTCAACTTTTTCATTCCCCATGCTTAGGAAAGTTTTTCATTCTTTACATCAATTATAGCAACACAAGTAGCCAAAAATGGTCTACCTAATATGATTGGGATTTGTGAATCCTCTTCCATCTCTAGTATTACAAAATCAGCTGGAATGAAAAATTTCTCAACTTTGATAGGAACATCCTCCAAGATGGCTATAGAGAATTTAACTGACCTATCTGCTAATTGAAGTGATATAGTAGTGGGTTTTAGTTCACTCACTTCCAACTTTTTTCACACAGATAAGGGCATGAGACTCACACTTGTCCCTAAGTCACATAAGGCGTGATCAAAACTAGTATTTCCAATTAAACATGTGATAGAAAAACTACCAGGATCTTTTAATTTATGAGGTAATTTATTTTGAATTAAAACACTACACCCTTCAGTTAAAGTGATTGTTTCATAATCCTCTAGTCTTCTTTTTTTATATAAAATATCCTTAAGAAATTTTGTGTATGCAGACATCTCCTAGAGTGCTTCGGTGAAGGGTAAGCTAAGATAAAATTTCTTAAGAATGTCCAAAAATTTCCCAAATTTATTTTCTAATTTTGCCTTTACTAATCTTTGGGGAAAGGAATTGGTGGTACATATGATGGTGGAGCTACATACTTAGACATATTTTCAAAATTTTGCTCCCTTTCAGGGGGTTGTGTCTCAGTATGTTCATCTTCCATTTGTGCATTTTTCCTAATTTGAGGAATATAACTTCATTTCCACTCCTTAATTTGATAGCTTTACAATGTTCATTATTTGGATTTTTTCTATCTGTCATGGGAACATCCCTATTTGTCTATTAGGATTACTAGCTTGTTGGGAAATTTGTGTTTCCAGCATTTTACGATGGATGGTCAGGGTTTCTATTTTAGAATTCAAGTCATTGAGCATGTTTTAAAAACTTTTATTAATCATCACTTGATCTTCATGAAATTTATTTTGGTTAGCAAACAACTTTTCCTAACCTTCCATTAATGTTTTAAGAGTAGGATCAATAGGAGAAGATTGTACATGTGGAAACCTTGTTGGAGGTTTCCTATTACTTGATTCATCTTGGTATTGATGATTCAAAGTATTGTTGCTCCTCCAAGAAAGGTTGGGATTGTTCTGCCTGTATGGTGGGTTGAATAGTTGCCCGCTCCTCTCCTTGTAGTCATAGTAGTTGCATGATTCAGGTTGTTCATTAGTCAATGCTCCATGTTCAGGTTCAGTGAAGTGTTTGTATTCAGACCACTCATGTCCTTTTGCTCCACACCCCCACATGTTGCAGTAGACCCAATAGCATTAGCATGATACTTTTCTAGCTTTCCAAATCTTTGAGAAAGGTTCTCCAGCGTGGAAATTACCTTCTCCATCTGATTGCCTGAATATTGTGCACCAGAGTCTCTTCTTGGATGGTGTCTCCTCTCATTCGCCCATTGGTGATGATTATAAACCACACTCTCTATGATCTTTGAAGTAACATCAATTCCTTTGCACATAAAGGCACCACCTGCTGAAGAGTCCAATAGTTGTTGTGATGGAAATTCTAGCCCACTATAGAAGTTCTCAACAAACATCCAAGGTGGAATACCATGATAAGGGCAAGCTTCAGTCAACTCATTTAATCTTTCCAAAGCTTCAGCAATTGACTCCCCGTCCCTTTGACTGAAGTTCTGGATGAGGTGCCTATAGTGCACAGTTTTGGAAGGAGGAAAGTATTTGTTGAGAAAAGCCTCCTCTAAAGTTCGCTATGTTGCTTGAATTTCAGCATTTTGATTCCTTAGCCACGTCTTAGCTCTGTCTCTTAGGGAATATGGAAACATGTGGAGACGAATAGCATCTTTAGAAGCCCCATGAATCCTCACTGTCTCACAGAATTCCAAGAAATGATCAATATGGGCATTAGGATCTTCATGAGCTCCACCTCCAAATTGGTTTTGCATCACCATTTGGATCAGAGCAGATGGCAAAGAAAAGTTCTCTGCCTCAATAGCTGGGCGAATTATTCTAGGACGTGAACTACGAGCATTAGGGGCTGCATAGTCGCGAAGTGGTTTTTCATCTCGTTTAGCCATGGTTTATACACGCACACGTCTTTCTCTTTGTTGCCTTCTTCTTCTACGAAAAGTTCTTTCTGACTCTGAATAGTAATTTGAACTTTGCAAAAACCAAATTTGCAACCTGCAGAGGTACCAAGAAAAAGGAAAACGCGTAATACACTAGAGTAAAGTAATGAATTAGTTGAGAATTAAAGAAATTTTGACACAGTCCCTGACAACGGCGCCAAAAACTTGATAGGGCAAATCGCAAGTACACGATTATGTCGTCAAGTAGTAAAATATTGATCACACGAGGACTGGAAAACTCCTTTAATTATAACAATTGATTTATACTTAACTCAAATAAGGAATAAAATTGAATTTAGAACAATTGCCAAGAATAATTATGAAAATAATCAAAAGGGATTGAAATCTAATTTAGGAAGAGTTCCCAGGATAAGGGTTACCATCTCTATACTCGCAAATCATTGTTTTGCTCCTTTTGATGAACTTTAAGTTGTGATGGTGAATTGCTCTTTGATATGTGTCATCCTCTCTCGAGCTCTGACACGTGTACTCAATTGAAGTCACATCTACTCTCGTGGTACGATTATCAATCAAATCATTTACTTGGATCTTTCTATCCAATCGCTTTGTAGCCACCCAAAGTGAATTCCATAAACCTCCTAGAATCCTAATAATACTCTCGTGAATTAGGATTCTAGTTTGAATAATTGAATGGTCGGATAGTTGGGTACACCTCTTGGTCCTTCCCCAATGTATCTAAGAGGTGTAATTTGTTGACCAGACAACTCACACAAACAAAACTCAGTTTAATGATTCAAATCACAACACTCAATGTATTAGAAGTAAGAACAAGTATTTAATGAATATATAAGGGCATAGTCCCAATCAGGGGCGGAACTTATTAAGGGCAGGTGGGGGCAACTGCCCCCCTGATATTGTTTTTTTAATTTTTTTCAAATATATTTTTTTACTTTATATAATTTTATGTAGTCCTTCTAAAATTTATAGATAATAGATCAAGTTATTTTATAAGTGTAGATATTGATATTGCTTATAAATACTATTATTTTATAATAATTTTACACATATGAAATAGATTATGGGATCACAAATTATCTTTGTCAAACTTTGTTGCAAAAGTCTTAAGATTCTATGAATTTTTATAAATCACTTAATATTGATAACATGTATTTTGTGCAAAAATCTATCCTAATGATTTCAATGAAAAGGGAAAATTAACTTTCGATGTCAATTCCAATATTTTATTGTTGACATCATTAGTCATTCTTGTGTGAAAAACTCTCAACAATCTCTAAATTAAGTGCAACTTTTACAATATGGGGAAAGTGAAAGCATAGTATTTGCTTAATTGAGTTATTCTAAATTATTATAGTTTAACTACTATAGAAATATCATTTTTAACAACCAAGATAACCAAACAAAATCGTGTAGTAAGATAGAAGATGATTTTTTTACTGACGAAGAAAATAGCTGAAATTTTAGCTATAATTCAATAATCGATGGGTTTAAGTCTTTAAAAAAATGAAGAGCTATCACGTTAAATTAATATACATTTTTCTTTAATGTTTTTAATTGTTAATTATTATTATTTAAAATTAATATGTAATTTTGAAACATTAAAACAATTATATATTTATTTATATTTTTTGTTACTCTATTAATCATCTTAATTATAAATTGTTATCAAACATTATTGCCCCTCCTGAACTTTATGTCAAGATCCGCCACTGGTCCCAATCCTAGAAACAAATGGAATTACTCACTCATGATGTAGAAGAGAGTCCCAAATTCTAAATTAGAGAATTGTAAAGTAAAGAATGTAAAATCCTTAAGGGAGAACCCTTATTTATCCTAATTACAAAATATTAGGCTAAACACAACAAAAACAAATCTAAAAAATTGGAATATAATATAACATTTATGACTTCTTTTGGGTGGATGAATTTATGTAGATATCAGCCACAACAATAGGGCAAAGCCTAATTGCATCCATGCATATTACCTGTCATGTTTATGGTAATATATCACATACTCACCTAAAAAACAATATTAACGTAGATTTATCAGCACCTAACTGATTGTTGAGAATCAATATAAATGAATACATATTAAATAAACTTTACTTATCCTCATTAAAAAGAAACCGATTTAATAATCATTCTATATGTATTAAGATATTTACAGCATAAGGAAGCCGAAAAGGCTCCACTAATAGGCTATCAACCACAAAATATCCTATAACAAAATTACAAAATGACTATCGGTAACAAAATATAATGCCAAAATAAAGAAAACATGTCAGTAACACACCTTCACTGACTTTCCCTTGAAGAAAACATGACTTCTTTGTTAAGAACCAGAAAAAACATCTATTAATCCCAAAAAGGATATAACCTCAGAAATTAGCTGAATCCTTCTTCAACCAGATTGCTTAGCAGTATATGAACCTGTAATTGAAAGCAGAATAAAGGATTTGTAAACTGATTTCAACAAGGACATAATAGACTATACCATAACTTGCTCTCTGCATGCATTTTGGAAAACAAAATTCTAGCATATGATCAATATTTGACAATCAAAAGGGCTAAACTACAATAGCAAGTGCAACATAATGCACTTTGACTTAGAAAATAGTGAATTTGGAATAACAAAACAGGATTGAAATGTGCCTTCTCATTTCTCAGCCCTCGGTTTGATTATTGAAAGTTGAGCTGAATTTCACACCTAATTTATGAAGCGCAACATGCATAACACAGATATCGTAAGCACATAAATGCTAAGTGCTATCTAGATTTTTAAGCATGTATGTTGAGGCTTGGACATTTACCATCAGTGATACATAAATGCTAAGTGCTATCCATATTTTTAAACATGTATGTTGAGGCTTGAGCATTTACTATCAGTGATAAAAGAATACCATAAAAGTTATACCTTGTCTTCGATAGCAGGTAAAACCAGGAGATCCGCGAAGTAAGTATGCCATGACATTGGTAGGTAAAGGAAAGGAGGAATATACATCCACAATGAATTTAAAAGTCTGAACTCTGGTGAAAGGAGAAAGCCGACCCATGAATAGAGCAGGGAACAAAGAGAGAACCTAGGAAACAAGAGACAGACAAGAACTAAGATTCAAGAAATTACAGGTTCCAAATCATTAGACATAAAAGTAACTTTAGACATAAAAGTAATCTAATCTTCTAATGAGAAAGCAACTTTAGACATAAAAGTAATAGCATAAAAAAGCTTCTATCCAGAAAACTTATAACAGGTATAAATTGTAATCCAATTCTACTATCTTTATCAGGCACTAAGCTTTTAACAACTATTGATTGACAAAGAAATATACATACTTTGACGACGTCGGGTGAGAGATATACAAACTTTGCACTCCCCATTGCTTCAAACAGTTCAATAAACTTCATAGACAATTTAGTGCCCTCAGTATTGTCCAATGCATTAAGTACCGCTGAACTATCCACATCAATAACCAGCTTCTCTAAAAAGTGAAGCTTGGCCTGAATGGAAAAAGCATAAAGATTCAAGGGATCATCATAGCTAAAATACCGAAGCTTCGGCGTGAAAAGCTCGATCACACACTCAGAATCAAACTCTTCATCCACCCTTAAACATGATATGCTCAACTCTGTAAGCTGAGGAGCATGAATTTTAAATTTATCAAATTTTCCATAAAATTGACAACAGTCAAATAACAGAAAACTCAATTTAGGACAACCGAGAAAAGGGTCAAGAATCTCTACGTCCCTAATCTCAAACTTGCAATCAACAAGAGACAACTTTTGCAGCGAAACAAATTCAAAGGTTGAAGTTTCAGTGGATATGTTACTGAGATTGAGCACAGTTAGGGTTCGAGAAGTGAATAATCGAGGTAGACTCTCGAGAACATAATCAGCAACGATAGTTAAATTCTGAATGTCCTTTGATGCAACATAATCGACGACGGAATCAACGGTGGGTGCACCTGTTTCTTCAAGTTCGTCACCGCTGCATTCGAACTTGAGAACATCGATTTTGGAGTCAGAATTTCTATTGGCAAGAAAATTAAGAACGAAATCTTGGAAAAGAAAATCATGATCAAAAGAAGAGCTATGCAAGTTAAGAAAAGGGAGTGAAATCCAAATATTCTTCCATCGATGAGCGAGAACACTGGTTTGAACAGCAGTTTTTGCATCAACGAAGGAAAGAATACGGTGAATGAGTTCTTCCATATTCTACTATGCATCATGTTTAGATGCTTTTTTATTTCTGCATCTATCTCTTCTTGAGTTTCTTATCGGGTTCTCTGGTATAATTTAATTTATATAGATGTTGGTTCGAATGAAAATTAATATGAATATTTTTCGAGAGGACACGTATATATTATAACTCAGGTATAGATGTTATATCTAATTATGAGAAGCAAATAAATAAAAATAATTATTTTTGTGTATATCTCTCTTTTCGATTTTCTTATCGATTCTCTGATATAATTTAATTTATATAGGTTTTGGTTCCAATGAAAATTAATTTGAATGTCTATGCATATAATTATTATGTGTTATAGGTCAAGTATAATTGTCTTATCTAATTAGGTAATGTAATAAATGATAATAATTTTTTATATCTCTCTTGTCGATTTTTTTTATCGGGTTCTCTGATATAATTTAATTTATATAGGTCTTGGTTCAAAAGGAAATTAATATAAATGTCTATGTAGATGACAATTATATGTTATAGGTTCATATCTAATTATGGTAATGTAATTAAGGAGAATAATTTTATATATATCTCTTATCGATTTTTTTATCCGGTTCTCTGGTATAATTTAATTTATATAGGTCTTTGTTCGAATGAAAATTAATATAGATATCAATGTAGAGGACATGTACATGTATCTAATTATGGTAATATCATAAATGAGAACAATTATTATTACGAGAAATAGAAACAATTATTAAAAATGTATAATCAAAATTAAAAGATATGCTAACAAATGTTGGTACAATGGCGTAATGTTTTATTAGATCCATAAGATGATTAAAAATCAAAGTTTGATTCGAACGACACTCGTTGAAAGCGACAATCATACACCTAAAAGAAATTAATTTCTTACTTATATGATGAAGAACATGTACTAAAAATATAATCAATGAATCTATTAAATTAAACTTAGAATTGTTACTCCTTGAGTTCTTATCTTCTCCCAAGATAAATCATTATGTTTAGTTGTCACGTCACATAATGTCAGATTTAATTTTGAGTCTATCTTTATTTTTCTTTTCTATTTTCTTGAATCAGTCAAAACAAATATAATATTAATATATTAATATATATACTAAATATATACAATGTGAATATTGATACAAGAGACCCATATATATGGTAAGTAGAGTATGTATGACATTTAATTAGGAAAAGTGATACAAATGAAAATACAATTATCTTTTTTAAATTGCTAAAATTAAAAGATAAATGTATACGGTTTTTATCTTTTAATGGTGATATATGCTTGCTTTTAAGTTTAATCGTCCACGCATAAATGTATAATTTTATTTTATTGTACTTGCAATTTTTATATAAAAATTATTTTAATAGACATCTAATTATTAATTTTTCTATATTTTATCTGTTAAACTTTTTATTGTTTCCGAGTCACGGAACTCATAAACCACTTTTTGAGCCGTACCGGGTGAGATTCAGCCCCGACAGGGACCCGAAATTGACTGTCTCTGAAAATCATGAAAATTTACCACTAAATTGGAAATAGAATTACAAGACTAAAACTCAACTAGAGTTTCGTCTAATTCTTTACCGAAAAATCCCAGAATTCATTTTCGAAAATATAATTAATAACAATATTAATAAAAACATATATTTTCAAGGAAGTAAAATTCCCGGTGTTACAATCCTCCCCCCGAAAAAGATTTTCGTCCTCGAAAATAGAATATGTCTCTTAAACAAAAGGTAGGGATGAAATTTATTTAGGGCTTAATCGACCTCCCACGTCGCATCTTCGCCATTCGCTTGACTCCATATGACTTTAACCAACGCGATTTCTTTCCCTCAGAGGATTTTCGCACTTCGAACACCAATTCTCTCCGGCATAGTCTCAAAATTTAGCTTATTCTTTAACAAGATCTAATCGGTTTCAAGGTATTCTTTAGGGTCACTAAACACTACTGTCTTATTAAAGCAGCTCAATATCATATTGTTCCTAGATAAATAGTCCATTCCTATAGACGAAGCTAAATTGTTGACACATCAATAGCAATAAAGGAATGGGTCGCACCCGAATCAAACAGTACAGATAAAGGAATCTCGTTAACGTTGCAGGTACCTTGAATGAGATCTTCGTTCGCCTCGACCTCTGTTCCGCTCATCGTGAACACTCTACCCTGAGCCTTGGGTCGTGCCGCCTGTACTGAGTTCAGTGCTTCCCTTTTTAGCTTTGGGCATGAAGACTTGTAGTGCCCTACCTCATTGCAATGCAAACAAGTCACACAGGTGTTACCAATGTGCCTTCCCTTGCACCTGGGACACACTGGTGTCGCAGTCTGATTGTAGTTCCCGACAGACGAACTCATCCTCCTGTTGTTGTTGTTATTGTGGTTGTTGTTGTTGTTATTGTGGCTGTTGTTGTGGTTATTGTTGTTGTTGTTGTTCCCTTGTTGGAAGTCCTTATTGTTGTATGGCTTGATATTACTCGGTTGACTCCCAGAGGATGAAGCGTAAGGTTTCTGGTTGCGGTTGAAGGATCTTCCCCTTCCAAACCCTTGTCTAGAGTGCCTCTGAGGACTGTAGGAACTTGCAGATTGTACGACACTTTCCAGTGTCGCATTCCTCGCCTCAACGCTCTCTTCATAGAGCCTGCATCTATTCACCAGAGTTGCAAAGTCTGGTATTTGTTGGTGAACGAACATCACCTTCAGGTCTTGCTTAAGTCCATCCTCGAACTTAGCACACTTAGACCTCTCATTCCCAATGTCGTTGTAATGTGGGGCATACCTCGCTAGTTCCTCGAATTTGGCAGCATACTCTCCCACAGTCAGACTCCCTTGCTGCAGACGCAGAAATTCCATTTCCTTCATGGTCTTCATATCTGCAGGAAAATACTTCTGCAAGAACT
Source organism: Lupinus angustifolius (assembly GCF_001865875.1). Taxonomy (NCBI): domain Eukaryota; kingdom Viridiplantae; phylum Streptophyta; class Magnoliopsida; order Fabales; family Fabaceae; genus Lupinus; species Lupinus angustifolius. Next base: position 12,396,712 of record NC_032020.1, read on the forward strand.
TATCCTTGAATGTGGTCCAGCTGACCACCTGGTGCTCATGCACCATCTGTCGCCCGGTGAACTCCCACCAGTTTTCAGCTTCCTTGGATAACATGTAGGTCGCGTAAGTGACCTTCTGCTCATCGGTGCACATGAGTGACCGGAAGATTTTCTCCAGCTCTTGGATCCATTCATTTGCAGCCTCAGGTGCAAATCCTCCCTCGAACTTCGGGGGTTGTCTACGACAGAACTCATCCAGACCCCTATACTGAGTCGATCCTTGACTCGATTGGGTTTTTTGTTGTTGGTTCAGCTGATGTAAGTTAGCGTTTACAGCCTGAATAGCTGCGGTCATCACCGCCATGAAATCTAGGTTCGCGGTTCCTCTTCCAGCCATCTGAATCTGTGAACATTAGACTAGGTGAGATACTCTTCCTCACCAAACTTATCCCATGGTCATACTCCCATCAAACAATCACAAAATCAATCAATCAGACAAACAACTAACAAACAAAGTGACACAATAAAGCATGTAAGGTCATGCCCAATGCCGATTAGGAAAGAGCCGCTCTGATACCATGTTGTAACGCCCCGAAAAATATACTTCTAAAAAACATTGCGGAAAAATGGGTAAAATTTTTTTTGAATTGGTGATATAAAATTGCTTCCTTTTAAAAACCTTCCTTTTCCGGGACATCACTTTAAGTAACTCGAATACGGAAAATCAACTTATCGTTATCGAATGATAACTTAACCTGATTCACAATTTCCTGAATAACACAATTCATATAAACGGTTCAGTCATCTTTAGTTCAAACAAGCTAAGTCAACAAAGGCGGAAACTACAACGCCACTAACATATACAAAATCCAAGAAAGAGACACAGCCCCCAACAAAACCAAAAAAGGGACATCGACGAATCCACAAGCTGACTCAAAAGATTCCAGGAATGTTGGACCCCTCACTCGGGTCCTCCTCCTCTTCCGAGTCAAACACGAGGTCAATCACCTTCACCGAACTCTCTACATTTACGAGTTCAATGACCTCATTCTCTTCTTCCTCTTCCTCCACTTCATTATGCCAAAACCCAGCAGCATAATTCGGAGGGGATAACATTCTCAAAATCGAAGCACCCAAACAATCTGACCACGTCCTCCGACCGTGGGAGGGTACAGCGCCATCACTCCTGACTGACGGGTACCGAAGTCCATCCTCTAGAGACCTCAGCCTCCTTGGCGGCAATGTGAAAGAAGTGTCAATGTAGGTTGAGGGTTGAGGGATCATCATCGATGACCCGTTGCACATCATGTGCAACGACAAATCACAGGGGCCTATGTATGTATATTTGTGTCCGTCACTAGCCCATTGTCCCATCGGGGACATCGTGAAGTGATAACCTCGAATGTGAGTGCTGCTTTTGGACATCTGCATAGCGAATACACACAAACAAGAACAATACAGTAGAGAAAGTAAGACATTTAATGAACATAAATTCATTGACGGCGTGGACTTACTCAGAATATCACACTCAGACATAAAATATATTTTAGCATATAATTCATCATTTATCAATGACATCATGAAGTAATACATAACTTACCATTTATTTCAACATTACCGATATATCAAATAATATAATCAATATTCTACTCATAACCATATCACATGCATAAACATAGGGATACACAACACTTGTAGCTCATATGTGGGAATTCACTTCCACAATGATAATGTATGCATGATATGTCATGATTATCCACCTTACACCAATATTCATCCAACATCCTAATCGGAAATAATCGAGAGTACAGGTCCCGTACCAAGCCGCTTTGTACGCACCCGATATATGATATCCTCGCAAGGAAGTAAAAACAGATCGATCGGTTCCCTCAGGAACAGTCCTACCCGGACCTAGGTCGTACAAACACTTTCTG
>NC_032020.1:12398724-12509152 GCF_001865875.1 Lupinus angustifolius
ACCCCCTAGTTCACGACCTCAAGTCGGACACTTGCCCAACAAGGCATAAACACAAACAATGCTTTCATACTTTTGTGGAGTCATGCTTCTCATCTAAGCCATGATCTCATTCCACAACCTTTATATCGCAATACACCCTACCCGGGTTCATCACATTGTTCACAACATCATTTCATTTCAATCTTTCCACACCATCCCTCGCCAAAGCAGGAACTAGTCGCCCAAGCGACCATTCATCTTTAAATCTCAAATAAACTGAAGCTTTCCTCGCCCAGGCGAAGGTATTATCACCCAAGCGAGGTCTCTTCTTGCTTGAGCAAGGTCTCTTCTTGCTTGAGCGAGACCTCTCTCGCCCAAGCGAGAGAGTTCCAGAAACTCATTAAAATCCTGGGCTTTCTCGTCCAACCGAGGCCCTTACTCGCCCAAGCGAGACTTTGTCGCCCGGGCGAGGGAGTTCCAGAACCAAAACTTCCCCTCGCCCAGTCCTCGCCCAAGCGAGAGTTTCTCGCCCAAGCGATAGGGACTTGGATAGAATACCAATTTCACCCTTTTCGACAACCGAAATACATTCAAACATGGTCTTTCAAACACCTGCACACAGAAAAGTTCCCAACAACATTCATATACAATATTCAACACATTTCATCAACAATCATATATATTCAAAAGCATTCAAACATAAAAATTCTTGGGTTTCTTAGAACCCAAGTTAACTCCAAAACCTTTGAGATGGTTTAGGAGATTCGTGTGTCATATTCCGGACACCACTATGTCACGATGTGTTCTATCTCACCTCAATGAAGCGTGCTTTAACTCATCAACTAAGGGTGGTTTGGTTTCAAGGTTCGAACACCGAAATCTTCGTAACTACCACAATAAAAATTCGTTAGTTTCCGATATTTCTAAAATCGTTACTAGAATACTTAAAATCATTTCTCTTTTTCCCATCGTGATTATACATCAATTTCATCCATCAATTTCAACATCACGTGTTCTTGACCATCCTTTTTCATCGAAAGTCCGTTCACGATTCCGTTCATGATTTCCATTCATTTTAAACGGTACGGTTTTTAGTAAAACTACATATTCCGATTTAAGACATTCTTTGATAATCTTACCATTTTAAAGTAAGTTATTCAAAGTATCCTTTAAGAGTTCTATGAGGCATCCATGTACTCATAAACCTTAACATCCTTCTTTATCAAAATTCTCTATTTTTCCAACTTGTTCCAAGCCATGGTTTAAGGCTAACAACAAATAGAAATACATACATTCTCATTTTTCTAAAATACTTCCTAAAGGTTCCTTTGATTTAATCATCATCCCCTTTCGCTAAAACAACAAATGCATGTAATACAACATTATAACAACTCTGTGAACACAAGTTGTTCATGGTTTCAACAAAATATTTTCATAAGTTCAAGAACATCACCATTTTCGGTTTTGAGGAGAAAATGAGTTAGAAAGCGTTTTAGAAAATTTCAATGGTTGAATATGTTCTTGACATGTTCATGAACAACATACTTAAATATCATCAACGTACCTTGGATGAATGTTGAGAGATCAAGGATTAAAGATGGAAGAAGCAATGAGAAATGAGAGAAAAGATGAAGAGAGGATTTTTACCTTCTCTTGAAATTTTTTGCATATGAGAGAGTGTGAGAGTGAAGTGTGAGGGTTTAAGGGGAGAGGAAAATCAGATTTCCCTCTAGGCAATCATGAAAAATCTCCTATGGTGGCTAATGATGATCTCATAAGAGATTTGAGAAAGTGATGTGAGGTTTGCTTTATGGAAAGTCAAAACTCACATCCCAATGTGGAATAACCACTTAGTGGACACGTGCGATAAACACGCCCGAGTATTATCGGCCAATACTCGATCGAGCATTATCAATCGCCCGATCTTAATATTCGATTAGAATTTCAGATTTCGGCATTCCGAGTGAAAAATATTTAGAAAATAGGTATGAGTGTACTCAGGGTCTATATTGACTCAAAATGAAATTACGAAGCCAACGGCGCGATCGGAATTCGATTCCGAGTTACGGAACTCAAAAACCACTTTTTGAGCCGTACTGGGTGAGATTCGGCCCCGACAGTGGCCAGAAACCGACTATCTCCAAAAATCATGAAACTTTACCACTAAATTGGAAATAGAATTATAAGACTAAAACTCATTTAAAGTTTCGTCTAATTCTTTACCTAAAATTCCCAGAATTCATTTTCGAAAATATAATTAATAACAATATTAATAAAAACATATATTTTCAAGGTAGTAAAATTCACGATGTTACAATCCTCCTCCGTCTCAGAATCGGAAGAGAAGCGAGCAGGCAAATCTCCGAGCAGGCAAGGTGAATGAAGCCTCCAAGTTTGCATGTTGAGAAGGGAAGCGCATCGTAGAGCCATCACAAACCATCTCTAGCTCTAAGGCACAAGGGCATGTGTAGGTATATCTATGTCCATCACTACTCCATGTCCCCTCTTGGGACATCGAGAATCGGTAGCTCCGAATCCTCGCTGTACGGTCCATATAAACGAGAACACGGACCGAGAACAAGTAGAAAGAAAAGAAAAGAAGAGAGAGTAAGACATCTAATGAATATAATTCATTGACGACGTGGAATATAATTCACAAACATAATGCAAAATGATGAGCGGTTATAACTCGGATCATGGGGATTAATATCCACGATCTCAATATATGAATGTTATGCTTATTTCATCCATCCTTACACCAATATCATCCCAATATACTATTCGGAAATAACCAAGAGTACAGGACCCATAACAAGCCGATTTGATCGCACCAAAAATTATTCCTCGCAAGGATATATACATGATTGATTGGTTCCAAAGTACGGTCTATTTCAGGACGGTGTCATATCAAACACTTTCTGGGCATCCCTCTCATTGATCCTGATTGCAAAGAGGGATTGTCACAGATCGTCTAGTTAATGCTGTGAGAACTGTCCGATCCAACAGAATACCTCATCCAGGAATACATGGGACTCATCTCACCTAGACTCTCCCTCAAGACTTTGCTGACTAATCATCGCTATCGCCATCCCTCTCAACATCGCGGGGCTCGTTCGTCTCCTATAAATTTCCTCTACAATACTTCGTTTTTTATAATGAATATGCACACTAACTGAAGTTAGCCGATTAAATATTTTAATTAGTCTTTTAAAATGATCGATCCATCCTAAGACATCTCCCAAAGGAATGCTTTTTGTGTGACCCAATCTTACGTTATCACGTAATATAGGAATAACATCCCCACCACTACGAACCATCGTTGAATTACCCTGGACGGCCACATGGTCAAGCCTCTTATGGTCAGACGACCTCGCTGTGGGGTATCATATAATATAGGAATAACATCCTTACCACTACGAACCATTGTTGACTTACCCTAGATTGCCACATAGCCAAGCCTCTTACGGTCATATGACATCGCTGCGTGGTATCATGTAATCCTTTTTAGGCATAGCCTTGCTCACGACATCATCGTCGGAATCCTTGCCCACATAAGGCGCAAGAACCAAAAGTAACAGTATAAGTTGAAAGTGCAAAGCGTCAATGATTGCATTAGCAATATTTTGCCTATGTTTTGATGAAGACAAGGAATTAATTAAAGCTTGAAGATGGCTTAACAATCAACATGTTGAGGGCTCAAGTGGTGTCTTATTAGACTTATGTTATAATTCTTTATTATCTTTTTAGAAGTCTAAGATGCTTGCCATAGATATTGAGTCTAGGTTAGGTAAACCTAGGTGTGAGTCTCACAAGACTTAATGAAGTAACTAATCCACTAAAATGAGACATCATCTAGATATATATGATAATTAGGTTCATGCATTTTATACATTGATTTTGTGCATTAAAGGTATTATATTTTGGAAAACATGTATTGCATGAGCATATATCATATAAGTAGTTTACCATTTAATCATGTATTAAAAATACATTGGTTAATCGATTAACCACATGACTTAATGAATTAACGTGAGTGTTTTCTGCTGTTTCAACTGCATAATTGAAAAACAGTTTTTAGAGACAAAATATGTTTTATAAATACTGGCTAATTACATAAACGGCTAAGAGAAAAAAAACATAGAGAAAAGAGATAGATCATCACTGTTAGAATCGATTAGAGAGTGTTGAATTAGGAGAAAGATTATATCATGCTAAGGATTTAGTTTTTATATTCATATTGCATGATTCTTTGAAAAGTTTTCTTCCATCATTCTTGTGTTTCTTGAAAAGAAAAAGAGATAGTTTTTTATGATTGCATATTTTCATAAACCTCATGCATGAACATTCATATTAGATTAGGACGTCTTGTGAGTTCTTGATTAGGTTTTATAGACTTTGATCTTTATTGTAATATCCGAGTATTAAGTACTCATTCATAACTCAAAGCATTGTTAATTCAAGGATTGGGAAAATCCTAGTTGCGGTTAGGTAAGGTGTTCTTAACATAAAGACTTGGAGGTCTTGGGATAAAGAGTGATACCTTAAATGGGGCCGAATCGCGGTAAGAAAGGTTTTCTTGGAGGTGGTTTTGGGAAAGGTCAAACCAAGGGAAACGAAGTTCTTTGGGTTCCAAGAAAGGAGTGTTTGAGTCTTGTATTTGGAAGTGTGTATGTAATGTACATTATGTTCTTTAGTGAAGAAGGAAAATCTCCCAAATCAGAGGGGAGGACTGGATGTAGTTTTGCAGTGGACAGCAAAACGAACCAGGATAAAATCCATGCGCAATCTTTTCTATCCTTTTCTCTTTTATATTTCAATATGTTTTAATGCGAGTTTGGAGTTGATATTTTGCATGCTTGTTCCTTGCTATGTTCTTGTTAATCTTACATAAAAGTATATGTTGTATATATGTTTGTGTGTTGGTTAATAACCGTGCAAGTTGTTGTACTAATCATTCTGGTTCTATTATTGGTTAATCGATTATGAACAGTGCTTAATCGATTAATTGGGCATTTTTCAGCAAGTGTGTAAAAACCCAAAAAAAGTGGAACTTGAGCTCCGCCATACCTATTCAACCCCCCCTCTAGGTGTATTCTGCCACTGATACCTAACATAAGTTTGTTGATTTGGGCACCGGACTCAATCATCTGAGTCGTGGTCTTTCCCAAGTGTAAATACACTTCACACCCAAGCTAGGGCTATTGCCTAAGCAATAAATCAATCAAAAACAGTCACAACTTATCTTTGCCTTTCGCCCAAGTGAGAAACTGTCGCTCAAGCGACCAATTCATCAAAACAGACTCAATTTCCTGCATGGTTCTTGCTCGAGCGAGGGGACTATTGCTCAAGCTAAAAATCCACCAAATATTGGCCAAAATACCTATCTGGTCTTGCCCGGGCGAAATACGGTTGCTCGGGCGCCAAAAACGCCCAATCTCTATATCCCTAATCTCAAACTTACAATCAATAAGAGACAACTTTTGTAGCGAAACAAATTCAAAGGTTGAAGTTTTAGTGGATATGTTACTGAGATTGAGCATAGTTAGGGTTCGTGAAGTGAATAATCGAGGTAGACTCTCGAGAACATAATCAGCAACGATATAATCGATGACGGAATCAACGATGGGTGCACCGGTCTCTTTAAGTTCGTCACCGGTGCATTCGAATTTGAGAACATCGATTTTGGAGTCAGAATTTCTATTGGCAAGAAAATTAAGAACAAAATCTTGGAAAAGAAAATCATGATCAAAAGAAGAGTTATGGAAGTTAAGAAAAAGGAGTGAAATCCAAATATTCTTCCATCGATGAGCGAGAACACAGGTTTGAACAGCAGTTTTTGCATCAACAAAGGAAAGAATGTGGTGAATGAGTTCATTAGGTAAATTGCTCAGTTTGTCTTCTCCCTTCTTCTTGATTCTGCTTCTACTCCTCCTTGAGTTCTTCCATATGCTTCTATTCATCATGTTTAGATGCTTTTTTATTTTTGTGTCTATCTCTCTTGTCGATTTTCTTATCAGGTTATCTGATATAATTTAATTTATATAGGCTTGGTTCGAATGGAAATTAATATGAATGTCGATGTAGATAACAGTGAAGTATAAGTGTCATATCTAATTATAATAATATAATATGTGAGAATAATTTTATATATTTTCCAATTCAGTATGCAAGATAGAACAAGCAAAGTTCTGCACACATGAAAGTGCAGAAGACTTAAACAACAGGTACTGTTCAGTCACATAGTTGCCAAATTTATGGTATTTTCTAGGAGATAATCTTCCAAAATAGATGTATTTAGAGTTAATAGTGGATGGTATAAGCTGGAACTGTTGATTAGCATGACTTAGAAAATGTTATGTTTCTACTCCTGAGGCAATAAAGAGTCAATAGGGTTATTACGAATATTTCACATTCTTATGAGCACTTATGTGATGCTCATTATGCTATTCAAGTAGAAGTTTATTCTTTTTTGTATCAGTTTTTGATAGGGCAAATTGCAAGTGCACGATTATGTCGTCAAATAATAAAATATCGATCTCACAAGGACTGGGAAACTCCTTTAATTATAGAAATTGATTTATATTTAACTCAAATAAGGAATAAAATTGAATTTAGAACAATTGTCAAGAATAATTATGAAAATAATCAAAAGAGATTAAATCTAATTTAGGAAGAGTTCTCAGGAAAAGGGTTACCGCCTTTACACTCGCAAATCCTTGTTTTGCTCATTTTCATGAACTTTAAGTTGTGAGTGTGAATTGCTCTTTAATATGTGTCATCCTCTCTCGAGCTCTGGAAAGTGTTCTCAATTGAAGTCGCACCTACTCTTGTGGTACGATTATCAATCAAATCCTTTACTTGGATCGTTCTATCCAATCATTTCGTAGAAACCCAAGGTGAATTCCATAAACCGCCGAGAATCCTAATATTACTCTCGTGAATTAGGATTCTAATTTGAATAACTGAATGGTCGGATAGTTGGGTTCACCTCTCGGTCTTGAGGTGTAATTTGTTGGCCAGACAACTCACACGAATAAAACTCAGTTTAATGATTCAAATCACAACACTCAATAAAATAGAAGTTAGAACAAGTATTTATTGAATGTAAAAGGGCATGGCCCCAATCCTAGAAACAAATGGAATTACTCACTCATGATGTAATAGAGAATCCCAAATTCTAAATTAGAGAATTGTAAAGTAAAGAATGTAAAATCATTGAGGGAGAACCCCTATTTGTCCTAATTACAAAATATTGGGTTAAGCCCGACAAAAACAAATCTAATTCATCCAATCTCTACTCTGTTTTGCTTTAATTCATCCAAACTACACAATATAGCTAAAATCACCCGCTCAAGCCAAACAAAGAGAAATAAAGGCTAAAAACAATCCTAAAGTCCTAATTATGTCCTAAAATGTAAGTTAAATGCAATGTAAATGTAGTATAATATCACACTTATCAAATCTCCCCAAGCTTATCTTTTGTTTGTCCTCAAGCAAGTATTATGTCTACCTTTCACAATCATGTATGAATGATGATATAGAAACTATGACCCAAAATAATAAGCAATCTCATGTTTATTTTGAAACAATCCAGGCATCAAGATAAGACAATCATAAACAAATTTAATTCAAGCTAAGTCCTTAATTCATAACAATTGCATGAATTAGGATCACTCTTCTCTCATCACTCCCATGTGTTTAAAGGTTATAGTGTTTCGCTCAAAAAATTTAATGAAAGTAAATTACCATAGGCTTGATTATAGAGCAAATCGACACTAACTATATTTGAATGCATAAAAAATCAAGAGGTCTTTAAATGGTTGCAATGGGGCTTAGGTGAATGATTTAAGATGAGACAATCAAAGAAATGATAATTCAAAAGACTTACAAATATTTCCCAAAATACTTAAACATTTAGACATCTGATTGAAGCATTGAGATTATCTTGATAGGCCTTACTTTATCATATGATCTTTTTTTAATCAACTTGTTTCCTTACAAGACACTTTTTTTTCAGTCCCTTATCTTTTAGTATACTTTGTAGTTCTTCTTTTTTTCTTCTTTTTTTTCCATTTTTTTGTTGAGATTTTCTAAAAGAGAAGTGATGAAATTTATTTATTTATTTTCTTCTTCACCTTTTTATAGATTCTTTCATCATAAATGACATTTTTACATTTCTCATTGCTTCAACCAAACATCATCAGTTACCTCAAACCCTCATTTGAGTAGCTATGAAAAATCATCTAAGTTTAGGCTCAAAAGTGGATAACTAATGAGTTTTTGATGTTTATAACAAGCGGTTGAAGGTCAAAAGAAAAAGTTCTAATTACCTTTATCATTTTAATGCATACAGATAGACTTCAATCTTGAAACGGCCACAAATCAAGTTCTAGAATATACAATCATAGAAAATTATGCACTCATGAAAGAAAAAAGGTTTTATGTAATTGTCAATTCAAATTATAACACTTATTGTGTTTAGCCCAAGATTCTCACATTTGGTATATTCGACAAAAGTTATGAAACAAAGACATTTATTTAACCAAATTTAATTCACAATTGTCAAATATAATGTCTTTCATGTTATTATTCTTTCAGCAAATTTTTTCTTCAATGATGGTCATAGATCAACAATCATCATTCATGCATATTTTTTTCATTTAAAGCAGATAGACAACACATAGAATAAATCAGGAGATAGATGATATATGAGACATATGATATGCATGATAATATTAATATTCAACCTAAAAATTTTAAAATCTATATGGTATACATGAAATGAATGAACTATCTAAATGCAAAACTCTCTCAAGCTTAGACTTTTACATTGTCCCCAATGTAAAAATCTAAACAATAAGAGAAAGAAAAAGAAAAATCCCGGATTAGGTAAGAAGTGTCATTAACTCATGTGTCAATTATAAGTAGTTGGCTTCATTGGGTGTAGTGGAAGTACCTGCAAAAGAAGAGAAAAATGTCTCAAATAGCCATATGTCCTAGATGGACTAGGAGCAAATATCTTGAGAAGTAACATCATTTTTTTTTGCCGACACTATATACATCCTCCTACAAAGGCTCCAAACTCAGGGAGACACTAAAGCTGACACTAAAACACTAAAATTAATGAATCTAAAAATTTACCTCTAACATGAGTTTCCTCCCACGAAGCGTTCATTTAACGTCATTAGCTTGACGGTTGATCTTTGTAGCTCATGTAGGATTCAAGATGGCTATGTTTGTTTTTTCTCCAGTCGCCCATCTTCTAGATAATGCTTCTCGAGAAGCAAATAATCGAGGTAGACTCTCGAGAACATAATCAGCAACGATAGTTAAATTCTGAATGTCCTTTAATGCAAGATAATCGACGACAGAATCAATAGTGGGTGCACCGATTTCTTCAAGTTCGTCACTGGTGCATTCGAACTTGAGGACATCGATTTCGGAGTCAGAATTTCTATTGGCAAGAAAATTAAGAACGAAATCTTGGAAAATAAAATCATGATCAAAAGAAGAGCTATGAAAGTTAAGAAAAGGGAGTGAAATCCAAATATTCTTCCATCAATGAGCGAGAACATTGGTTTGAACAACATTTTTTGCTTCAACGAAGGAAAGAATACGGTGAATGAGTTCATGAGGTAAATAGCTCAGTTTGTCTTCTCCCTTCTTCTTGATTCTGCTTATACCCCTGCTTGAGTTCTTCCATATTCTTCTATTCATCATGTTTAGATGCATTTTATTATTGTGTATATCTCTTGTCGATTTTCTTATCGGTTTCTTTGGTATAGTTTAATTTATATAGGTCTTGGTTCCAATTGAAATTAATATGAATGTCTATGTAGATAATAATTATACGTTAAAGGTAAGTGTAAGTGTCATGTGTAATTATGGTAATGTAATAAATGAAAATAATTTTATATATCTCTTATCGATATTTTTATTGGGGTTCGCTAATATAATTTAATTTATATAGGTCTTGGTTCAAACGGAAATTAATATGAATGTCTATGTAGAGGACAATTATATGTTATAGGTCAAGTGTAAGTGTCATATCTAATTATGGTAATATAATAAATAAGAATAATTATTGTTACGGGAAATAAGAACAATTAATAAAAATGTATAATCAAAATTAAAAGATAATCTAACAAATGTTGGTATAGTGGCATAAAGTTTTACTAGATATCCAAGATGACTAAAAATCAAAGTTTGATTCTTGAGAATGACATTTATTGAAATTATCAATCATACAATCCAAGAGAAATTAGTTTCGTACCCATATAATGAAGAACATGTACTAAAAATTAAAAAAATATATAATCAATGAATATATTAAATTAAACTTTTTATCTTATTGATGATGTTACAATTGTTACTTCTTGAGATCTTATCTTCTCCCATGGATGAATCATTATATTTTGTTATCACATCAAATAATGTCAAATTTAATTTTGTCTTTTTTCTTGCATCAGTCAAAGCAAATATAAAATTAAATATTTATATATATACTAAATATACACCATGTGAGTATTGATATAACAGACCCATATATGTGGTGGGTAGAGTATGTATGACATTTAATTAGGAAAAATGATTCAAATGAAAATACAATTAATCTAAATTGTTTGATCTTATTTAAATTGCTGAAATTAAAAGATGAATGTAGATAATTTTTATTTTTTAATAATTATGTATACTTACTTTTAAATTTAATCATCCACATATAAATGTATAATTTAATTTTATTGTATTTGCAATTTTTATATAAGAATTATTTCAATAGACATCTAATTATTAGTTTTTCTATATTTTTATTTGTTAACCTTTTTATTTAAAAATATTTTTAAAGAAATAATTTAATAAAGTGCATATATTGAGTATTAAATCATTCTAATATTAGATAACGTATAATAGCTTATAGAATATATATTTTTATTCCTAGTTTTTGTTTTTTATTCATTTTTATTGTACCCAAAAAAAACCATACTTAAAGAATAACTAGAAAAGGTTTAATATATATCTATATTCTAGATAATATTGAATTTACCTTTGTATTTATCTCTACGATCAATCTATTTACTGAGTTCTCTAATATAATTTATATATGTTTTTGTTTGAATAAAAATTTAATTTAGATAGGTCGTGATTAGAATGGAAATTAATATGAATGTGAGAGGACACATATATGTTATATGTGAGGCAGAGGTGTCATGTATAATTATGAGAATGAAGTAAATGAGAATAAATATTTTTATAGTCATCATGGTTAAATACTTTTTATCTTCTTCCAAGATGAATCATTATGTTTAGTTGTCACTTCAGATAATGTCAAATTTAATTTTGGGTCTATATTTCTTTTCTTTTCTTTTTTCAATCGGTCAAAGCAAATATAGTATTAATATATATAATGAGAGATTTGTTTACATTCAAATTAATTTATACTAGTTAGACTTAATCTTAATTATTCATTTTCTTAGATCCAATCGATCAAATGGGTAAAACTTAAAAGTTTTTAAGATTTTTCTTTTTCTCTCTCATCACTTATTGCACTTACCTATTTGGTCTATTGGATCTAAGAAAATGAATGAGTGAAATTAAGTGTAACTAGTATAAATAGATCCAAGAGACTCATATATACGCACAAGAGACGATGTGAGTATGTGTAGCATTTAATTAGGAAAAATGATTCAAATGAAAATACAATTAATCTGAATTGTTTGATCTTATTTAAATTGCTAAAATTAAAAAATAAATTTCCATAATTTTTTTTTTAATGATGAAATATATTTACTTTTAAATTTAATCGCCTACGTATAACTACATGACTTAATTTTATTGTACTTGCAATTTTCATATAAGAATTATTTTAATAGACATCTAATTATTAGTTTTTCTATAGTTTTATTTGTTAAATTTTTTATTTAAAAATATTTTTATAGAAATAATTTAATAAAATGCATATTTTGAGTATTAAATCATTAAAATATTAGATAATGTATAATAGCTTATACAACATATATTTTTATTCCTAGTTTTTTGTTTTTTATTCTTTTCCAATATACCAAAAAAACCTTACTTAAAGAAAAACTGTAACTAGAAAAGGTTTAATATACATACACATCCTAGATAATATAGAATTTACCTTTGTGTTTATCTCTAATCAATCTTTTCACCAGGTTTTTTTATATAATTTATATATGTATGTGCTTGAATAGAAATTAATGCGTGGTTGAATGATCAAATTTAAAACATAAATTATGTGTCTGGTAGAGTTAACTAACTCTTAATCTTCAACATTCGTATATGGTTGTATGACCATGATTTATTATTTCTATGATTTTTAAATGAAATTGTTCTTATCTATTTCAATTAATAATATAACATTATTTTCAAGAAATAATTTAAGAAAAAAATATTGTTTCAGTATTAAATCAATGTAACACCAGTATGAAATGTATAATAGCTTATCAAGTACTATACATAAAAAAAAATAGTAGCTAGAAAATGTTTAATATATCTTTTGTGATTACTTATTTAACCTAAATAATATCAAATTTGTCTCTTCTTTTCCTACTCTTTTTTTAGTTGCCTTGTATTTTTTCTCAACTATCAATATTTTTACACAACTACATATTTTATAACATTTCTTTATCACCTTAACTTTATATATGACACTTTTGTTTCTTCGCCATGATTCTTTACCCTGAGTCCAAAGTCTTTAGAGTCACCTAATATCCCCTTTGCTATCTTCTTCATTTTTATGGTAATCTCATCCCACATATTATTAGCAAGTCCTTGTGCAAACCAAAACTCTTCCACAAAAAGCTCCTTTGTTCCTCACTCTTCAATTGTCACTATATTTTTTATTCTTTGTCTTTTCTTTCCACAATAAACCCTACTTTTTGCACACAAAAATTAGTACACCAACTTTGGTAATACACCATAAATAACTTTATAACTTCAAATTTTCCTTCTTCTAAGTATAACATTAAGAAGTTATGCACCGCATAGTATAAACCATGAATTTGATACTATCAACATCAACAGCCTATGTGGAAACGTTTAAAAGGAAAAGAGCATAACATGCCTTCATGGATTTGCCATATGAAACAATTCTGCATGGAATAAAATCTTCAAGCATAGATAGTAAAGGGCATAAGTCACGTTCTTCTCATACTAGCTCATGAAGAGCAATATTTGCTTGACCCACCTGAACATATTATAAAGAAATTCTTGCCAAATTGGAATAGATAGTTCAACTTCATTAGCCTGCGCACTTAAAAATTGTCCTGTGTTTGTGTCGTAACAAGAAAAGGAAACCAGTTGGTTGTGTTACCAAGAATATCACTTTTGCAGACATCCTGTGAAGTTGTAAAAAAAACAAAGTGAAGGGAATTGAAACTGACAAAAAGAACATAATACAAACAACGTATAGAAGATCAGAGAACAATCTATAGTCACTTGTATGAATATAACAAAGAAGTTGTGAAAGAAATTTCTCTATTGGATCAGAGATCACATGTAATTTTACGGAGGTGAATGTAAATGTTGTAGTTCAGTTCATTCATAGTAAATACACTATGCGCACAAAGAAAAAAACATTAAAGTGGTTCTTTGATGTTAAATTTAGACATTAACTTGATCATGGAAGCTAATTTGATGTTCAAATTATATTAAATGACTACTTAGGTTTCACCAATATTAATGTAATTCAGAGAAAGACAGAAAAGAGTGACTGTTGTCATAGTAAATGAGTTATGCTCACTCTATGGATGTGAAATTGAGACAAGGGATTGTCTCTTCTTCACCTGCAACTTTTCCAAAAGTTTAATCAAATTGAGTGCAGATAAGCTAAACATAAAAGATTTTCCAATTCAATATGCAAGATGGAACAAGCAAGTTCTGCACACATAGCTGCACATTTATAGTATTTTGTAGGACAGGAATCAAATAATCTTCCAAAATAGATGTATTTAGCGCAGAAAGTGGCTGATATAAGCTGGAACTGCAGGCAGAAAAATGGAGCAGCTTTGAAGAGATGGCTTAGGATCTCTAGGAATAGATACAAGTAATGTGATAAGATAGTTTTAATTATTTTTGTGTCTTGTAATTGTTTGTTGGGTGGATGAACTTTTAAAGGTATCAGCCAAAACAATAGGGCAAAGCCTAATTGCATCCACGCATTTTACCTGTCATGTTTGATGTTTATGGTAATATATCACATACTCACTTAAAAACAATATTTAGGTATATTTACCAGCACCAAACTGATTGTTGAGAATCAATATAAATGATTACATATTAAATAAAGGTCAATTACTCATTCTCTTGAATTTAACTTCACTTATACTTTCACCCAAAAAAAACATTACTTATCCTCTTAAAAAGAAACCGATTTAATCATCATTCCATATGTATTAAGATATTTACAGCATAAGGAAGCCCAAAAGGCTCCACTAATAGGCTATCAACCACAAAATATCCTATAAACATTTACAAAATGACTATCGGTAACAAAATATAATGCCAGAATAAAGAACAATAGTCCCACTCCTATATGCTTTGCTGCACGCTTGCAAAACTTGTCAGTAACACACCTTCACTGACTTTCCCTTGAAGAAAACATGACTTCTTTTTGTTAAGAACCGGAAAAAACATCTATTAATCCCAAAAAGGATAAAACCTCAAAAATTAGCTGCATCTTTCTTCAACCAGATTGTTTAGCATTATATGAACCTGGAATTGAAAGCAAAATAAAGGATTTGTAAACTGATTTCAACAAGGGCATAATAGACTATACCATAACTTGCTCTCTGCATGCTGTTTGGAAAACAAAATTCTAGCATATGATCAATATTTGACAATCAAAAGGGCTAAACTACAATAGCAAGTGCAATATAATGCACTTTGACTTAGAAAATAGTGAATTTGGAACAACAAAACAGGATTGCAATGTGCCTTCCATTTCTCAGCCCTGGGTTTCGATTATTGAAAGTTGAGCTGAATTTCACACCTAATTTATGACACGCAACATGCATAACACAGATATCGTAAGCACATAAATGCTAAGTGCTATCTAGATTTTTAAACATGTATGTTGAGGCTTGGGCATTTACGATCACTGATACATGAAAGCTAAGTGCTATGCAGATTTTTAAACATGTATGTTGAGGCTTGAACATTTACTATCAGTGATAAAAGAATACCATAAAAGTTATACCTTGTCTTCGATAGCGGGTAAAACCAGGAGATCTGCCAAGTAAGTATGCCATGACATTGGTAGGTAAAGGAAAGGAGGAAGATACATCCACAATGATTTTAAAAGTCTGAACTCTGGTGAAAGGAGAAAGCCGACCCATGAATAGAGCAGGGAACAAAGAGAGAACCTAGGAAACAAGAGACAGACAAGAACTAAGATTCAAGAAATTACAGGTTCCAAATCATTAGACATAAAAGTAACTTTAGACATAAAAGTAATCTAATCTTCTAATGAGAAAGCAACTTTAGACATAAAAGTAATAGCATAAAAAAGCTTCTATCCAGAAAACTTATAACAGGTATAAATTGTAATCCAATTCTACTATCTTTATCAGGCACTAAGCTTTTAACAACTATTGATTGACAAAGAAATATACATACTTTGACGACGTCGGGTGAGAGATATACAAACTTTGCACTCCCCATTGCTTCAAACAGTTCAATAAACTTCATAGACAATTTAGTGCCCTCAGTATTGTCCAATGCATTAAGTACCTCTGAACTATCCACATCAATAACCAGCTTCTCTAAAAAGTGAAGCTTGGCCTGAATGGAAAAAGCATAAAGATTCAAGGGATCATCATAGCTAAAATACCGAAGCTTCGGCGTGAAAAGCTCGATCACACACTCAGAATCAAACTCTTCATCCACCCTTAAACATGATATGCTCAACTCTGTAAGCTGAGGAGCATGAATTTTAAATTTATCAAATTTTCCATAAAATTGACAACAGTCAAATAACAGAAAACTCAATTTAGGACAACCGAGAAAAGGGTCAAGAATCTCTACGTCCCTAATCTCAAACTTGCAATCAACAAGAGACAACTTTTGCAGCGAAACAAATTCAAAGGTTGAAGTTTCAGTGGATATGTTACTGAGATTGAGCACAGTTAGGGTTCGAGAAGTGAATAATCGAGGTAGACTCTCGAGAACATAATCAGCAACGATAGTTAAATTCTGAATGTCCTTTGATGCAACATAATCGACGACGGAATCAACGGTGGGTGCACCTGTTTCTTCAAGTTCGTCACCGGTGCATTCGAACTTGAGAACATCGATTTTGGAGTCAGAATTTCTATTGGCAAGAAAATTAAGAACGAAATCTTGGAAAAGAAAATCATGATCAAAAGAAGAGCTATGCAAGTTATCTCCTTGAGTTCTTCCATATTCTTCTATGCATCATGTTTGGATGCTTTTTTATTTCTGTATCTATCTCTTGTCGAGTTTCTTATCGGGTTCTCTGGTATAATTTAATTTATATAGGCGTCGGTTCGAATGAAAATTAATATGAATATTTATAGAGATCGGAGAGGACACATATATGTTATAACTGGGTATAGGTGTCATATCTAATTATGGGAAAGAAATAAATAAAAATAATTGTTGTTACGAGAAATAAGAACAATTAATAAAAATATGAAATCAAAATCAAGTATGTTAATAAGATGTTAATCCAATAGTGTAAAAATTAGATTCTTAAGATGATCAAGAATTTGATTCATTAGAGTAATATTTCTTAAGAGCGTAAATCATATAAATCTAAAATTATTAATTTCCTACTTACAAAATAATGAATACATACTAAAATTTATAAAATATATATATCGAGAATATGTTAAATTAAACTTTTTATCTTATTGATGCCGTTCCAATTGCTACTCCTTGAGTTCTTATCTTTGTTTAGTTTTGCTTCAGATAATATCAAAATTGATTTTGTGTCTATTTTTCTTCTCTTTTCTATCACTCAAAGCAAATATAATATTAATATATATATATATATTAAGAGAAAATGATGTATACACAAATAGTGTAAAAGTTCTTTACATTATCACTGTATTATCCAATCTTTATTTTCAATCATTGTTAACTTTTCAGAAAAAATAATCCAAATAAACAATAGATGATACATTTACTATGTATATATCTTTATACTGTCAGTGCATAGATTTAATATTCATATATTAAATATGTACCATGTGAGTGATGATAAAAGAGGCGTGTATATGTGGTAGGTAGAGTATGTGTCTTATCTAATTAGGAAAAGTGATTTAAATGGAAACCGTTAATATTACCATAAGTAAGAAGAATTAAACTGAATTGTTTAATCTTATTTAAATTGTTAAAATTAAATTGTTCCAATTGGAAACCGTTAATATTACCATAAGTAAGAAGAATTAAACTGAATTGTTTAATCTTATTTAAATTGTTAAAATTAAAAGATAAATGTACATTCTTTTTAAGGTGAAGTATACTTACATTTAAATTTAATCTTCCATGTAAAATTGTATGACTTAAATTTAGTTTATTTGCAATTTTTATATAAGAATTATTTTAATAGACATTTAATTATTAGTTTTTCTATATTTTTATTTGTTATATTTTTTGTTTAAAAATATTTTTAAATTAATAATTTAATAAATTGCACATTTTGAGAATTAAATCATTATAATATTAGATATTGTATAATAACTTATGGAGTATCATAATTAAAAAATAGATTTATATTCCTAATTTTTGTTTTTTATTCATTTCCAATGTACCAAAAAGAACTATACTTAAAAGAAAAGAATGTAACTAGAAAAAGTTTAATATATATCAATATCCTAGATAATATCAAATTTATGTTTATGTCTATCTCTATCTCTATCGTCAATATTTTCATCAAATTCTCTGATATAATTTATATATGTCTTTGTTTGAATAAAATTATTGTATGGGTTGAATGATTAAAACTAAAAAATAAATCATGTTTTATTAAAGTCAACTAACTATAAATCTTCAACTATGTATATGATTGTGTGACCTTAATTTATTATTTATATGATTTTTAAATAAAAATCATTCTCATCTATTTCAATTAATAGTATAATAATATTTCCAATAAATAATTTAAGAAAAAATTATTATTTTAGTATTAAACTAATGTAATACTAACAAATGCATAATAGCTTATCAAGTAATATACATGAAGAAAAAAACTCTAGCTAGAAAATGTTTAATATATGTCTCATGATTAATTACTTATTTTAAATAAACTCTAGTTTACCTCTTTATCTATCACTATTAACAATTTTGAACGGGTTCTCTTCATATAATTTATATAGTATTTGTTTGAATAACAATTAATGTTTGAGTTAAATGATTAAAATTAAAAGATAAAACATATGTTCGATAGAGTCAACTAACTCCTAATTTTCAATATTCGTATATGGTTGCATATCCCTAATTTATTATTTCTACAATTTTTAAATGACAATTATTCTCTTATATTTCAATTAATGATATAAATTTGTTTTTCAGAAATAATTTAAGAAAAACAAATATTGCTTCAATATTACACCAATGTAATAAAAAGAAATGTATAATAGCTTATCAAATACCATACATAAAGAAAAAACTCTAACTAGAAAATGTTTAATATGTGTGTCGCGATTTCGTACATATCAAATATAATATCAAATTTACCTTTGTGTCTATCTCTATCGTCAATCGTTTTATGAGGTTCTCTAATATAATTTATATAAGTCTTTGTTTGAATAAAAATTAATATAGTGGTTGAATGATTAAAATTAAAAGAACAATCATGTGTTCCATATAGTCAA
Source organism: Lupinus angustifolius (assembly GCF_001865875.1). Lineage (NCBI taxonomy): Eukaryota > Viridiplantae > Streptophyta > Magnoliopsida > Fabales > Fabaceae > Lupinus > Lupinus angustifolius. The sequence continues at coordinate 12,417,561 of NC_032020.1, forward strand.
CTAGCTATTAATCTTCAACATTTGTAAGATTGTATGACTCTAATTTTTCATTTCTATGATTTTTAAATAAAGAGTATTCTCATATATTTCAATTAATAATAGAAAAATATTTTCAAGAAAAAATTTAAGAAAAAATTATTGTTTCAGAATTAAACAAAAATAATACTAACAAATGCATAATAGCTTATTAAGTACCATACATGAAGAAAAAACTCTAGCTAAAACATATATTAAATTTAATATATGTCTCATGATTACTTAGTTATTCCAAATAATATCCAATTTATTTCTGTGTCTATCTCTATTCTCAATCTTCAACGGGTTTCTGATATAATTTATATACGTCTTTGTTTGAATAAAAATTAATATACGAGTTGAATAATTAAAATTAAAAGATAAATTATATGTTTGACAGAGTCAACTAACTTTTAATCTTCAACATCCACATATGATTGTATGACCCAAATTAATTATTTATACGATTGTTAAATAAAATTATTCTCATCTATTTTAATTAATAATATAAAATTATTTTCAAGAAAAAAATTAAGAAAAAATTATTATTCCTATATTAAACCAATGAAATATTAACAATGTATAATAGTTTTGTCAAGTACCATACATAAAGAAAACTCTAGCTAGAAAATGTTTCATACATTCTCCTGATTACTTACTTATTCTAATTAATATTAAATTACATGTGCGTCTATCTCTATTATCAATTATTTTATCGAGTTCTCTCATATAATTTATATATTCTTTGTATGAATAGAAATTAATGTATGATTTGAATTATTAAAATTAAAATATAAATGAAGTTTTTGATACAGTCAACTAACTCTTAAATTGAACGTTCACATATGATTGTATGACCATAATTTATTATTTCTACAATTTTTAAATGATAATTATTCTTATTTATTTAAATTAAATATGCTTTTTTTCAAGAAATAATTTAAGAAAAAAATATTGCTTCAATATTAAATCATGTAATACTATACATAAAGAAAAAACTCTAGCTAGAAAATATTTAATATATGTCTCATGATTTCTTATTTATCATATATAATATCAATTTCACAATTGTATTTATATCTATCGTCAATATTTTCATCGGGTTCTCTGATATAATTTATATATGTCTTTGTTTGAATAGAAATTAATGTAATGGTTGAATGATTAAAATTAAAATTAAAATATCATATTCGATATAGTTAACTAACTATTAATCTTCAACATCCTTATATAGTTGTATGACCCTAATTTATTATTTCTACGATTTTTAAATAAAAATTATTCACATCTATTTTAATTAATAATATAAAATTATTTTCAAGAAATAATTTAAGAAAAAACTATTATTTCTATATTAAACAAATTTATTATTAACAATGTATAATAGTTTTGTCAAGTACCATACATAAAGAAAAACTCTAGCTAGAAAATGTTTTATATATTCTCGAGATTACTTACTTATTCTAAATCGGATTCTCTCATATAATTTATATATGTCTTTGTATGAATAGAAATTAATGTATGGATTGAATTATTAAAATTAAAATATAAATGAAGTTTTCGATACAGTCAACTAATTCTTAATGTTCAACATTCACATATGATTGTATGATCCTAATTTATTATTTCTCCGATTTTTAAATGAAAATTATTCACATCTATTTCAATTAATAATATAAAATTATTTTAAGAAAAAATTATTATTTCAACATTAAACGAATGTAATATTAACAAACTTATAATAACTTATCAAGTATCATACATAAAGAAAAACTCTAGCTAGAAAATGACTAATATATATTTCCTAATTACTTACTTATCATTAATAATATCAAATTTACCTTTGTCTCTATCTCTATTATTAATCATTTCATTGGGTTCCCTGATATAATTTATATATGTATTTGTTTGAATAGAAAGTAATGTATGATTGAATTATTAAAATTAAAAGATAAAACATATGTTTGATAGAGTCAACTAACTCTTAATTTTCAATATTCATATGGTTGTATGACCATGATTTAATATTTCTACGATTTTTAAATGAAAATTATTCTCATTTATTTCAAATAATGATATAAAATTGTTTTCAAGAAATAATATGAGAAAAAATATTGCCTCAATATTAAACCAATGTAAATACTAAGAAGTATATAATAGCTTATCAAGTACCTTACATAAAGAAAAATCTCTAGCTAGAAAATGTTTAATATATGTCTCTTGAATATTTAATTATCATATATAATATTAAATTCACCTTTATGTTTATTCCTATCGTCAATTTATTCATTGCGTTATCTGATATATTTTATACATGTCTTTGTTTGAATAAAATTAATATAGTGGTTGAATGACTTAAATTAAAAGATAAATTATGTGTTCAATATAGTCAACTAACTCTTAATTTTCAACATTCATATATGGTTGTATGTCTTTAATCTGTCATTTCTACAATTTTTAAAGAGAAATTATTCTCATCTTTTTCAATTAATAATATAAAAATATTTTCAAAAAAATAATTTTAATTTTTTTTATTGTTTGAGTGTTAAACACATGTAATACTAACAAATGCATAATAGCTTATCAACAATCTTACATGAAGAAAAATTTATAGCTAGTCGTATTATTACTTTCTTATCCTAAAAATCATCCAATTTATCTCTGTCTATCTCTATTATCCATCTTCAACGTGTTCTTTGACATAGTTTATATATGTATTTGTTTGAATAGGAATTAATGAATGAGATTAATGATTAAAATTAAAAGATAAATCATATCTTTGACAGAGCAATGTTATTAAAATTGGACCGGTCATCAAACCGGTGAGGGTACTGGTTTAGTGGTTCAACCCGTGGTTCAGTAATTAAACCGCATGAGATTAAACCGGTTAAACCGGACATACATGGTTATATATATGTGTGTAAACCAGTAACAAAAATTATCTAATATGTAGATACTCAAATTTATAATCCATATTTATAGACAAAGTAAGAATTCTCATAAACAAACAACTTTAATAAATCCAAAGTCTAAATTACAAATACAAATAGTAATCCACAAGTACTTGTCTTACTTAACAAACTCGAAACATATGACGAAGTTCATAACTCAGTCTACAAAACATATTATATATTTAAAACTTTAACACCAAAGAGTCAAAGTTGTTTCTTATAGAGGTTCCATTTCTTCACCATTTAAGTCCAAAGCTTGACTAATGTTGTCTTCAACTAGGTTCACATTCTCCACAGGGNNTGCATCATCATCATCTTCTAAATTTAATTGATCTACAACAATATCATTTTTTCATACATCAGTTTTCATACAAGTTAACAATAAAATAAATTAGTTATTAGAACCAAAACTGATAATGCAATAAAAAACATTACATGTATGAAAAAAATAAAAAATAAAATAGTTATTAGTTGTGCATCATCATCATCTTCTAATTCTATGTGGTATGTGCCTATGTGGGGTTCTTTAAAATTACATGTATGAACCGGCCGGTTCAATCAAATTTCGGCCGCTCACCAGTTTTGACACGGTTCACCGATTTTTCACCGGTTTACACCAGTTTTGATGCTTAACCGGCACAACACTTGTTTCGTACCGGTTATGGGACTGGTTGACCGGTTCTCCAGTTGAACCGGCCGGTCCGAACCGGTTTTAATAACATTGTGAAAGAGTCAATTAATTCTTAATTTTCAACATTCCCATATGATTGTATGAGCCTAATTTATTAATTCTACAATTTTTAAATGGAAATTATTCTCATCTTATTTTAATTAATAATATAAAATTATTTTTAGGAAATAATTTAAGAAAATTTTTTATTATTTGTGTATTAAACCAATGTAATATTAACAAATGTATAATAGTTTATCAAGTGTCATACATAAAGAAAAACTCGAGCTAGAAAATGTTTAATATATGTCTCTTGATTACTTACTTACCCTAAATAATATCAAATTTATCTCTGTCCATATCTATTATCGATCATTTCTTCGGGTTCTCTAATATAATTTATATACGTCTTTGTTTGAATAGGAATTAAAGTATGAGTTGAATGATTAAAATTAGAAGATAAATCGTGTGTTAATAGAGTCAACTAACTCTTAATCTTTAATACACATTATGATTGTATGAACCTAATTTATTATTTCTATGATTTATAAATGAAAATTATCTCATCTATTTAAACTAATAAAATAAAATAAAAATTGATGGAATATTTAAGAAAAAAAATATTATTTCAATATTAAACTACTGTAATATTAACAAATGTATAATAGCTTATCAAATACCATGTTGAAAGAAAAACTGTAGCTAGAAAATGTTTAATATATGTCTCGTGATTACTTCCTTATCATATATAATATCAAATTTATCTTTGTGTCTATTTCTATTACCAACCGTTTCAATTGGATCCCTAATATAATTTATATATGTCAATGTTTAAATAGAAATTAATGTAGTGGTTGAATGATTAAAGTTAAAAGTTAAATAATGTGTTTAATAGAATCATCTATCTCTTAATCTTTAACGTTCTTATATGGTTGTATGACCCTACTTTATCATTTCTATGATTTGTAAATAAAAATTATTCTCATCTATTTCAATTAATAATATAAAAATATTTTCAAGAAATAATTTATGAAAAATTTATTGTTTCAGTACTAAACCAATGTAATACCAACAAATGCAAAATAGCTTATCAAGTATCATACATGAATAAAATACTCTAGCTAGAAAATGTTTAATATATGTCTCATAATTACATACTTATCCTAAATAATATCCAACTTACCTTTGTGTTCATCTCTATTATCAATCTTTAACGGCTTCTATGATATAATTTTTATATGTCTTTGTTCGAATAGAAATTAATGTATGAGTTGAATGATTAAAATTAAAAGATAAATCATATATTCGACATAGTTAATTGACTTTTAATCTTCACCATTCACATATAATTATATGACCCTGATTTATTATTTATACGATTTTTAAATGAAAATTATTCTCATATATTTCAATTAATAATATAAAATTATTTTCAATAAATAATTTAAGAAAAAATATTATTTTAGTATTAAACCAATATAATATTAACAAATGTATAATAGCTTATCAAGTATCACACATAAAGAAAAAGCTCTAGTTAGAAAATATTTAATATATGTCACATGATTACTTACTTATCCTAAATAATATCAAATTTATCTTTGTGCCTATCTCTATTATAAATCAATTCATCAAATTTTATGATATAATTTATATATTTCTTTGTTTAAATAGTTATTAGGTTGAATGATTAATATTAAAAGATAAATCATATGTTCGATAGAGTCAACTAACTCTTAATCTTCAATATTCATATATGGTTGTATGATTCTAATTTATTATTTTTACAATTTTTAAATGAATCTTTTTCTCATGTATTTGAATTAATGATATAAAATTGTTTTCAAGAAATAAGTTAAGAAAAAAATATTGCCTCAATATTAAACCAATGTAATACTATGAAATGTATAATAGCTTAACAAACACCATACATAAAGAAAAATCTCTAGCTATAAAATGTTTAATATATGTTTCATGATTACTTACTTATCATATATAATATCAACTTTATCTATGTGTCTATTTCTATTATCAATCGTTTCAACGGGTTCCCTTATATAATTTATATATGTGTTTGATTGAATAGAAAATAATGTAATGGTTGAATGATTAAAATTAAAAGATAAATCATGTGTTCGATAGAGTCAACTAATTCTTAATATTTAGCTTTCGTATATGGTTGTATGACCCAAATTTTGTATTTTCACAAATTTTAAATGGAAATTGTTCTTATCTATTTCAATTAGTAATGCAAAATTATATTTCAAGAAATAATTTTTGAAAAAAATATTATTTAAGTACTAAACCAATGTAATACTAAGAAATGTATAATAACTTATTATGTACCAATATTTAAGGAAAAAAACTATAACTAGAATTTTTTTAAAAACTATTAACAACATTCTAATTTTGATTTAAATAAATAGAATTTCATTTTTGGTAAATAAGACAACAAGGGTAAGAAAATTAATAAATTATTTTTTATTAATTATATTAGAGAATGAGATATACCAAACAGTTTATTACCTCCCTTCTGTGCCTTACACACAATTGATTTTTAAATAAATATTATAAACATGACTGGTGGATCAAATGATAATAGTGCAAGAAGTTTATACCGGCAAGGCCCACTTTATCTCATTATATATAAATGCATTATCAATTTGTTTCTTATAGTCATTTGAAGGAAAATTTACACATGTGGTGCACCTTGACCGAAAAATTATGGCTTTGGTGCATCTTTTAGAAAAATTACACAACTAGTGTAACTTTACAGAAATCGGCAGTGGAATTGCCGATTTCTGTATTTGTTTTCTCTCTCCTCCCCCAAAATCGGCACTGGGGAGGGAGTTTTATTATAATATTTTTTTTTTCAAACTCCCCCCTAAATCGTCAATGGGGGGAGTTTTATACTTTTCATTATTTTTTAATGCACACATAATATTCACATAATATTTTATGTTTTCATTATTGTTTTATGTTATTAGGATTAGGGTTGACAAAATTTATTATGTTGTGTGTTGTTAGGATTTGTGTTTAAAAAATTGAACCCTAAAACTATTAATATAACTCCCACAAGTTAAAAAAAATCAAAAACTCTTCGGTTGCCGATTTAGGGGATAGAAAAAAAATAAAAAAAAAATAAAAAGTATAAAACTCCCCCATTGACGATTTAGGGGGAGTTTGAAAAAAAAAATTGTAATAAAACTCCCTCCCCATTGCCAATTTTGGGGGAGGAGAGAGAAAAAAAATACAGAAATCGATAATTCCATTGCCGATTTATGTAAAGTTACACTAGTTCTGTAATTTTTCTAAAAGGTGCACCAAAACCGTAATTTTTCGGTCAAGGTGCACAACATGTGTAAATTTTCCGTCATTTGAATCTATGTTTGTTATATAAAAAAAATGAATTATAGATTATTTTTAATACTAAAATTATATATTTTTTTTTCAAAATTACCTCTTGTCCTGTAAAAGGGTGACAAACATGTTAATGCCTATAAAACATACAATTAACTCATTAAGGCAACAATTCTCCATGGTCAAAACTAAAATTATACTTTCTTTATTTTTTGGAAAATGTTTTCGCTCATAAAACTAAGATTACTCACATATACCATTTAGATCCATTGGGTAGGAGACTAATCCATCTATTTTTTTGAACTTCTTAATTTTATACAACGACAACTAATTATTATAATATTTATTTTACTGTTATTTTTATATTTGAACAATTTTATAAAGTTGATTGTAACACCGCGAATTTTACGAGTTTGAATTATAAGATTTTACTAATATTTTCGTTAATTATATATTCGAAAATGAATTTCTCGGAATTTTCGGTAAAGAATTAGACGAAACTCTAGTTGAGTTTTACTCGTGAAACTTTATTTCCGATTTTGTGGTAAATTTTGGTAATTTTTGGAGACAGTCGGTTCTGGACCACTGTCGGGGCCGAATCCGCCCGTACGGCTCAAAACGTGTCTTTTTGAGTTCCGTAACTCGGAATCAAATTCCGATCGTGCCGTTGGATTCGTAATTTAATTTTGAATCAATATAGACCCTTAATATACTCATACCTATTTTTTAAATATTTTTCACTCGGAATGCCGAAATCCGAAATTCTAATCGGATATTAGGATTGGGCGATTTAAAATACCCAATCGAGTATTGGCCGATAATACTTGGGCATGGGTATCACACGTGTTCGCGAGGTGATCATTTCGTATTGGGATGAGAGATTTGACTTCCATAAAGCAAATCTCCCATCACTTTCACCATATCTCATGAGCTCATCATTAGCCACCCTAGGAGATTTGGTCATCATTGCCTAGTTGAAATCTGATTTCTCTCCCCTTAAACCCTCACACTTCACACTTCACTCACTCACTTTTGCATTTTCAAAGAGAAGGTAAATCTCTCTTCACTTTTCTCTCATTTTCTCATGTCTTCTTCCATCTTCAATCATTGATCTCTCAACATCCAACCAATGGATGTTGATGAGATTTAAGTATGTTGTTCATGAGTATGTCAAGAACATATTCAACCGTTGAAACTTTATAAAACGCTTTCTAACTCATTTTCTCTTCAAAACCGAAAATGATGTGGTTCTTGAACTCATGAAAATAGTTTGTTGAAAACATGAACAATTCATGAAGTTGTTATAATATATTACTATATATATATATATTGTTATTTTAGCCAAAGGGGATGATGATAAAATCAAAGGAACCTTTAGGAAATGTTTTGTAAAAATGAGAATGTATGTATTTCTATTTGTTTTTAGCCTTAAACCATGGCTTGGAACAAGTTGGAAAAATAGAAATCTTTGTTAAAAATGATGTTGAGGTTTATGAGTACATGAAGGTCTCATGAAACTCTTAAATGATACTTTGAATAACTTACTTTAAAGTGGTAAGATTATCAAAGAATGTTTTAAATCGGAATATGGAGTTTTAAGTATTTTGGTAACGATTTTAGAAATATCGGAAACTAACGAATTTTTATTGTGGTAGTTACGAAGATTTCGGTGTTCGAACCTTGAAACCAAACCAACCGTAGTTGACAAGTAAAAGCACGCTTCATTAAGGTGAGAGAGAACACATCGTGACATAGTGGTGTCCGAATATGACACCCGGATCTCCTAAACCATCTCAAAGGTTTTGGAGTTAACTTGGGTTTAAGAAACCCAAGATTTTCATGTTTGAATGCTTTTGAATATATATGATTGTTGATGAAATGTGTTGAATATTGTATATGAATGTTGTTGTGAAATTTTCTGAGTGCAGGTGGTTGAAAAACCACTCATTTTTAAATGTGTTTCAGTTGTCAAAAAGGGCAAAAATTGGCATTATGTCCAGTTTCTGTTGCCTGGGCGAACAAGGCGTCGTCGGGGCGAGCAAAAGTCCGCTCGGGCGAGCAAAAACTCGATTCAGTGAGAAAAAAAAAATCCCAGGATTTTCGCCGGGGCGAGCAAAAACTTGATTGAGCGGAAAAAAAAATTCCATAACTTAAGGAGTTTCTAGAACTTTCTCGCTTGGGCGATAATACCTTCGCCTGGGCGAGGAAAGCTCCAGTTGATTTAGGATATAAAGAGGAATTGTCGCTTGGGCGAGGGACGGTGTGGGAAGATTGGAATAAAATGATATTGAGAACAATGTGATGAACCCGGGTAGGGTGTGTTGTGATATAAAGGTTGTGGAATGAGATCATGGCTTAGATGCGAAGCATGACTTTGCAAAGGTATGAAAGCATTGTTTGTGTTTATGCCTTGTTGGGCAAGTATCCGACTTGAGGTCGTGAACTAGGGGTACCCTAGTAAGGATACATGATATCACTGAACAACGATCGACCGACCGTAAGAGGCTTGGTCATGTGACCGTCCAGGAGTACTCGGTGATGGGTTGTTATGATTGAGATGTTACCTGGAGCAAGTACGGTTGATGTACTATCAGGTCCCACGAGAAGCATTCCTTGTCGGGAGATGGCTTAAGGATGGGCCGATCATGTGTTTGATTAATACATTTGCATTTGATTCTGATTAAGAATGCATTGCATTGTGACCATGAAGTAGTGGAGAGGAAATGACGGGACGACTTAGAGCACCGTGAAGTAAGCAGGGACGGCACTGATTGGACGGTGATTCGCCAACATTGTCTTGAGGGAGAGTCTGGGTGAGACGAGTCCCTTGTATTCCTGGGGAGGTACCCTATTAGATCGGACAGTTCTCACAGGCCAAACTAGGCAACGGACAATTCTCACAGGCCAAACTAGGCAATCTCTGACAACCACTGGATTGCATTCGAGATCAATGAGAGGGATGCCCAGAAAGCGTTTGTACGACCTAGGTCCAGGTAGGACTGTTCCTGAGGGAACCGATCGATCTATTTTAATTCCTTGCGAGGATATGTTATTTCGGGTGGTACAAAACGACTTGGTATGAGACCTGTACTCTCGATTATTTCCGATTAGGATGTTGGATGGATATTGGTGTAAGGTGGATGATCATGACATATCATGCATACATTATCATTGTGGAAGTAAATTCCCACATGTGAGTTACAAGTATGGTGTATTCCTATGTTTATGTATGTGATGTGATTATGAGTATAATGTTGATTATATTATTTGATATATTGGTTTATGTTGATAAACGGTGAGTTATGATGTCGGTTATAGAAATATATGTGTATATTATTATTTGGGGTTATGGGTTATGAGCCTCACTTATGAGTTATTTAATTATAGTCATTATATCTTGTCGATGAATTATATATTGTCGATGAATTATATATTGATAAATGGTGAATTATGATATGGATGGGAATAAGTGTTGTTTACATTACATAGGTTGATTAGATTATTGTTTACGAGAACAACTGATGAGTTATAATGTAAATGTTATATATATATATGAACTGATTTTCATATCTGAGTGTAATATTCTGAGTAAGTCCACGCCGTCAATGAATTTACGTTCATTAGATGTCTTACTCTCTCTATTTCTCTTCTTTTCTATTGCTTGCTTTTCGGACGTGTGCTCGTCAGGTAGACAGCTCTGATCGGATTTGGAGCTACCCGTCTGTGATGTTCCAGGAGGGGGTATGAGGAATTGAGGAAGAGGCAGNGAGGGGGCATGAGGAATTGAGGAAAGGCAGTACCCTAGTCTTGGAGCGAGCCACTAGGAGTTGCTTATCATTTTGGGACTTTTGAAAACAAGATGGCTTCAGTTTGTTCATGTCTTTGTTTAGTGTTTGTTGGCGATGATTAATATTTTCGCCCTTTGTTTTTGGATTTTGTATATGTTAGTGGCGATGTAGTTTCCGCCTTTGTTGATTTAGTTTGTATGAACTAAAGATGACTTAACCGTTTATATGCATTATGTTATTCAGGAAATTGTGAATCATGTTAAGTTATCATTCGATAACGATAAGTTGATTTTCCGCATTTAAGTTACTTAAAGTGATGTCCCGGAAAATGAAGGTTTTAAAAAGGAAACAATTTTATACAATCTCTTTATTAAAAAAAAAATTTACCCATTTTTCCGCAATGTTTTTTAGAAGTATTTTTTTCGGGGCGTTACATTGATCACAAGAATAAAAAGTATCAGAATAAAATATTAAAATATCACATCATACATATTCTATATATACCAACAAGGCCATGATTTAATGGGGTGAGATCACACTAAATCACCATAAAGACCAAAAGATCAAGATTTCAATTTTTGAAAGCGATAATTATTAGAATGAGCATTCATATTCCCCAAAATAAATTAATTCTTTATCCATAGAGTGAGAGGAAACATTCCTAGAAAAAAATAAATACATATCCTATATATAAGATTTATTGTCAATTACTCCATACATGTGATTTATTGTCAATTACTCCATAGATTAGGTTTGCACCTCTTCTTATTGGGTTGGTTCTTGGATTCTTTGCAGCAGTATCATTTACCCCTTTCTGTTCCATTCCATTCCCCACCATTTCATCCATCCAAACCTAACAATAAGACCTTCAAAAGCTTTATCCTTTTACTTGGTCTCTCAGTGAAAGCCAAAGTTTTAGATAACACAAATGACTAGAGGAATATCTCAAGTCAGAGTTTCTCACTGCTACCAAACAGCCCTGAGTTGAGAAAACAATAACTTTCATTAAAATCATATTACAAACATTAGCTTAACATAATCCATAGGAATAATGCACATTCAAACAGCCCTGAGGTAATTGCAATTTGCAGTTGCATGAGGACGAAACAGCAGAAATTCATAAGAGGGGGCATACAGTTACATAATCACTACAAATAATACAGTGCAGGTGAAAGCTTGGAAACTGTTCGTTACCACCTCCGGTAGGTCAACTGACAGATAGAATAAGATTTCAGCAATGACCTCCAGGTGCACATTGAATGGTAATGATAATTTAATAAATAAACAAAAAATGAAAAGACTAAGAAAAAGCTGAAATTAGCAACATGGTCAGAGAGCGGGAGAGGGCACATGCTGGAAATCTCTGCACAATCTCACACATGGGAAGGAATCAATTCGGTTGCAGGTTAGGCAACACTGGGCAGATGTAGAGGCAGAATGCAGCTACAGCTACTGCAAATCTAAATTCTGAGTGCTCCAGTGGCAGGGTCATGGCCTGAATTGGTGTCCTTGTGCTTTAGAGAAATGTTTGCAAACTGAGATTCAAGGTCTCTGCTGTTGGTGCGCCTATGACTAGCTGATGGTTGTTGCGGCTTAAGTGTTTGCTGCTGCTGAAACAATGCGCGCAATCTTCCAATCTCTCTTTCCAGTACTTCCTGTTCCACTGCATTTCACATTGCACAATTTTTAGTGTACAAGACAAGCTCCTTTCATGTCTGATGATACTAATCATATGCCTTAAAAGAATTGAAGGGACTGACTGTCATTCGTTTTTTAGAAATCATATAGTAACTAGTAACTTCAATCAGTATCCTAGATGACTAGATTCTTTTGAATATGACAAATCAAACCACCCCTTCCTTAATCTCATGCTAGTAATTTTTCTTGCAATCATGCTCAGGTAAATAGAAGGTAGAACTGATTAACTATATACTTCCATGCCACTTATATGCTACAAATAAAAAACATCATGTATTTCCTTTCTATTAATCTATAAAATGAAATGAATCATCATTTCACAAGGAGTTCCCCAACAGGGCAGCAGGGGTATGAGAGGATTAAATGCAAAATAGAGAGATTGACATTTCCAAATTTAAAGAGAAGAGACATCTGGGTTATTAGAGCTTAGGTGCAATGGTAAGGTTATTGTTTGGTGACCAAGAAGTCACAGGTTCAAATCCTGGAAATAGCCTCTCCACTTATGGGGTAAGGTTGCATACATATTCCCTCCCTAGCCCCCACTAGGTGGGAACCTCATGCACTGAGCAGCCCTTTAGAGATATAAGTTACACGAAAACCTCAATTGGTAATGCTCTGATAATAGCAGCTTACAATATTTGATAAGCTGCTCCTGTGCTAAACTTTCTAAGCGTTGCTTGAGTGCTTTATTCTCCATACTCAGGATAAGATTTTGCTGGTTAAGAAATTCTAGTTCAGCTGACACTTCAGACCCTTCTGCCTATGTATTGACATATAGAGGAAAAGAATCAGAACTTACAACTATCCCATAAAAATTATATATGCATTCTCAAAACAAATGTCATTCTGCAATCATGCAGAATGTTGACTTACCGAAAGTCCAAAACTTACCTGCAAAGCTTGGACATTTCTTTCCAGCTCAGCTATGTATTGAAGTTTACGGACCCGTGAACGTTGGGCAAATTGCCTGCATTAAAAGTGTTTCAGAAGTATTTTCTCTTGCCATATAGGAATTTTTTGGTTGCAATTCAAATTTATGTTTTGGCAAAAAAGGACTTTTGGCCCCTTAATTGTTTTGACATTTTGGTCCCTTAACTCTATTCCATTACCACGTTAGTCCCTCCGTTAAAACTTTTGGTAACTTGTAAGTGAAACAACGTCATTTTGTATGTGAAACGGACAGTGTTACCAAAATATTTAACAGAGGGCCTAACACGCTAATGGAAACAAAGTTAAGGGACCAAAATGACAAAAACAACTAAGGGATCAAAATGAGAAAAACAACTAAGGGACCAAAAGTGTGTTTTTGTCTTTATTTTTTCAACTCAAATAGCAAAAAAAGAAATTACATGAAGAAAAGCATGGCGTATTTGCTTCCCCATCCCTCCCCACAATATCCCAATTTTGTTTGCATGAGAAAATAAGTAAACCAAATTTAGTAATGTGCACTCCATTTTATGTGACAAATAACTGTTATAACTTATATTTCCCCCTTCTAAGTACATCATTAAGAAATTATGCACCACATGCATAATAACCTTTAATTTGATACTATAAACATAGGCAGCCTATTTCGAAAAGTTTAGAAGGAATGATAGAGCATAACATGGTCTGATGGATTTGCTATAGGAACCAGTTCTGAATGGAAGAGAAAATAGATGGTACAGAAGCAGAAGGTCAAACCCTTAAACAGAACTTGCAGCCTATAAAGCACGGATACGGATACGTGTGTCAAATACGATACATATCTGATACGTCGACACACATTTTTCTAAAATATAGGATACAATATGTTTAGGGATATGTATATAAAATAGTAAAAAATACATAAAATATGACTAAAATTATAAGTGTAAATCAAAATATCCAAAAGAGAAAATATAATGGAAATTGCAAATATTGCCCTCCAAAATTCCAAGTACCAAAACTAGAAAATATAGTAGAATAATTCATAAAATTACTTAAATAAGTTGGTTTTTGCTTGATTATTGGGATGTTGCTTAGCTTTGATAAAGCATATCATATTTTATCCTATTTTTTTGTTGAAAACATATCAAAAATGTATCTTCATCTTTATTTTTTTTACTTTTTTATTTTAATTTTTGGATACTCTACGGATATATATCCTTCACGAATCCGAGTGTGTCCGTGTCGGATACGTGTCCGACACTGATACGTGAGGGTGTTCAACGAATCCGTGCTTCAGAGCTTGCAGCCTCTAGATCATATACTAGTCGTAAAATCATGCAAATTATTGTAAGTACAATAAAATCAGAAAACAGAGAAAATAACTACATACTGTTTAGCACGTTTTGTATCTGTCTCAGAAGCAGATGACTTCGCATGTGAACCATCCTTTCGTTCAGAAGATGATTTTGTATCCTGTATGCCAGGTTCTAGTGAGTCGTACTTTTCATTTGCAGTTGATGGAAGCCCATCTGCTTCATGTGGTGCATATGGTGATCCTGAACTCTTCAAAACAACATTTTCTTTGCTAGAGGGAGAAACACCTGGATGAGTCATGGCATTTGAAAAAGAGTCCCATGATCTATTTCTCTGTTTTGTTGCATTCATTTCTGCATACGTGGGTATATGATGACCGTCTTTGCCATGACCAAATTCTTGAGATGACCAAGATGGAACAGATAGCAAATTCTGACCAGCATAATTGATATTAGTCGCATTAACTGTATCTAAGTATGCAAAAGAAGAATCACTTGACGAACGCCGATGACCACCCCTTCGCACAGGTGTCTCTGGCTCATTAAGGAGATCATCAAGCCATGAGGGTTGCTCCTCCATAACATGGCTCTCAGATGAAGTACGTTGGTGGTGTGTATTTCCCTCTCTACGATTCTGAAAGGCTTTTGAACCAACTGCAGAATCAGCATATGGTTGCGAAACACTCGGAAATGGACTTTTAGGAGGAAGAAGAGGATGTTTTCCATTGTACATGAAATTTCTGACACCTGATGAGCCCTTTGAATTTGCCATAGAAGCAGAATAAATACCTGTCCAGTAAGAAGCAACGAATTACAAAAGAATGTGGTAAAGTATGTGAAAAGATAAAGAAGTTAATACAATAGACAAATATGGACAGATATTCCAACAAAAAAACAAACAAGGAGCATCTTATCAAACATGTTTGAACCACCTAAAGCTAGACTCTAGAAAATAGTTGCTACCTCAACTTTATCTCCAATGCATTCATCCCTAATTCTATTTTGTCTGGTGTGTCTACTTATCCAACACAACATTGTCAACAACCATAAACAAGTAAAAATAGATACTTCATTGAGATATACACCCAATGTTTAAAATAGCGGTTGTGGTTACTGTGATTGCGGCCATTGCGATGCAGATTGCAGCCATTGAAATGTGAATTATTTTGTAATTAAAAAATATTTTTGAGTTGGATGTGGACCAAATGCGATCTGATGCGGTTGCATTGCAGCCCAATGTGACCACATCATTGTGACTCGGGGTCACACCACAATTGCAGTTTGATGCGGTTGTTGCGGTCACCACAATATTGCGGCCGCATCACGTGACACGGTCTGCAATTTAAATCATTGTTAATATGCCTAAGAACTAAATATTCCATAGCTCTACAAAGCACATATTTGGTTGGATAATATCCCACCTAATGCTAGCAGGTTTATAAATCTATACTTTTTAACTTGGCTAAAATGCAACTCTAAATTTTTTGAAGCCACCTCATGAACAATCTAACTTTCACTTAACACAGATATTATACCATATAATTGACAAATGTTGTCCGCTCTATCTTCCCGCACAATAAAGGAGCATCACATGCTATATACATTTTCATTATTAGCAAGCACACCCGGTATCAAATACTACCCAGCACATTAGCATTCATAATCACATCTCCCATCATGATAACCACCAATTTTCAAAGTTTAACCTCAGCTACCATGCTGAATAAATTGGCATACATAAAACTCAAACTCAAATCCAAAAAATTGTATCTTCCAAACCTTGCAAGGCAAAAGTTCAATCCCAATGTAACAGAAAACTCATCAACAATGATTTAAGAACGAAAAAAAACAGATTTCTGGAGCCACTAACTGGAAAAACTATCCAATCTCCAAACAAAATTTTACAGAAGAAAC
This sequence comes from Lupinus angustifolius, assembly GCF_001865875.1. NCBI lineage: Eukaryota > Viridiplantae > Streptophyta > Magnoliopsida > Fabales > Fabaceae > Lupinus > Lupinus angustifolius. Next base: position 12,434,179 of record NC_032020.1, read on the forward strand.
TTTCCACCCACAAAAATTTAAATAAAAGATGGGACTAATAGAAAAAAATTAAACGTATCTAGCTAAAAATTATGTTTTATTTTGAAGAGTCGAGAAAGTAATCAAATATAGAAAGTTTACGTTGCTGCATTTCCTACAGAATCTACCCAAAGCATGCATAATTGCATAAGCATGCATTCAGAAATTAAGAAAAAAAATAAAATTCCACGAAAAAGGGAAATTACTGTTAATGGAAACAAAAAAGCTGCAATGTGCAAGACTGTGGCATCAATCGGCCAATAATTTCAAGCTGACTGCAAGAATTAGGAACAAAACGGAGATAAATTCGTATTAGAGAAGCAAGCGAATTTAATTTTGAAAGAAAAACCAAAAAGAGAAAAGGGAAAAAATCTAACCTTTGGAGATTGAAGATTCGAGATCCCTAAATGCAATGGGTAAGAGGAGCTTGAAATCGAAGCAAAGTTTTCTCTTTCCAACTTCTAGGGTTCGTTTCTTCAACCACCTTTGATTCTCTCTCTCTCTCTCTCTCTCTCTCTCTCTGTATATCTCTCTGTCTTGTCGTTGAAGCTGGGGTGGGGCTTAATTGCAAACTCATCAAATTATACTTTTGCCTTTTCACATTTTAACCCCCAAAAATGTCACTTATTCTAAAATTGTTACTCGTAATTTTCTGTTTAAAAATAATAATACGCATATTAAAATCAAAACAAGCTTTTTTTATATAAACCAAGATTACTCAAATGGTTAATTTATAAGTCATAACTTATTGTATGAATGTGCATACTCAGTATTCTTCAATCTAGATTAAAAAAATACTCAATCAACCTTCACCGGACAAACCTCACTTTTGTGGAATGTTATGTTTCAATTATGCATACCACGTAGGCCACAACAAACTCACAATTAATTAAAGGTGAGAAAAATAAGTGTCCCAATAAAAAAACACTTTTTATAATGTTATGTTTTTTTATTATCAATCTGATGAATGTATTTAATCATAGCTTATTGTACGAAAACAGGTTTACTTTGATTCCAAAATTTTAAATACACGGATTAAAAATCAGTGCATGGCAAAAAGCTGCTTCCTTTTTAATGATTTTTTAAACCTATTAAGATTGCGATGATAAAAGGGTAAAATGTATCTTTATATAATAAATTAAATATTTAATATTCTGAATTTAGTTCTTATTTCTTAATTCATTATCTTACACCTAACTTTTATGATTAATGCTTTGTTTGGTTTATGAGAGAAAATAGGATAAAGGAATATAAAAAGAAATAGTATAAATATAGAGAAAGAAATAAGAAAATAAATTAATCATAAGAGTTGTTTGGTATGATAAAAACATGAGAGAATTAGAAGAAAGAGAACTATATTTATCAAATAGACAAATTTACCCTTTATAATAATGAATATATGATTAAGATAAGGATGCTATGGTAAATTAAAAAAAAATCTTTCCAATCTAACTTTTCTTCTCGTCCCACCGCTTTTAATTTCTTTTTCTTCTCATTCTCTTCTTCCATGTGAGAGAAAAAGGTTCTTTCTTCTTAAACTGTCTTCGTATTCTATTTCTGCTACACCCTAAGAATCTCTTCTTTTAACAGTACACAATATATAATAAAATTAATATTTTTATATAAAATAAATGAGTATAAAATATCTACTCATACTGTTGATGTTGATTTAGGTTGTTGTCATGTTCGCACGCCTATTTTGTCTATCGAAGACATTGATGCTCTGACAGTCATAGTTACTATGGAGGAAGTGACTAAAGTGGTTATGAATATGAAAATTTTCAAAGCTTCTAGTCCTGATGGTTTCCAACCCTAAGAAGTATTGGCAAATTGTGGGGGTTAAAGTCTGGTCCTTGGTGCATAATGCTTTTACACTTGGTTTCTCTGATAGTCGTCTCGTGGAGACTCTTGTTGTGCTTATTTCGAAGATTGATAATCCTATTTCCTTGAAGGAGATGAGACCTATTAGTCTATGTAATGTCATCTACAAGGTGATAACGAAGGTGTTGGTGAATAAACTAAGGTCGTATCTGGATGATCTAGTTGGTCCGTTACAAAGTAGTTTTATTTGTAGGAGATGTACTTCTGATAACATCATTCTTACTCAGGAAGTCATGCATTTTCTGCACAGAACCAAGTCGAAGAAGGGAGCTATGGCGTTTAAGGTGGACCTTGAAAAGGCTTATGACAAAGTCAATTGGGATTTCTTACAACTTACTTTGACTGAGTTTGGTTTTCCTCAGATTTGTGTGGATCTAATTATGTGGTGTGTGAGGTCCAGCAACATGTCTATTTTGTGGAATGGTTCTAGATTGGAGAAATTTGTGCCCACTAGAGGTTTTCGTCAGGGTGACCCTATGTCTCCGTACCTTTTCGTTCTGTGCATGGAGAAGTTAGCCCTATTTATTCAGCAAAAGGTAGATTCTGGCTGATGGTTGCCCATTAAACTGTCAAGGGGTGGGCCACCCCTATCACATCTTTTGTTCGTTGATGATGTTCTTCTTTTTTGTAAAGCTTCGAAGGCTCAAGTGAGGTGTATTAATAATACCTTGGACGTCTTTTGTAAAGCTTCTAGTCTCAAGGTGAATGTGGACAAGTCTAAGTTTATGTGTTCTAGGAATGTGCTTGTGAGTAAACGTAATAGCTTTATGAGTATCTGCTCTATGCGAGCTATATGTAAACTTGATAGATATTTGGGTATTCCTCTTGTGCATGGAAGGTGCCAAGGTCTATGTTCAACTCAATTCTTGAGAAAATTCAGAGGTGTATGTCCACTTGAAAGTCTAATCTCCTGAATAAATCAGGTAGGCTTTGTCTTGCCAAATCTGTTCTTAATTCGATCCCTACTTATACTATGCAGACTATGTGGATTCCTTAGACCGTGTGTAATGACATTGCCTGAATGACTCATAACTTCATCTGGGGTGGGGATGTTCGAAGGCGCAACCTTAACCTGGTGAAGTGGGATATTATTACTAAGCCCAAACATCATGGTGGCCTTGGTCTTCGTGATTCTCGCTCGGTGAATACTTCTCTCCTTGGTAAACTTTGCTAGAGCTTATTATCTGATCAGAATAAACTTTGGTGTAATGTTTTGAGGAGTAAGTATGTGGGTGACCTCTCGGTTTTGTTTGTTATTCAAAAGCCTTGTGTTTCCTATACTTGAAAAATCATTTTGAAGGCTAATGCATTGCTCAAAGAAGGCTTTGCCTATCATGTTGGCAGTGGTGACCAGTCTTTCTGGTATGATAATTGGTGTGAGTTTGGTAAAATTTGTAACATGGTGGACTATGTTCATATATCTGATACTCACCTTCGTGTTAGTGATCTGTGTAGAGATGATTCTTGGGCTTTCAACAGTTTATCAACTCTTCTTCCGCAAGAGGTTTGCCAATTGATATCAGATTGGGTTGTCCCCAGTTTCTCTTCGACTTAGGTTGGTTGGTTTTGGCATCACCATGCTTCTAGTAGCTTCACGGCTAATTCTGGTTACAATTGGCTTAAATCTAGTGACAATGATGATCTTCATAGCTCAGAATGGAGGTGGGTGTGGAGGTTATTGGTTCCAGAAAAAGTGAGATTCATGTGTTGGCTTGCGATTCATAGCTCGCTCCCTACCAATGATCTTCGTTTTCAGAGACATATATCTCCGACTTCGGTTTGTGCTCGATGTAATGGGTTTGTGGAAGACCTTTTCCATACTATTAGAGATTGTCCTAACTCGGTCCTTCTTTGGCATCGTCTTGGATTTGTCCATCCTAATTTCTGGAGTAATCAACCCTTCAGCAGCTGATTGAGGTATAATTCTACACTCCCTAATGGTAGTCTTTTCTTAGCAGGCATCTGGTGGACTTGGAGGTGGAGGAATAATACCATTTTGGGTACTCAGGCTTAGGATATCACCTATGTGGCTGCTCGTGTCCATCAGGACTATAGAGATTGGGCTTATTCTAATTTAGATTATGGTTATGGGGATATCTCTATCTCTCCGGTTCAATGGTTTCATCCTGCAGCTGGGCAAGTGAAGCTTAATGTGGATGACAGTTGTTCTATGCATTCCAATATCATGGGTGGCGGTGGTGCTATCCGGAATCATGAAGGAAAATGGCTTCTTGGGTTTTCATCTTGTGTTGGAGTTGGTTCTGCTGTTAGCTGAGTTCTTTGCGATGGAACAAAGATTGCTTTTGAGTTGGGATGGGGGATTTCGATCTGTTGTGCTTGAGTGTGATTGCTTGGAGGCTGTGCAAATTATTACGAAAAGTCTTGTGGTTAGATACTAAAGGATTTCCGAAGTGGTGAGTCGAATACGTAAGCTATTTGCTCGTTGCTGGGTGGTTCAGATTAGCTTTATTCATAGAGAGACTAACTCATTGGCGAACTTTATGGCAAGGAAGTGTGCTCTTTCGGGCTCCAGTCTCAAGATTTAGGTGACTGCTTCTGCAGGTGCGTCAGATTTCTTAGTTTTGGATGTCTTAGCTTAGTTTTTATTTTTATTTCCGTTGTACCAAAAATAATATCTACCCATATTAGGAAATAAATTATCTTATTTCATCACTAAAATTATGACATGTCCTATCTAATATTTTTCTGGAAAAAAACATTTCTAAAAGCTAAAAAAATAATACACATCATAATTTTAGTAATTGGATGACATAACTTATCTTATAATATAAAGATATACCTTATTCTCAAAATAAATATTCTACACTAACATATAAGGAGTAAATTATGGAATGACATATAAGAAATAAATTGTGCTATGTACTTCTTGAGTGGAAGTAATTTCTCTCGTTTTGTGCATTAAATGATATTTCTTCTTTAATTTATAAGTCAGCATAATCCAAAACAAATTAGTTTCTTACCCAAAAGGGTGAGGTGATACTTTTGATAGTACAAAAAGAATCACAAATAAAATACAAATTTATTTTGGTTTTGAGTAGCCCTTAGATGTACAATATTTGTTTAATTTCATGCTCCTCAAAACCAAAAAAGTTTCTTCAATAACTCAATCAATTCCAAATTTACAACTTAATAAATTAAAGGTCAAAAGCTAAGGTATGATCAACATGGGCAACCCATAATGTAAACGGATATTATTGGTTAAAAAAATTACCAATCTTTAAAAAGCAATTAATGAATTAACAATGTTCATCATGCAAACAACATGCATATATAAAATAACCAAGCCAATATACATTTATTTGACACCACATAGTTGCTAGATGAGGACAAAAAAAACCAGGTAATAGTGTCATCTACAAAATACTTCTCCATGTTAAAAGCAATATTGGCAGTTTGGGAAATCCTAGAACCAGCTAATAACATTATACAAATTGAGATCTATTCTTCATAAGCCATTTATTCCTTTTCATTCTTCACATCACTGAAAGATGAGACTTACATAGCCAATAGCTTCAACACAAGTAGCTGATAGCAAAACATGGTTAAGATCCCAGCAACTTTTTCCATTTTGCATATGACCAAATAATCAGGAAAAGGAATATGCAACCTGCAGATATGCTCCCAACAAAGGGCCAGAATAAATTTTTTGTTTCATATAATTCACATGGAATGTTCATACCGAAAGCACCAGCAATCAAAGTTTCAACAGCAATGGCGAATGATGCAATGGTCAGTGTCAACTGCAGCTGAATAAGTTCGTTTCTATGGTTATCAAGTTGGATGTTGACATAGTCTTCTGTATCATCAATATACTCTCTAACCTGAAAATCAATAGCCAATAAGAAGTGAGAACTACACCACTTCTATAAAATGATAATAAAAATGAAACAACAATCCCAGTAAGTCTCTTGTATCAAAGTACAAAAGCACAAGTAACTGCATCTTGGAATCAAATTTAGCCAACATTTTAAAATGATATATAAAATGGAAATATACATCAGTCAATCCAACATCAAGGTCCATCAAACATTACTACTTTCCCTTCTAATTAACCCATCCCATACTTATTTCTTTTATCAGAAAAGTGAAACTTATTAATGAAATTGAAATTTTCCCCATCACATACTTTGGGGGACTGAGTAGCAGTGATGCATCAAAATGCCTGTCATACCAGGTATCTGATACATATCATATCGGGAGCTTAGGAGCGGTTGGCCCTGGGGAGGTGCAGTAAGTGACTAAGTGCGACCGCCATGCTCACGTTAATAAGAGGTTCATTTTAAATAAAAATATATCTAATTAAACACCTTTTTTCTGATTTATTTTATTAGTATGTTTATTTTTATAAATCATATAATGATTTTATTTCATTCTATAATTTTACTTTTTAAGTCATTTGGCGAACATGATAACAGAGAAAAAATAGTTAAAATTTTAGAGCTCTTTGAAATTTAAAATTTGATAAATAGTTCTGTTGGCAAAGTTGCTGAACATAAAGTGGAGTACCCACTAGCTACGCAACTTTCCATATCCCCATACAAAACTTTGCCTGTGATTTTTTTAATAAATTTAGGGCCCATATTTTATCCACGCTAGGCCTCAACTATGTCAGGACCGGCCTTGCAGGAGCTTTGATACTTTCTAAAAATCCATCGCCACAAAACTAGCATTACCACTAATCCCTAAGCATTATCTCTAGAATTATGGTAACAAAACTTGCTACCCCTATTCGTGCTGGATTAAATACATTACTGGAAGCTTGAGAATACCCAGGGCAAGCTCACAGTAGCAGTAGCATCAAATTGAAACTAGCAACAACAACCTATTCTCAAAACAAGAGAAAAATAAAAAGGAAGGGAGAAAGAATCACAATTCACATGTCACAACAAACTTTGTCCAGACTGAGTCATGTTATGGAAATCAAATGTATATATGACTTTATCATCTAAAAGTACTAGAGCACTTGGATGGGATGATAAAATCAAAATCGAGTATGACAAGTTCAACCTTCAAAGTTAGACACAGACATGACTTCAGCAGAATTTGGTCATAAAAACACTTACAGACAGTATCTTGTTACGAGTTCCATCCAACTGCATAAAATATGCTTCAAGCAACATCTCCAGTTCCTCCACATCATTATCATCATTGCTAGTCACAAGACTTCCACTTCTGGTAGAACCTAATCGGCGAAGGTTAGAAAGGTTATTTGAGACTGTGGCTCCAGAATGGGCCTCAAATTGCTGATTCTGCAACCACTTCCTGGTCAAATATAACTGTGCCATATCTTCATTGTCATCTAACAGATGTTCAATTTCATCCCGGACCTGTAACAGTGGGTCATGCATTTCCTAAGAATGATATAACTTATTTATAAAACAGAGAAATGACCTATAGCCCTCTACTATAGGATAGCCTATTACCACAAAAAAGGAAGCACAGTACAGTGGACAGATAGAGAAAACTCAAAAATATCCTCAGTGACTTGAGCAACCTTGGGAAACGTGAAGACTACAAAAATGGATGGTGACTATAGTAAAACTAAACTAAAAGAAACAAAGGGAATATAATAATGGGAGGAACAGCAGGAAGAAGAATATTGTACTTATGCAGCATACCTTTTGCACACGTGCCAGCAAACGTGTAAGGTTGCTCTTCAAACTTCGCACATGTTCAAGATTCTTGGTGCTAACGTTCCTAGCCAATTCATCTAGTACAGGGTAAGCACCTCTCTCAAGGTCTGCCACACTTGAATCCAGAAAAGTACAGACAACTTCTAAAGCAATCTCCAAAACTCGAAACTCAAATGGAAGCTCAGCTTGCAAACCTTCAGCGGATTCTGGTGCAGGTAACCATTGTCTACCAATAGAAACCTGCATATCATTTTCTTGTTCATCTGCAGGTCCATGAAGCTTAGGTTGATTTTTATATGGAAGTTGTTGCCTGAGTTGTTCAACGAATGGAAGAACCTCCTGGCGAAGAGGATCAAGCAATAGCACTTCTTCAGCTGTGACTATAGCCTTTATAAACTCCAAATTAACTACCATTGCTCTCTCTCTGGCTGCAATGAAAATTATGTGATTCCAGTCCTTATATAATCATGAGAACTTCCACATGAGGAGGAAAAGTGAAAAGTATAAGGAGAGTAGAACCACTACAGTGCCTATAATTGTGAATAAATATTTGAACACCAGAAGAGAATTAGTAAACATAGAGATGCTGCCAAAACAAACATAATTTTCTTCCACATAAGTCCAAATGCAACTTTTTCATGTGGCTCAGTGCACGAGGTTCTCACTTAATGGGGTTTGGATAAGGTAAATATCCACAGCCTTACCCCACAAGTGGAGAGGCTATTTCCAGAAGTCCAAACACAACATTAATTTGCTACTTTGGCAAACATAGACATGTAAAATGCACACAGGAAGTATTTGAAAGAGCATATAGAGTTTATTTGAGTTCTAAGAATATCTTATGATCCTCTATAAGCTCTTTTTTCCTTACAGAGGAGGGATGTATGAAGATCAATTATGAATAACTTTATCGGAAAAGCTTAGGAAAACATGCTCTTTGTAGTTTATTCAAAAAGAAAAAAACTTATTGAATAAGAAATTCATTAAGTTATTTATCCAAACACACCATAAAAGTCTACAAACTAGTCTACCTTTTACCATGCATTCATGCAACCCCCATATTCATCCAATTCCCTTCAGCACAAAAGTCACATACCCCGAAAGCGATTAGTTCCTTACCTATAAGGTAAAAGATACTCTTGGTAATACAAAAAAAACACTCAAACAATGCACAACACGAATTCCTAATACTGAAACCTCATCTCTCAATCCAAGTTACACAGAATCCATAAAGACATAAGGGTAGGAAACACAACACAATTTTTACCACCAACCCAAAATTGGAAGCTGAAACATAATTCAACTAGTTTCCAGTAAAATCAGAACTACAACAAAAATTCCCACAAACCCTAAAACTCATAAACTTCAAAAGAAGAATTTCAAAAACCAAAATCTCAAAGTTCAAACATAGCTAAACATCATAGCACTACAATCAACCACTCATAGAAACCCTAAAACTCAAATAACAAAGCCAAAAGGTTAAAAAATCAAAATTCAATAAACTACCGAGGATATTAGAGGAGTGAGAGAAGACAGGGCCCAAAATCCTCAAATCCCTAGCAGGAATCGCAGCATGACGGATGATCATATTCTTGTCCCACTCCACCAGCTCCGATCTTCCCGTCCGATCAACCCGCATCCACAACCTCGCTCCGCCGGTCTTCTTCTTCGCCTTCGTCACCGCACCGCCGCCACCGTTTTCGAATGAGGAACCGGAAATCGCGGGAGGCGGCGTTGCCAGCGGAGACTGCGACGGTGGCTTCTTGGTGCGGCGGCGTGGGGATGAACGGCGAAAGGAAAAAGGACCCTTACCCATTATTAAAAATAATTAATTAATAATAATAATAATTAATATTTGAATATTGGGTAGTGATAATGGGAATGGGAGAGAGAGGGTTCTTCTTGTTCTTCCATATAATACAAATCTCTCTCTCTCTCTCTCTCTGCGCCTTTTGTTTAGAGAAGTTAATATAAGAAGAAGAGTATAAATTAATATGATAATGATTGATAGATTAAAATAAAGTTAATTTTAAAACAAACAGATTTAAATTTCACTACTTTCTGTTGTTGCTGTTATCCTTTTCCTTCAAAAGTCAATGTGGCATTGACTTTTTATTTAATTTATGGTAACTTTGTTAGCATCAACCATTTCTCTAATGGACAACTGAAAATTACTTTCATTCGAGATAAAATATCAAAATTAGTCTTTTTGAGAATTTTTATTAATAAAAAAATATGTGCAGTAACAATGTATGAATTTTACACACTGAATACATCATTCATATCTAATTATCTTTGACTTTTTTGTTAAATAAAGTAATCCAAATGAAATATGGATGATAAAAGGGGACAAATTATCTACAATTCATCCAAATCCTTCTAAACTAGATCCATCCAAAATCATTATTTAAAGCTAATGTATATAATATAATGAATAGTGGTGATAATTGATCATTCAAATTCATATATTATATCCGATTGATATATCCATGCATGAAAACCTAATCTGTCTAAAAACAATCATTCAAAATGACATTATTTGTTTTTAATTTTAAACAAATTCATCCATGATTCTTTCTCTCACTTTTAATCTTTTATTAAATTGATATCAATTATAAGATATGTGTATGTAGTTAATATGAAAAGTTTATCATTAAGGATATAATATATATATAAGTGTGAGAGAAAAAATATGCATTGATAGCGTATGGAATTTATACAATATTAGTAGATCATCCACAATTTATATTTATCATAATTGATTTTTCAAAAAGGTAATCCAAATGAATGGTAGATAATGTAGTGATTATGTGTAAATCTTTATAATAATAATGGATATATTTACACATAGAACCTTAAGTGTCACATGCTTTAGAATATTCCAATTTTTTTTAATCTTTTTCTAAAAGTTCAAAAAATCACTTTTTTATAAAATTATTCTTTAAAAGTTTTTTTAAGTTTGATTTTAAAAAATGATTTGTTGAGATAATAGTTTTTAAAATAATGATTTTCTTCAATAATGTTTAGTTTCAATAAAAAAATCAATTAGATTGGATATTCATCCATCTAAATTCATGAAAATGGAGTTATGGATGAATTAGATATAATTTAAATGAATTTATATGAATTGACGAATGACTTTCCATCCATCCATTAGCATCCAACTCAAAATCTATTCATTTGCCATTATTAATAAATGATGAGGTAAGTATATGTAAATGTTTAAAGTGTATAAATATTATATACGAATCATCAACAATGTAAACACTGCATAGAAAATTTAGTAATAGAATTTGTTGATCACTTATAACTTATAAGATCTACATTTTTTTGCTGGACGTTTTTCTTTATAAATTGATTGGATATAATTCAATTGTGTCAAGCGGTTTTTATTATGAATGTTTCTTAAGAATTATTATTTTTAAGCATAAATTAAAGGTTGTATGATCCATGATGTTTAACATTTATGAACTCAACCTTAGTCTTTTGAGAGGGAATATAACACCACTAGTTGAATTGCAAGGTTAACGTAACTCCATGTCATAGTATAATAACAACAAAAAAAACTATTCTCATCCTTAAAAAAATTGTGTCTAATAATTTGACTTCCAAAATTGAAAAAATCAAAGTATTTTTGGAAAATCTAATATATCTATTAAATTAGTCTTTGTGATAATTTTTTGGGATACTTTAGTCCTTACAATATACTATTTTAACAACAATTATACATTCCTACTTACAATTGTAAATGTCATACTAGTAATGCAAATGATGATAATATAAACGAGCGTTGATTCAAGTGATACATGCTTGATTTTCTTTAAGCAAAGTCTCAGGTTCGAGTCTTGTGGATAGAAAAAATGTCCGCTGGGAGAGATAGCCCCACGTACTTGTGGATGTTCTTGGTTCGGACAAGATTACCTCTAGCACGAGGATACCTGTGAGAAACAAAAAAAAAATAGATATCAGATAAATAGAAAGGTAAGAGACAAAGTGAACTAATTGATAAACTTTACTAGATTATCATCTATAAAAAAAATATTTTCCGTCGAATTAGCTCTGCTTAGCTTTCAATTTGCCTCTGACTATCAAATGAAATGTGAATAACCCGCCTCCCCTCTTTGAAATAAGGGGCGCTTCTGGTTCTGTCGGTGCTTAAAACAATTTTGTCTTCTCCATATTACTTATTATTATATCTCTAGAGTCAATAATTTTATATGAGGAACTACTGAACTCAATCACTTGCTGTCGTTACCCTTCAGTTTTCTATTGAGGTCTAAGAAGTACTCAAATTGGATTAGTGATCGATTTCTAGGTTTCGTCGTAAACCTAATTGGTTACTTCCAATTACGTAAATCAATAGTTCAAACCGCACTCAAAGGTAAGACATTTCCCATTTTTATAGGAACTTCTGTACCAGAAATAATGGTATCTCTAATGATAGCCCCTCTGAGGTGTAAAATATATTTTTTTTCACCATCCGATGAGAAATATTATTTTTGTTAAGTTTGATTAAATGAATATACCAATAGCATAAGGATAAAGTTATTAAAAAGGTGAAGGCATTGTTTCTTTGCAAAACATAGCATGGTATGCAACACTCTTCATGATAAAAATGAATAAAATGTCACTCTCGTCTTTGGTTTTAGGGTTCTTCCATGATATTCCTTCTCCACTTATTATTACTGATTTGGTTGAAAACAAAATAAAGTAAACGACCACAGTGGGAGTCGAACCCACGACCTTCTGATCCGAAGTCAGACGCGCTAATCCACTGCGCTATGCGGTCTTTTATATTCTTCATCTGCCAATGTACTATATAATGTATACCTAGTTCCTTAGGGTGATTTTTTGGTACTACCTAGTACCATGTACCAGGGTACCAGTAAATTAACTAATATGTTTCGGGATGCGTGACTGTCCCTCCCAACAAGTGTCACTCTTATAAATTGAATTTTGACCTTTTGATTATCGTAAATATCTATGGGTTGTACACAATTAGACCCATTCTTTGTTAGTCAAGACTTATTTTTTTCATTTTTTGTTGTTATGGTTTAATTCCGGATTTGAACTGCATAACTCTTCTATGTTTCGGTTTTCAGTTTAAAGACAAATTGCTCTCCTATATAAGAGTTTTAAAATCAACATTATTAATTGTTTGGATTAATATAAAAAGTATATAGGCTTATCACTTTAAATAGTTCCTTCAACCATCAACCTACTAAGGTTTAGTTATAAAAAATGTTATGCAAGCATGGAGTATAATATTTGCAGTAGTAACATGATTTAATGGTTTTAGTTGTTATGGTTTAATTCTAAATTGGAATGCCGGCTCTGGAATTTATATTCCAAATCAAAGACAAAATTATTTCCTTTATAGGAGTAAAATCAACATTATTTAGAACAACATAAGAAGTATATTGGCATATCACTATTGCTTCAATCATGAACTGTTCTCTATTTAATTAAGTTATATAAATATGCTTTGCAAGCAGATTAAAATATCCATAGTAGCAACATGGTATAAAGTTATATAACTACACCATTCGCAATAGCAACATGGATAAAAGGATTTGGATGTAATTTGGGTTCAAATCTTGAGAGTGTACCTTTTTTTTTTTTTGACAAAATATTCATTCCTCCATTTTGTTTGGGAGTTACTAGGAAAAGAGAGGAAGAGGGATCAAATGGTTAGGAAGGAAGAGGAAAAATAAATTAATGATAATGTTAGAATATTTTTCATTTTTCCTTAAAAAAAAATGTAATTAACAATGAGAAATAGATAATAATATATAATTATATAATATTACTAAAAATATTTAGGTATTTTTGACATTTTATCTCCAAAAAATCATAAATTGAGGAAACTTTAAAAATAGACACATGAAGAGTTTTGGAGAGTTTGAGAAACTCTTCAAAACATTTCTCTCTCTTTCATCCAACTCCCAAATAAGGGGAGGCTTTTCAAAGTCATCCATTCTCTTCTTTTTTCTTCAAAAACCTCACTCCCAAACAAAGCCTCTAAGAGAAAAAGGATTATCATTTATAAGTTTTATATAATGTTACTGCATTATCCATCATTTATATTTAATCATTTTAACTATTTATAAAAGTAATAAAAATGAATTATGGATGGTGATGCATAGACTGTGTATAATTTTTTATACTACGGAAGTCTACATCTCTACATCATTTGGCTAAACATAAGAAGTATGTATATAAGATATAGGCTTATCACTATATATGGTTGAGTTATAAAAATATGGTTTGCAAGGGAAGAGTATAATATTGTTGTAGTAACAAGGTTCAAGTCCCATTGTCGATTTTTTTTTCTTTTCAATTTTAAGAGAAATTGCTTTCCTTTAGTAAAATGAAAACAATTTGGACCAACATAAGAAGTGTATAGGCTTATTATCACCATAAATATTTGATTCAGCAATGAACCTTTTCTGTTTTGATTTTAAAGTTTTGCTTTGCAAGGAAATATTATAACATCTGTAATAGCAATGTGGTTTAATGGTCTCATTTGTTATGGTTAATATTGTTTTATGAGAATAATGTATCTCTTTATATCAGGATATAACTTATTTTCTATAACCAGTAAGAATGTGACATGTGTGCTATTTTGTTTATTTTAAAAAAGATTTTTATAGAAAATGATGAAACATGACACATGTCATAGTTTCACTGGCAGGAGGAGATAATTTATCTTCTTATACTCCATTCCCTTGTTTTATTCTTAGGTTGTAGTAAATTCTTGTTTAAGGCTTCTTTGGGAACTACAGAAGGGAGAACAGAAAATTGGTTTTTTATTAAAAGTAATTTGATTTTTAATAACCGAAAATCTGGTAAAAGATTAAGATGTGGATTAATTGGAATTGGTGTATCCAACAGAGAGTGAGAGAAGATATTTGATTCCTACAAGAAACATTAGGCCTCAATGGCTTACAATGGTAAATTGGTAATAGAAGCTACCAACCAATGAAGGATAATGAAATAGCTAGTTGAGACTATGAGGACATTGTTATCTTTCTCAAATGCTAAAATGTTGGTCTAATAGTTTAAGGTCCTAAATTCTAAATAAATTAAAATGTCAAAAATTCAATTTCTATGAGCAATAATTATTGAGAGGAACAACCATACATTTCAGAAAGGATTAGTTCTTTGCCAATAAAGTGATAAAATACCTCTCTTTATACAAAAAAAAAAAATGCTTTCAAGATAGAAATATAGCTAGTTCATTATAAGTTAAAAAGCCATTAAGAAAGGATTTGGTACCTAAGTAAAGAGATACTAGTATGTTTTATCTACAAATAATTTGAGACATCTTCCAAATGATTGATTGAGATAGGTGTATAGATAAAAAAATATAAAGTGGGAGATATAAATAATTTGATAAAGTTTTCAATTTTAAGAACTAGAAATTACACTACGTAGAAAATGAGTAAGGATCTTTTTCATTAATGAAGAGATAAGTACATATTTTTCGTTTGTTTTTAATGATAAAAGTGTGATTTCATTGTAATCAAAAGGATATATATGTAATTTGAAGTTGTATTTCTCTTTACTTTTTGAAGCTATTCCAAAATGGTGTCCCTAATCCTGTCTCATACCATTTATATTTAAACACATGGATTTAATATTTTAATTTTATAAAATAAAATTAAAATAAAGTGTTATTTTTATTTATTGGCAAAGAGTAATTGGATTGGGACACAGAGACAGAGAATGGAACTCCAAGGGAATGATGATCCACTTCCCTTCCCTCTCCATTGTAGAAAATTTATGTGCCATTTCCAAGATTATAACACTTATTCAAATTCAACACCAGAAAACAAATAAGATGCTGGAAACCACACAAGATTTACTTAAATTGTCTCAGACAAGCACATCAAAGAAACAATCATGAAACCAAAACCATAATTAAATCTACAAGAAGGAATTAAATCAGCAAGTAATGATTCATTCTTAAGAAATAGTAAACAAAACAAAAAAAGGCCAAAGTGTCCAAATAGCCAATATCATAAGCAAAACTTAAACACAAGAGACATAACAAAACAACATAATAAGATAAGTAACATAAGGTCACAACAACATGTGACTACTTTTAACCAGTGAGTTCTTCCTCCTTGTGTGTCTCAATGACAACATCTGACTGAGGATAAGCAACACATGTAAGAACAAACCCTTCATCTACTTGATCATCATCAAGGAAGCTACCATCAGTTTGGTCCACCTTTCCTTCCGTAACCTTACCAGCACATGAAGAACAAGAACCAGCCCTACAAGAGTAGGGTAGGTCAAGGCCTTCTTCTTCTGCCTGGTCAAGGATGTATACATCATCAGGGCATTCAAATTCTTTAGGTCCGTCTGGGGTGATGACCTTAACCTTGTAAGTAGCCATGGCTATAACAAGACTACGTCCACCTTTCACACCAAAAAGAGGCTCACCCATGTTTGGGAATGCCCTAAGGCTTGTGGCCATTGGCTGGCTCCTAAGGAAGGAGGTGCTGCTAACCATGGTTCCAGAGAGGGTTGGTGTAGTGGCCATTGGTGTTGTTGCAAGAGTGGTTGGTGGAGGTAAAGAGTGGATAGAACAACACTTGCTTGTGTTGTTTGATGATAAAGGGTGAGCTTGTGGAAATGCTGTGATTTATTACAATTTACAAGTTGTGTTGCATGGATACCCTATCTGCCACGTGGCAGCATGTTACACCTTGCTTTGTTATCTCTTTATCATCATGGTTACTTGGTCACTGTGGTTGGCACAAGCATCTCCTCACAAGTTTCCAAACCCAATAAATTTTGAACCATAAAAAAATTTGATTCACTCTCTTTTTTATATGGTTTGTATATATATATGAAGGAGCTAATAGAAATTCCAAAAGAAGAATATATCAAATAAATATCAGTCCAATTCCTTAGGAAGAAAGACCAATAAAAAAATCATACATGAAATGATTAAGTAAAATTTAGAGATCAAAGATTCATTAATAAATATGATTTATGATAGAAGATTATAATGTTGTTTACTCTATATAACCAATCTTGCTAAGATAAATATTTGATTGTTGTTATTGGATACAACGTATTTATCCATTAATGTTGTTTTCAAAATTCCACTTCGGTCACTCGCTTGCAATTAAGAGCATATATATTAGTATTTCAATTGAACTTGCAACTCATAATTGTCACTGCAACAGATAAACATTTTAAGTTGCCCATAAGCTCAAATCAGAAAATGGTAAAGAAAAACTGCTAGATTCTTCCAGCTAGTCATTTGACAGTGTCACCATCATCTGCTTCAAGTGGCATTGAAGTTAAGATAACTTTATTTTACTGGTTAAAAAGATGACTTATTAGAAACCTTGGGCATTTTTTTAAACAACACCATTATTTATCTGATGTTTTCACTTACAATTTTCATATCAAACTGAAACATATTAGCAATTGTGAAAGAAGGTAGTTTACAAGGCATATTCTAAGAGAAAGTGAAAGATGCCTTGCACTGAATATTTATCCTTTCCCACACAAAAGGTCCACCAAAATCAAGAGCAAGAACAAAACAGATAAAAAATAGTACATATCACAAGCAGAGCAGCATGAACTGTAACTAATGAAAACTATTTTGTACCAATTAAGTTGACAACCATGTAAGTGAAATTAAGTTGATATGAAAACTTATTTGCTAAAACTGCAACATATGTGAAGGAGCAGTTTTACATCATGAGATTAACACTAGTCAGTGTTCTAACTTCTTAGGTTCCATCTAAAATGACTGTCACTTCAATGATGAGATATTGAAATATTTAGAGGCAAAAGAAAAACTAACAAAGTCAATGCAAGCAATAATTAAAATGTAAACATAAAAGGGTGTCAAGGAAGCACATAAGGATATTCAAATCTTAATACAAAATTCATTTCTGAGACTTAATCCCCTATTAGTAGAATGAATAGCTAAAACCATGTAGGGGAATTTGACAATAGTACTTCAATGGGCACCTATTTATAAAGAGATGAAACAGTGACCACAAGATTCAGACATTTTAACTATCTAAATTATAAGGACAAACAATTACAGCCTGGGGAAAAAAATCTCAGGGCTACCCCAATATAGAAAAATAATACACCCTCATTCTCCAAACCCTGTGATTCAACTTGTAAAGATTGTTAGGTTCCCCCACACACATGGAAGTGCTCAGGTCTCACTCATTAAACCGCCTTAGTCGCATTTGATGTTTCGGTAGATCCTCCTCACAAACAATCTTGAACCAAGAAAACCAACAGCTCCTGCACATTTGAAGAAAAAGTTTAACTCGAGTTTAGGAAATAAGAACAAAAGCATTGAAGCAGGACCATAGGAAGACGTGGGATTTATTCGAAACATGATTAAGGTATATACCACATCTGCAAGATAAAAACGGGAGCACATCTGTTGTCCCACAGTTTGTGCCACTTCATATGCTATGGGCTTGTGATAATTAATTTTTAACTTAAATATATTTTTTCTGACCAATCACAAGCCCATGGCACATGGAGTGGCACAAACTGTGGGACAGCAGATGTGTACCCGATAAAAACCTACAATCAAACTAAAGACTTACCACATAGAATTCCTAGTCCAAGAGAAAACATTAATGTGTATCCAAAATAGAAGCTAGTTTGGAAGAAGCCTGACATCTTCGTCTTAACGTAGTAGTAGTATATTGAGTACAAATACACATAAACAGTTGTTGAGGCAGCTGAGAAGAAAGAAGTCCATTGCCAGTGGTAGTTTTCAGCATTTAACAAAAAGTATGTCCCCACGATTGTCACACAAACAGTAACGATCATAAGAATCAGAAAAACCAATAGCATGAAGCCATACACATAGTACACCTGCTTGTCAGAAAAGAAGAAAAATATATATATAAGCCATTGCAGATGTTCACTCAGCTTCCACTGACATATAAATCTATTTACTTCAAAGATATTATAAAGAAATATTTTCTTAATACTGCTGTGCTCTGAGCACAAGTAACCTTTCTAACCAAACCAATAAGTACAAAGAGAAACCTTATTACCAAAACAAGTCAGACAGTTGTAATTCACCTTGTAATTCCAGAAGGAAGTGAATACGAAATACATTTCAATGAATATGCTGCCAAAGGGTAGCAGTCCTCCCATCAGAGAAACCACAGAGGGTGTGAGGTACCACTTCTTCTCAGGAATGGGACGAGGAATGGTCTTTACACGACAGGGATTGTTTGGAGCGCCACTCCAGTTTCTGCCAACAACTGTTCCAAGAAGTGCTAGAGGGAAAGAGATGAAAGCCCAAATGACAAAAACAACTACCATTGTGCCAAATGGGATAGCTGCTAGAGACCCGTAGAATATAGCAATTGTGTTTAAGAAAAATCCAATTCCAAAGCACAGGAATGGGAACAGAGAAGCAGTAAGGATCATGGATTTAATCCAGCTTTTACCTAACAAAGAGTTAAAATGTTTAATAACTTTCGAAGACAAAAAAAGAGAAGGCTGAGACAAAGCCAGCCAAACAAACTTCAGCAACTTCAATGAAATTCTTACCCCCATTGCGGGAGTACATTCCCCCACTCACATAACCAGAAATGAATGATGTAAGAGCATAACAGACAATGAAGGTTGTGACAATTGCTCCTCTCCTGAGATACAAATGGATATTGGAAACAAATTACATGACAATTAACGAAAACAGAACAATGAATAAGTGGCTGAGATATGCAACACATAAATGGGTATTGGAAAATTTTACATGACAACGAATGAAAACTAGAACAGTGAATCAGTAGCTGAGATATGCAAGCAGCAAAAGCTATGCACATATTACATCAAGAAAAACTTGCATACAACCTCTCACTACCATAAATATCAATATCCAGATTAATGTTACAGTCAGTTTAAGGTTATAAACATACCCGATATACAGCATACCAATAATAGCCAACAAGATGACAAGAAGAACCAGCAATGCTAGCTGAGCACCAGTACCAACAACAGCTGAAAGAACAACTAAATAGCGAGGAGGCCGAAAAACATCACCATGCACAAGTTTCCAACCAGATTCTTCACTAACATCTCTCTCCTGTAAGCATGTAAGTATTGACCAAAATTTGACAATTAGAACTGAAACAATTCTCTAGAAGAAAGAATCCATATTCCATAAATAAATAAGAAAGGATAAAAGTCAAGAAGCCATCACCAGACTTTCCAAATCATCATCCTCCCGAGCATATTTTGCATAGTCATTTCTCAGAGTTCGCATTAATATCATTGACACCAATCCAGTAAGGAAGATGACCATCATGAAAGAGTTAAAAATGGAGAACCAATGGATCTGGAAAAGGCCATAGAAGCAAATTACTCAGGGTGTCAGCGACGGATCTAAGGTAGGATCCACTTGGATGAACACATAAAAGTTAACATATCATAAACACCATTTAAATCTTGAAAACAGCTGTCAGCATTTATTTTAACCTGATGCTCAAAGAAAGGATAGTCAAGGTAGAC
Organism: Lupinus angustifolius; assembly: GCF_001865875.1. Classification (NCBI taxonomy): domain Eukaryota; kingdom Viridiplantae; phylum Streptophyta; class Magnoliopsida; order Fabales; family Fabaceae; genus Lupinus; species Lupinus angustifolius. The sequence continues at coordinate 12,454,260 of NC_032020.1, forward strand.
ATCAAAGCGGTGTCTGAAAGTGACATTAGTAGGAATCCATTTGACAGAATATGTCAAGTCCAAATGTTTTCCTGCTTCCAAAGGCTTTGGAATATCCTGAGTGAGATTAACATGAATGATCTGCAATAAAAAAAGATGTAGAAATGAAACCTCTTGGATCTAAAAAACCCTCATATAGACAGCAATAAATTTGAATAACTTCTGACCTGATCTTTATTGTATTTAACAATAATGTTCTTGTGTGTGTAAAGGACATGCTTGCCACTATCACTATTCTTATCAGGATGTAGCTCACCAACATATCCTTAAACATGAATAAAAGAATCTTTGTCAATGATCAAAAAATGAAATGCAAAATCATATCAAATAAAGAAAGAAAGAGGCAGTTCTAGACATACCCCACAAAGGAAGATCATCTGAACTCGTGTTTAGCGCATCACAACCAAAAGAAATAACCAAGCAAATAACAAACGAAAGTTAGTTTGTTCAGAAAAAGGAAGGAAAGGATAACCATGACATGTTAATTATTAAATAAAAACAATTGACAGAAATCTGCAGAAAATTTGCTCAGTCACCATATTACAATAAACTGAATCAGGACGAGATAAGATTTTGATTATCTAACATTCAATTATTGGAAAATGCTTAAGAAATTACAACAAGCATAATTTTTAATTTCATGTTTCTTTCAGTTCTACAGATTATAGGTGTATAACATAGTAAACTAGCAGACATTAAGGTATTCAAGAATACTTCAAAAACAACTTCACATAAAGACTTCATTCGCAACGTCATATTCTTTTAGCTTCAGTGACTATTGACTATAAATATCACAAAATACTCAGCCCGATGGATCCTCTGGTCATAGTAATTATAGGTTCAGAATGCATCTCCTTTCAAGAAGTACAATGCCTAAACATATGATAAAAGTCATCATGCATACATCAACAATCACACACATAATGAAAATAACAATGAAACTAGATAATTATTTCCCAATTGACATAAATAACCCGAACATGTAATGTAAATGTCTATTTTTAATCAAGCTGATCAGTCTTGGTTGCAAAGGAACGTAGGGGGAGAATGTCCATAATTTCAATTAGCCGTTGACTACCTGAAGCCAAGCAAGACATGCTATAAACAAAAAACAAAAATCTGCAACCTTTTAACATTTATTGCAAGTGCAATCATTCTATGAGTTCTCAAAATAATAAGTAAAAGAAACAATGAAAAACATACCCACGAAGAATTCAAACCAATAATTATTCTCTATTGCATCCTTGAACTGTTTCACCTTTGCCTCATCGAGAGCTACCTGGCAAAAGACAGTTTTATCCACATTTCCTGAAATTAAGAGTATCCATTAAACACATGTTGGATACTGAAATTTTTTGTATGAAGTTAATAATACAACAGAAGTCTTCATACTTTGGAACTTGATCTCAACTTGACTATCAATGAGTTCATTGCCACCAAGCACCTCACCAAGACCACCCCATTTGTGTGCAGCCTCAACACTACTAGATGGATGACAAAAAGGGAGGCTGTAATAGTTGTAAGTTTCTTGTGGGTTGTTATACGGACCAACTTTGTTCACCCAAAGGGTAACTGGGTCATCTTGTTGATACTGCAATAAAAATACATCCTTTTAAGATAGAACCATGCACCACCTGAAAGATGCATGACATAGTGGATTTGCAAAGCATAACTTGAAGCTCAACATTTTAAGGACCCTTCTATTTCAGCTTTTAAAAAAATGCTTTTTTTATTTAATAAATCACATCTCACACTTTCTTTTGCTTAGACTTTTGCTAAAAATGCAAAATCTACACACAAAAAATGAAATGCACTTTTATAAGGAAAACAAATTGACACATTTACGTAAAAAGCTTAATTGAGCGCTTATTGAATGAACATCCTTGGAATAAACTAAAAAGAGCTTATTTTCATAAACTTCTCTAATAAGCATATGGAAAGAAGCACTAGAAAGGTCGAAAGATATTCTCATGGGCTTAATGAAACTAAACTGGTTTCCATGCGCTCTTCCAAATGCCCCTATCTAGCTTTTCTAAAATAACCCCTAATTTACTTTTAAAAGAGAAACCACTAACAAATTTTAATTTTCTTATAATTGAATCTAAATATGAAACAGCTTTTGATTTACATAAAAGCTATATAGCAAAATCCCTCTTTCTAATCCTAAACAAACATGCCCTTTCAACAAATATATAATTAAATAAAACAATTGGTATCCTAGGTCAAAAGAACCTAAATTGAATTTCATAAACAAACAAAAAAACTAAGCATTGAACCACCTACATTGTACACCAACGTGAGCACAACAAAACCATATAACATAGAAACCCAGTTGAGATCTAACACTAAAAACCCAAACTTTTTCATTCATAGACAAACCCATCACTCATAATTCAAAAAAAAATATGATAGATCGAAATCCCAATTGAGAAAATAAAACGCAGATCGAAAGAAGGGTTTGGAAAATAAGGAACATTAAATTACCTTATGATCTGATTCAGAAGCAGAGACCAAAGTTAAGAAGAGGAAGAAGAAGAGAAAAAGAGATCTGGATTCGAATGACATGGCAGTGAAGGGTAGAGTGAGATCGATCTCAGATTGAAACCGAAGTGTGGGTAAGAGGGGAATAGAAAGAGAACACAATAGAGAGAGACTAATAAAAATAGTGTTATTATTAAATTATTATATTCTTATTCTATTATTATCCTTATTATTATTCACTTTGCTGGTATTGAAAGTCAGAATGAAAAAGGTGTACAATTCATTTCACCATACAAAAGCAATTCTAATAAAAGATCATCATGTCCAAAAAAAAATTATTTTTATATCTTTAGTTAATCAAATTTTAACAAATAATATAAAAATGTTATTATAATATTTTTATAATTGAGTTGGACATTGAACGAGATAGATAAATTTTTTTCACGCTAGACATATGATTTTCATTTCACACAAATTTCCTTCTTGAGTTCTTGTCTAGGGCTATCTATTTAACTATGTCCATTTTCTCCATACTTTATGGGCATTCTTCAGATTTTTGAACCTCATACACTTTTGTAAGGCTAAATATTATTATGGTTCTGTTTATACTTTATAGTTAATTTTTATTTTAGTCATTGTGTTTTTAAAGTTTTTACTTTTTAGTTCATGTATTTTGTTAGCTTTGATTTTAGATTTCATTATTAACATGGATAAAATATGATAATATGGACGAATTCTTAAATACAAAAAAAAAATAAAGTTTACGATGATAACTAAAATAAAAGTCCACTAAAAATACAAGGACTAAAAGCTTTAAAAAATAAATCAAAATCAAAATAAATATAAAGTAGTCACCACTCACCACAAATCACACTTAAGTCATTTGTTATTCTTTTTACCTCTTCTTTTCACCATTTTGTTTTGTATGTAAAAATTATTGAACATGTTTGATACAAATTATATTTTTAGTTTTAGTTTATAAACTATCATATAATAAACCTTATTACGCATCCTCATAACCTCAGCCCAGAAAATAGACTTGAATAATTTAAAAAATTGCCCGCTTTTGGTTCTTATCTTAGACAATATATTTAAAAAATTCACAAGTTTTATATTTTTAGTTCTTAAATAAAACTTGCCCAGTTGGTTCCTATCTTAGACACTAGGCTTGCAGAGAATCTCAACAAACTTAACATAAATTCTTAAGCGATAAATTAAATTTTTGGTTTACTTTTTTCTTAGGACTTGTTTGGAAGTGAATTTTGGAAGGGAAAGAGGAAGCTTAAGAGTCATGAAATGCACTTGTGAGATGACTCTCAAGCCTTCAATTTTTCTTCATTCTCCTCCAAAATTCAACTCTTAAACAAGTCATGGCTTGAGTTTTGCCGGCATAAAATTCAGATGTGACAGTATTATAATTTATAAGTTCTAGCTCTTCCTTGAATTGCACATTTTAGTTGATATTGTTATTTTACAAGAGTTATAATAGTCACAATACTATAACTTATAAGTGCAAGGTCTTTGTTTTCACTTTTCACCACTCTGAATATCATGTGGTTGGTCTTTAAAACAAAGGGACATGAATTTGAGAACATAATTCCACATCATTTGATTGGGACATAGTTTGGCATATCTTACATAATTTGCCCTTAGGTCTCTTTAATTAATAAAACTCTTACACAACAGCAAACTACTTTACACACTTCTATATACAAATTTGTGTTACCTATATACGTACTTACCAATAATATCATATGTTATCAATCAAATATTCATACCATGGTCCATGGACACTAACTGATATAGTGGCAGCCACAATCAAAATTTCAGCACCACTCACTACCATTTCAGTGAGAACAGCAGCCCCAACTTTCCTCAGAGCCATTTCTGCAATTTTCTTTCCGATGGCCCCACTTCCTCCGAGTACGACTCCACGCAAAGCTGAATAGACAGCATTAAACACCCTCTCAAACACAGCATCACCGGCTTGTAAGCTCTTTCCTAACATCCTGGCAATAACAATCTTCCTTGATTGAAGTTTTTCTGTATCCATGACTTCATCGCCAATTGCAGACACATTGCAAATCACTTCAACGATATTGTTAGTATCAGCATCTTTAAAGCGGTCTAGCAGTTCAATGAGTTGTTCAGCGCACTTGGACACTACAATTTCCTTATCCACTGGGCTAGCTACTGCATTATTTTCACTCAGGAGAATCTGGCGGCATATAAGAATGCTGCAATTCCAAAAACCAGATAAAATTGTTAGATATACATTCATGCACACATTTTAAATTACCTTGAAAGAAGTACCATTTCCCAAACAATTATTCACATAAGACGTGATAACCCCTGGACAGTGGACACAAATATCACAGCACTCTTACCTGGTACAAATCACAATAATCTTCTGAATTTGAGCCTGGATAGACCTCAACCTGGAGAAGTTAAGAAATAGAGTTTCTGGCAGATCTTCTTTGGTCAAACCAGATATACCAGTTACTAATTTTAGCAAACTAAGCCTCACAACTAGATCAACTTGTTCTCCTTTGCATTCTGGCTGCTGATTACCTGAGCAAATAATATAACATACATGCGTTGTTAAAACAAGTATCTGCCTCAAAACCTGTAACGATGCAAGTATAAGAATCACAAATTCAATGTTTCGTAAAATTTGAACCTGAAGCATTTCCACCATCAGTGGAAGAGGCCATTTCACTGCCAGTTGTTTTAAGGAGAATATTTCCTCCAGTTCTGAGAGTGGTTGAAGGGAGCCAATCTTGGGATGAACTATCATTGTTGGCCAAAGCTGGGGAGAAACTAATGTGTTCTTCCCATTCCTGATCTTTGTGATTCATAACAGATGAAAGGCATCTCAGTGTTGAGGACAGTGACACATTGGCATTTGATGGAGATCCATATCGGTTAGCAAAGGCATTCCTAAGGTAATCCAGACCAGCAGGCCCCTTTACTAAAGGCTCCATTAATCTTATGTGTGCCTTGCTTATCTCTTTCTTAAGAGTCTGCCGGAAGAATTTATTGTGTCACAAAATATAAAACCAAGTAAATAAATATTTACAAGAAAACTTCCTAAATGACCAATTAAGCAAATAGAACAACCAATAAAGTAAAGGTATTGAAACAAACCTGAATCTGTTCTAAGACAAATTGCAAACCTTTGACCAAGGTCATAACACATGAATTGTTTGACTCATCTCCAGATTGACACATTTCACTCAACTGTGAAAATAATTTCTGGTGTGTTGCCTTCATAGTCTCCTCAGTGGCTGGAGCAGAGAGCTTCTGCAAAGTGACTAGAGAAAACTCTAGAATTTTTCCGAGGTAATCGACATCCAGATTACCCGATATGAGCACCTTTAGAAATGAATAAGAAAGATAAATATCAGAATCAGAAAAGGATACATAAGAGTTGATATGTAAATGCTGCATTTGCATATATTAGTCATCACATACAAGAGAATATAACTGGCTGCTACCTGAGAAAGAATTTTTAGATCAATTGCAGCAAAAATATCTTCTTTCCAGCTTTGTGGAGCCACATCACAAATTTCATCCCTAACCTCTCCCATGAGCTGAACAATCAAATCATAGTTGGGCTGGTTCTGCCTAACTGATTCTAAGATAACATCCCAAAAAGCCTTTTCCATTGTTTGTTTTATTTTCTGCTGAAGGTAAAAGGTAAATGAATAAGAATTAAAAAAATTATAGATCATAGGCCCTTATCAGCTTAATAAAATAGACAGCCATGTCATGTAGGAATAATAACAAAGGCACAAAGCATGAGCAGGTCAATGTCAAAGGCCAGAGTATACATATTTTCATACAAAATCAGCCATCAATGATAACTTTTTATAGAGATGTACTGACTACTGACCTCAACGCCATCCTGAATGTGATCAGAGACACCAAAGCCATCAGAGAAACTATGTTGATGCTCATGGAGAAATTCATTAACTAGAACTTCATTTTCTGTCACTAACTTTTCAGAGGAAGAAGCCATCAGACTGTCTGAACTGGTTCTAGGTCCAGAGGAGCTGGACCCTGCAGAGAACTGAGTATTGGTCTCCTTAAATAGTGAGCGAACTACAGTGCTTGTACTTTGACTACTATCATCTGAAATGTTTCTTTCACTTGAGCTGGCAAGAGTAGAGAGAGGAGATACGTTTGTTGGGTTTACCAATATAGACACACTTGTAGATGGGCTTCCACTTTGCTTCACTCTATAGTACTTAGATCGTGTTTCAGATAGTGCACATTCCATATGCTCAATCCCAGCATCTCCACTGAGCTGCTGCACCTTTTCTCTCAAAAGTCTTTGATCTTTAATAACCTACAATGAAAGGCAAAAACAATATATTTGTCCAGACGTTAGATTCTTGACTGATCTTCTTACATCTACATCATGAAAAGAAGGACAAGGCTAAAGCTTACTTTATTGTAGCAATAATAAAGAAGTTAAAGCATATATCCAAATTGAAATGCATGAACATCCAAATAACTGTAAATTTGCATCATGACACATTTGTTGGAGAAGGGAAAAGTAGTGGTAATGGTTACTCATTGCAAGAGGCAGATTCTGTACACATCTGAAAATTTCAATAAGCCGTAGACACTTTCTAAAGCCATTAATGTTCAAGCTTCTATGATATTGCAAAACAGTTAATCAATAATGGGTAACATTTAAAGTCAGAACTCACAGCTATTGACATGTACAATTACCTTACGTCGAATAGCTTTCAAATCATCACTGAGTTGACCACTATCTCCTTCTGCAGTTAACTTGCATGTTCGAATCATAGAAGCCTCCAGCTGGCAAGCTGCTCTAACCAGATCCTCCTCCAGTGATTGAGCATCTTTCACCTTCCAGACCACAAAACAGTTCAAGTACGTGTACCATGCTTTATCAAAAGCAACAAGCTGAGACCTGAAGGTAACACTCTTTATTACTGCTGAGCCAGACTCTTGATCAGAACACTGTATCTGTCCTATAGGCCCATCTAATATAACCTTTATCATCAACTCAAATATCTGGACGAAATCTTGTGCAGACCTAGCAAGAGCAATCTCGTGTTCTCCCTTTCTGCTGAAAACTGCATCTGGATGACCCAATATCATATAAGCACAAAAAACAACTCTCAGTGGATACCTTGATAACCAAGACCCCCTGACTGAAACTACTTTTTTTGTCTCCCAGGACCTTACAGAACTAGCAGGAGAAGGCCTTTTCTTTTGGGAAGCAACCCGTTTAAGAAGGTGATCAATGTTATCCAAGCTAGACAAGTGACTAGCAGGAGCAACTTCTCTAGACACTTTAAGGCGACTCTCAATCCGGTCAAGTAAAGCTTTCAAAGTTTGATGCGTAGAAGCTGATTCAACCAGAAGAGCAAGCTGCTCAAAAGGCATTGACTTGACAGATTTCTCATTGATCCCCAGTGTATCATATGCCTTTGCCAACTCAAAGGTGGTTCTCTTCTGCCTTAGAAACTCCCTCCAGTATCTACAAAACACAATTAGGTTAGGAAAAGAACTAAGTAACATCTAGTAAAGTTGAAGGAAAAACGAAATAAAATAATACAACAAAGCAAGATAACATCCATAGCATATGATACAACCAGAAAGCAATTCAAGACAGGATGTATACACTGTAATTCAGTTTCTAGAGTTATAAATTCTGTGAACAGAAAAAACATTTTTTCTTCAAATACTAATTTACAAAATACTATTTAGCTTAGACCCTTCTCCATCATGACTACAACTGAGTAAGCAGTAGAAGCTAGCAAAACTTCTAAAATATTGCAAAAGAAATATCCTAATTTATAAATGCAAATAACCTTGCCAGTTTTATGGAAAGAAGTTCTGCTGGCTTCCTTGGCAAACTATCCCAGTTATCTTGTGCATGACCATGCAGCCTTCCCTTCTGCCTGGGACATTGAGCTCTTTGTATTTGTGCCTAATTAATATGAAATTGCAAGGCATTAGTGATGTAACAAAAATCTACCAAGCACCCTTGGAAACTTTTAGGATGGTGAAAAAACATACAAATAACTTCAATAAACACCATACCCTCTGTAATCGATCTTCAATTGTGTCCTTTATTTTCATTCTCTCAATTTCACCCGCATAAGATACAGAATTTGCCAAAGCACGTGCCCTCTTCTTCCCAGCCTCCAGAAACTCAAGTCGTTTTCTTTCAGCAGCAGCTCGTTTTTGGTGAATTGCAGCACGCACACACTCCTTATATTTGCTTTCTCGAGCCATCCTTTGCTTCAATGATTGAGATGACCTTTCTCTAAGGAAGGCACTTCTTTGTCTTCGAGCTTTGAGGATAAGCGTCCTATTAGCTTCAGCCTGCTGAACACGTGATTCCATCTTCGTCTCAAGCTTCACACGTTCATTCTTGTAACGCATCTCTAATCCAGTTTTTGCTGCTTTCCGCGATTCATCCAACCTTGCTAAGCGCATATGGGACTTCTCCAAAATGAGTAACCTGTCAGGTAGACATTAAATTAGCACAATGGAACAGGTTAAGCATCATTCACATAAACTATTTATATCCGTTTCTGGCAAGAAGAGCTCTTTCATAAATGGAGTATATTTTAATTACTTTCACTATAAAAATTCCAGAAAGAAGTGTGTAAGACAGTGTGTCTCATTCAAAAACATAAAATGCTAACAAAAAAGAATTCATTAGGAGTAATACGAGAGGTATATCAGTCAGACTATCAAAGAGAAGGATCGTTATTTTTAAATTCAAGATAGTTAAGTTTATACATTAAACTAATGCCACTGAGTACTAACTACATGCTGGTCATATTTGGAGTAATTAATTTTCCCAAATCGAAATAGTTGGGAAAGACAAGAACATACTGACAATGACTCAATGAGTAATGCAATTCCAGTGAGGACACCAAAAATAAAACAAAGTAAATGCCAGTATGCCACATATAATGTCGTAATGTTCTTGCAGTTTAAAAATACTGGTAAAGCCACTAGGAGTCTAGGATTAAGCAAGTGGTGAGGAGTTTGAGTAGTTTGCACAAGATTGTAGGCTCAAACCTCAGTGCCATCATTGTAACAAAAAACTTAAACATAGGCAATACATATAGCATGGAACTCGCTATAGTATCAAAATAGGAAAATTTCCTAATTTGGCATTACTACTTCAAAACTTTACGCCAAAAACAAGCAACGTCCCCAGAATCCAAAATGCTGCTTTTAGTAGCAGTTAAAATCTGACCAAGAAAGTTAAATTGATAAACAAAAGGATCTACAGAATAGGCTGGACCGCTGGAGCAACATAAAAGCAGCCGTTGCGTTTTGGAAACAACATAAAGCAACATGTTCATACTTGTTAAAAAAATACATGATAGTAAGTCACAACAAAACAACCAAGCAGGCAAGTATTCACCTCTTCTGTTCAGCAGCTCGCATCTTAGCTTCAATTGGATGGCCATGATCTTCCTCCTGAGATGAACACCTCGGGGGGCTTCTTAGAAAGGCGCGTGCCTTGCTTGACAGCTTCTCATAGTATTTCTGCATTCGGAAATGGCATATCTACATAAATATTCTTCTACACAAACACAGTTTTTTAAAGTTTTTGGTTTCTGGAAAATTGAGAATGTACTTGCTCAGTAGTTCACACCAGTAAGGACTAAGATGAATCGAATTTGAATAATTTGAACATGTTTAGATTAGCTTATTTTGAGTCCAAATTAATTTGTAATAAAATATTGAGAAAAAAATTGATTAACAAAATGACAAAGTGATAAAATTTACACATACTTTAAATCAATAAGTAAATTATGAACGAGGAACATTTTCAAAGACAACTACTCAAATTTCATTGGAAAAAACGAATAATTTAACCAATCAAGCAGTTTCTAGAGAAATGGTGAGAGAGAAGAAGAAGAAGAAGAAGAAGAAGAAACCTCTCTGCGAAGATCAGCTTCCCTGAGCTTAGTTTCGATCTCCTCAACAGTAACAAGGGACTTGCAATCTACATTAACAAGCCGTTGCCGGAGCCTCGTTGGTGGCATCGCCGGGGGCAGCTCGGGATCAGCATTTCCGGCCGGGAACTCCATCGCAATGCCGCCTCCGGCGGATCTACACGCCGGTAACTCCGCTCCAGTTGGCATAGTGAGAAAAAATAGGACGGCGTATGAAGGCGTAAAATAATTGCAAATCTGAAAAAGTGAAGACAACAGAGAATGATCGCTTCTTTTTCTGCTATTTTTCCCTCTCAATTAAACTGTTTTAAACTTGAGTATGGTTCAATTCTAGAGAGAGGTTAACATGTTGTTTCATTTTTTTTTATTGTAAGGTTGTTTTAATTTTCAGCATCAAAGAATGATATTTTTTTATGGTGTGATTGGTCTCTACCAAATTGTTACTTTTTATTCTAGTCATTCAAAAAATATGAATTTATTGACATTGGAGTAGTCATGACATGTAATTACTTTGAGTAGGACGTAAGGATGGCAACAGGCACTAGCGGACGCGTAATATTTACGGGTACCCGTGTGGGTAACGGGTATTTGGTATTTGTGGTATCCAATGAGTTTTTAATTTTAATTATAAATTTATATAATTTATAATAATCGATATGTAAAAATAATTGTTACGTGAGTAGTATGATATTTATATGATAAATTTATGATCATAGTCAAATATGTATAATTTATTGTAAAATAATAATAAAGTATATGATATATAGTCTTAAAATAATAATAAACATATATAAAAATTTAACTACAAATTAAATACATAAATTTGCGGGTACCCGCGGAACGGGTATCACAAAACTCACTCCCGCTCATAAGCTATTATTGCAGGTACCCACGGGTCGGGTTTTTTTGTCATCCCTAGCTGGATTGTTTCTTATATTCATCATTTCACCCTATATTTCAATCAAATAATATTATCTTACATATTCGTCTATATCATTAAAAAAGTAATCACAAGTCATTGGTCTAATGGTGTAAGGCTCCATAAGATCCTCAAGGTTAAGGGTTCGATTTCTCTGAGCGACATTTATTGGGAGAGACATCCATGAACCCAAAAGAGATTAATTCCTTATCCAAAAAGGTGAGTGAATACATTTGGTAATACCAAAAAAAGTTATGGTTTATTTATTAGTAATTCATCTATGCATGACATATTTTACTTTCTTGTGGGTAGAAAGTTTTAGTAGAATAAAATATGGATACACTATTTTAATGTCCATTAAAAAGAATTATTTTAGTCATATCGAATTCAATTTATTATATCGAATTCAAGTTGTAGATCATTTATTGTATTCACCCTAATAGGGGTGACAATATGGGTCAGCCCGGCCTGGCCCGCCTTTGGCCCGTCAGAATATGGGTTGGTCTGGCCCATCCCTTATTGTTAAAAGGGCTTAAAATGTCAGTCCGCCCCATATTTGGCAGAGCTGGCAGGCCGGTGGGCTGGCCCGTTTTTGTTTTTGTTTTTCAAAACACACATTAAAGCTTTGAGACAAAAATAAATAATTCAAACAATTCATAAATGTCTTTTAAAACAAAAAATCACAAACAAAAGACACAATCTCATAATAACATATTGCATTAGTACAAAACTTGTAAATTCTAAACAATAAACTACCATAATTTTAAACTTTTAGACTTCCAGTTCACAATAGAGCTTATAACTCCTAAATTTTAAAAATGTATAAAAATCATAACTATTATATTATAAATCAATCACAATAAAATATATATGTTACTCAATTTAATTTGAATTCGACTACATTAAAAATATAAATTGAAACTCAGTCGAATTCAATTAATTTTCCAAAAGGAATCAAAATCAGTAGTTCTATTTGAGTTTCCAATTTTCCATTTCAATTAATTAAATGTTTAAATTTGATTCAAACACCCCTAATTGTCAGTGAAACTTCACCTCTATCTCATAACAAGTACAATAATTGGATAATAGTGAAGATAATAGATAACTACATAATGTGATATTAAATGTTCATTTTACAAAGAGAGAAGAGAATTATATGCTTAAGCATCCAAACATAAGTTAAAATTATAAAAGTTTAATCTTAATTGCAATGAGCAACATGATATACAAATGAACTTTAATCTTAATGTTGGCTCGTCGGGCCAGCCCGAACCCGACCCTCCATGGCCCGTCTAAAAAACGGGCTTCCAAAATGGGTTGAATACGGGCTTTTGGGCTAAAACCCTCAGCCCGACCTGCTAAAAACACATATCCAAACGGGCTGGCCCTTCGGGCCAAGCCCATTTTGCCATCCCTACACCATAGTGATGGATTCAGGACCCAGGGCACATGGTGCAAATTCCATTGACGACAATGTTATTAAATTCGGCTCAAATTGACTGATCTAACCTAGACCATATATCTAACTAGTTTGAGTCGCTCTTTTGATTGGTCATGAACCATAATTTATATGAATCAAAGACTCGGCTATTTTACATATAAAATCAGTGACACAATTGGTCGAGTCAATCAAATCAATAATTTATTTTTAAGAAAAGTTGAAAATGACAACCTCCTAAAAGGAAAAAAGAATGTTGACACATAAAAAGAATGTTGCATTATTTAAACCAAATCATATCTCATTCCATATCTCGCACCAATGATATTGAAGTTAAAACAGAAAGAAAAAACAATAAATATTTAAAAAAATTAATTGACATGATATATTTTCAATTAATATGAGACAAAATTTGATACATAGTTTAGAACAACATACCATTCTTCCTTACTCAGACCTATTGTACCACTAGGATGGTCTATGTTTATGGTAATGCCAGTAGATTCACATGTGCCTAGATCAATTCTTTTCTATGCCACCAAACTATGTGTGACTGACACTGTTGGAACATGGTTTGTTGAAAATAATGAGTGAGAATTTTTAGGTGTGAAATATAAAAAACATCCAAGTCCCACATAGGAGAGTTTTGAAAAAACAACTCTCAAGTCCCACATTGAAGAGTTTTGAAAAAAAAAACTTCTCCCTTCATATTTTCTTGCCCCAAGTTGAATGCGCTTTCATTCAACTTTTTCTTTCTCCCTCATATTTTCTGCCGATGCATTTCCGGCAAACTTCTCCCTCTTTCTTTTCGTGGCACTAAGAAATGGCACAGGTAGTCATATTGTGGGAATTTCGAGAACTGACACTGGTAGTCAATATTGTAAGAAAAAATTGGCACAATTAGCCATATTTTGGGAGTTTCGAGAACTGACACTGGTAGTCAGTATTGTGGGAAGAGAATTGGCACGGGTAGCCATATTGTGGGAAATTTCGAGAATTGGCACTGGTAGCCATATTGTGGAGGGTGTATTCGAGATTGGTTCTTACAGTGCAGTAAGAATTCGATAACAGAGATCTGGGCTATTTTATCCTGGGGACGACGTGGTTGATAGTCTGCTTGCACATTTTGGACAGTGTCACGAAACGTCTTAAAAAGAGCAACCTGGTCGTGCCTCAGTCAGTAAGTATTATTTCGTGCCATTTATAATTGCTACAAGCTACGATTACAACAATTTTAAGACGTTATACTACAATGACATTCGTAGATAATATTACTGGACCAAACAGTTATGACCTGAACAAGCTATTTCGGTTTGACGGATGAGACTGAAAAAGATGAAAGGGATAAACTGACTATTGAAATAGCTATCTGGAATGAAAGTAATTACTTATGTAAGAAGTTCATTCTGAATGGGTTGTCTGATGATCTGTATGATTACTACAGCTCATACAAGTGTGCCAAATTAATTAGGTATGCACTTGAGAAATAAAGAAATATGATACCGAGGAAATTAAGATAAAATATATATATGATGTTATCACTACCTCAAGTATCAAATGACTGATAATAAATCAGTAGAGTCTCAGTCTTATGAGATACATAAAATTGCTCATGAAATTATTTTTGATGTGTATGGCCTTAGAGAGTTAAACTCAGAGAGCCTATGAATATATATTCATTGGGTATGATATAAACAGTATTGTGTATAGGCATTACGACCTTAACCCAAATGATCATTGATTCTAACGATGTTGATTTTAATGAGAAGAAATTCCTTTTTAAATTGAGGAATAGTGGGGGCACATCAACTAGTCACATACTTATGATTAGAAATAATGATAGAAAATGAAAGGTTTGAAATATAACCTAGAAGAAGTAAGAGAACAATAATTGTTAGAGAGTATAGACGTGATTATATGGTATATATATTGGAGGATAATCCATCAATCTCCAATAAGTTTTTTTTGGATGTTGATTTGTGATGAGAAGCCATAAATGACGAGATAGACTATCTAGAGTCTAACAAGAAACAAACTATATTATCTCAATTCACTATGAAAGTTGAGATGATAGCATTAACAACAGGTAATGAAGAAACAAGTTAGCTGAGAAGTTTGCTTGTAGAGATTTCTCTATGGGAAAAACATACATCAGTTGTGTTGATCCATTGTGATAGTACCGCGGCTATTGCAAAAAAAAATTGAGAACCGCTTTCATAACAGTAAGAAGCGACAAATACGTCGTAAGCACAACACCATTAGAGAATTACTCTCTACATAAGTTGTTAGAGGAGTAGATCATGTACGCATTGAGAATAACTTAGCAGATCATTTGACGAAAAGACTAGTTAGATAGAAAGTTCATAATACTTCTAAGAGTATGGGACTATTGCCATTAGAACGAGGATCACTCATGATGGTAACCCGACCTAACTGACTGGAGATCCCAAGAAATGGGTTCAATGGTAAATAACAAGTTGTGAAGTGATATGAGAATGAACATGCTATAAAATTATGAGCAGCATGATTCCTGTAGCATATGAAGGGTGAGTTAAAACTCTTAATGAGATACTCCAATTGGAGTGGAGTACCTAGGCTATAGGAGTACTCTTGATAGACTCACCTATGTGAATGTGGAAGTGGATACCGCTTCATATGAAATTTTGGGGCATAAATTTTTAGAGCGTTCACTATATTGAGATAAACGTGCATGACCTTTAACGCACGGGCTTTACGTAATACACCTTTGATTGGGTGTGGTTTGACGTTGGAGATAGAGTTCAAGACTACGAGTCACTCTAGTAAAATCTGGATCTTACTCACTATGCAAAGGTTCAAGTCGCATGACACCTTTGTTTATGCACAATCTTATTGAGACCACAAATATTCTCGAAAATCATTTTTTAATTTCAAGTGGGGATTGTTGGAACATGGTTTGTTGAAAACCATGAGTGAGAACTTTTGGGTGTGAATCATAAAAAACACTCAAGTCCCACATAAGAGAGTTTTGAAAAAAAAATAAAAAATAACTCTAAAGTCCCACATTGGAACTAAAGTCCCACGTTGGAAAAACTAGGAACATGGAAAAAATCTCTAAGTTATAAATAGAAGCATTCTCCCTTCATATTTTCTTGCCCAAAGTTGAATGTGCTTTCATTCAATTTTTTCTTTCTCCCTAATATTTTTCGCCGATTACAGTGCAGTAAGAATTCGATAACAGAGATCTGCTGTTTTATTCTGCTGGGGACGGCGTAGTTGATAGTCTACTTGCACAAAGAGAGTGATCTGGTCGTCACTCAGCCACTACTCTTAATAAGTGACATACTTATGTCTATTCTGGACATGATAGGGATTTTACTTGTTTTTTATGTTATTAGGGTCTCTCTTTTGTTGTTTCCTTTCGTGTATGAGGATGCTCATGGGATCATTATCCTAGAATGATGTGCTTTAATTATCTATTGACCAACAATAAATTATTATTGTTATTTATGATCAAATAATATAAATACGTTGTTACATAATTCCATTCAATAATTTTTTAATAAACTTTCCTTTACATATTCACATAGAAATCAGCAATGGAGTACATATTATGCCCAAGAGCCATAGGCCTATCTGGAATGGGTGGAACCTCAATATCCCCTTCTAACATCTTCAAAGCATCCAACATTGTTGGTCTTGAATCAACAACCACATGAGAAGAAAGAATTCCAACTAGCAAAAATCTCTCTAATATGTTTCTATTAGCATTTCCATCTTCCAAGATAGAAGCATCAAAAGCTTCTTCTAACTTTCCAGATTTCATCAATGACCAAACCCAATCTGTGATCAAGAAAGCAGGTGTTCCAGATGAAGAAATTTCAAGAGCTTTTCTTCCACACACTATCTCCAAAATAACCACACCAAAGCTATAAACATCACACTTTTCACTAAGTTGACCATAAAGTGCATATTCTGGTGCTAGATATCCATGAGTTCCAGCAAGTCTAGTATTTAGCTGAGACCTACTTTCACTGCATTGTTTGGCTAGTCCAAAATCTGCAACTTTTGCTCTCATACCTTCATCAAGCAGTATATTGGTAGCTTTTATGTCTCTATGATAAATAGCAGGTTTAACTCCAAAGTGCAAATAAACCAACCCATTTGCAACATCCAAGATTATGTTTTTTCTTTGAGGCCAAGTCAGTGATAATTTCTTTGCTTTTGTATTGTCCTTTGGTGGAAAAAGATGGTCTTCAAGGCTTCCATTAGGCATATAATCATAAACAAGATAAGTTCTTGTTTTGTACTCTGGATTATCATTCTCATCAACCACACAACACCCTCTTAGGGGCACAAGATTCCTGTGCTTCAAGTTGCTAATGATCTCCACCTCGCGGTAGAACTCAGCATGTCCTTGAGAATCAGATTCTTCAATCCTTTTAACTGCAACAACTGTGCCATCAGATATAATGCCCTTATAAACTACCCCAAACCCACCTCTACCAATAAAGTTTTGTGGTGAAAATTTGTTTGTGGCCTTGTCAAGGTCCTCAAGCTTGAACCAAATTGACCCTGAATTTGGTTTTGGTTTCAACCTCCTTGGTTCCTCTGAATCAGCATAGAATCCAAAGTTTTCAGTACATTTTTTCCTCCTAACCCACCTTGTGTACCAAAAATACAAACCTAACAAAATGATTACTAGGAATGCAACTAATGTTCCAGTTAATTCAAATATAAGGGCATGATGGCCCTTTCTTTTGGTACCCTCTTCTGAATTAAGTGGCAACTCTAAACTACAAGTCATAACACCTTTGCTTTCAGGCCCAAACTCATTCACAACTCCAGCAGAATAAAGTATTATGAAGTAAAAACAATCTTTGGAATGTGAAGCATTACCATCAATGGCATTCAATGTCTGCAGCACCTTGAGCCCTTCATTCACACATGCATCACAATTAGAAGAAACACTAAGGTCTGGTTTACATGCAGTGTCAAATGGTGGTGTAGGACCAAGCTTGCTTAGCCAATCTTGCTCGGTTTGAATATGAGCACAAATGTTTGGAGTGATAACAAACTGAAGTGGATCAAAGCAAGTGGACACAAGATTATTGGGAAGTGAGAGGGAATTAAGCTTGGACTGGAACTCTTGAAGGCATGAGGTGGAGCTAGAAAGGTTAGGGAGTTGAAAAAGAGAGTTCTTCTTAAGATTTTGTGAAAGTGCTATGCCAAAGAGGGATAAAAGAGTTTGGCAACAAAAACTATTCTGTGTTTGGTTTTGTGATGCTAAGGGTTGGAAGTTGTGGCAACTAGAGGAGTTCCAAGGCACTGTTAGCACATAATTCATGTCCACTGGACATATATTGTTGGTTGGAGAGGTTGTTGCTGAGGTTGGAATTGGAACTAGGACAAAGATCAGAAGCATAAACATAGTCACAGACTTCATGTTTTGGCTGTTTATGCTGTTTTGGAGCTTGATATAATGCTCTATTTATACTTAGAAACATTTTTATTTGGATGACCAAGTTGGTCGTAGCTGTATACAAGG
Source organism: Lupinus angustifolius (assembly GCF_001865875.1). Taxonomy (NCBI): domain Eukaryota; kingdom Viridiplantae; phylum Streptophyta; class Magnoliopsida; order Fabales; family Fabaceae; genus Lupinus; species Lupinus angustifolius. The sequence goes on from NC_032020.1 coordinate 12,472,631, forward strand.
GGGCAAGGATCTTCTATCCCAAAAATATCCTATCCTCATGTCCCTAACCAATAATATTTTTTAAAATAATATAAAATATTAATTTCTGTTTTTTATAAAAAAAATCTCAATTAAATAACACATTTTAATTGGTTTGGTACATCATTGGGGACACGAATGAGCACACGAGATCTGCCTCCTATGCAAGGGATTAAACAACCAAGTCTTTAATCCCTTCTATGTAATGATATACATAGTACATCTTAAATCCATATAAAAGGTGAGGAATGTGTTAGACAATAGATAGCCGATATAAAACTTTGTCGAATCTGTAAGATATGGAGTTGAATACAATAAATAATAATTTATTATTTAAAACCAATAAAAATATGTTATATAAATTTTAAAAAATTAAATATTTATTATTTTTTCTTTATTATCATTGAACATATTTTGAAATAAGAAATCATTGTTGGAATCAAGGGGCATGGAAATATATATTTTTCCTTTCTCAACCGTGCCAATTAAGGCCTGGTCAAGTCACAGTCTTCAAAGTTTGAGTCATTGTGAGTAATATAAAAATGATTTCAACCAAAACGGAAGAAGTAATTTTCCATTGATTTTTAAAACCAACGATGACTGAGTGGAATACTGATGTCTGATTCTGTAGTGTTAGTTGCCCTGCAACACACGCAGTTGACTTTGTCTCAAGTGACAGCTAATGAACAAAAGAGAAGACTTTATCAAAAGTCTTCGACTACAGTCTCTATGAAAATTGTAGAACGGGGGAGCATAGACTAAAAAATACTATTATTTTGTTGGGTTTATTCAAGTGTGAAGTCCCACATTGGATATGTAGGGAGGAGTGAAAGGGTTTATAATAAGGAAAGACTCATGGAACTAATGCCTTAAGGTTTTGGTTCAAGACGTGGTGTCTCACTTGTGACTCTTCACTCTTCCCATACCCATGTAACAATGGAACTCCCCGGTGGTCGGAGGCTCCCCGGTCGCAGTCTAGGTCCAACATATTTTATGATTTAACAGTTTAAAAATGAGATACCGGAATGTAAGTACAGAATAAATTTATAAGTTTTTAAATTATTTAATTTGTAAGTTTTTAAATTATTTAATTTAAAAATAAATAAAAACCTACACTTTTAAAAAAAAAATGGTCTACAGAGGATTGTGCACTGAATATCAAATCATGGACTATCCAACGACATCAATAATGGATCATGCCACATCAAACTACAATAGATGATTTCTACATTTAATGCCCAAAAAATAATCAAGAAGTTGAAGTAGAAGGTGACCAGTGGTGATGAGAAAGAAAAGCAATTAACAATGGTCTTCTATCCAAAACTATCTTCTTGCGAATTTATAAATATAAAAGTAATTAAAACTAGCTAGGTAAGAAATTTATTGAATTAAAGTTATTTGGTAAAATTAGTGATGAACTAATTAGCATTAGTTAATGGGATAATTGGATATTATAGTAAATTTCTTAGGGTATTCGAATGTTGTCAACACTTTGTTTATCCTATTGTACAGCTTCACAATCTGAATAGATTTGACATGAAAATCATGGTTCTTAAGCTCCTGTAATGCATCAAAATCATATTTGTCATTGTCATTCGAGTAAAAATTCAAAGGCTTCTTAATAAACAAATTAATGAAAGAGTATAACTAAGTTAGAAACTACGCGATCAAAATGATTAGGATAAAGATACAAGTTTAGAGTTCTGAAATGAAATTAGAGTTAGATGAGATTTTGTTTGGTGACATTAATAATATGGGATTTCAAACTTCAGCTTTTGGATTAGCTTCTTTATATTAAAGTGGTGTATTTAATTAACTAATTAAAAAATGCATTATTTTTAAGAAATTAGGTTGACCTCCCTTTATGTTTTTCACTAAATTATATTTGTCACGCTTTTTTTTTTTTAAATTTAGGAATAGCTTTTAGTATAATGTTCCCTTCGTTGACCTTAGACCAAAACTTAGCTATTTTTCTTATAATGTTTGGTCTAAATTCACAGTTTTACCTAAGATTAATGTGTAAGTAGGTGAGATCAAAGTAACCACAATCATAAACAATATTTTCGATCTTACATATTATTTTATAATTTATTACAATTTTTCATGAGATAAGAATAATATCTATTTGTTCTAAAAAATTCTAAACATTATTCTTATTCGAGTCTCATAACCTACCTCATTCTTAACCAAACATATATATTTTCATTATATCTCCTCGTTCTTATTTAAGAACAAAATTCATAAAATAAAAATGACACAATGAAGAATATAGTAGAAATATTTTTATTATACTAAAAACAACCTTAAACCTTACAAACAACAATTGGGTTGCTCTTAACTCACGTTTACACCAAAAAAATATCCAATAATTAATTTGGATGGTTAATATAATCAATTATCCAGAATGAGAAAAAATACATAAAAAGATTAAATATAAAATAAACAAAGGAATACATTAAAAGCAAACTCATATTACATTACACGACTATAAATCCAAATTCCAATTACAGAATAATTAAAGGAAACTTATATAAACGATATTATAGCACCCCAATATTCAGCATAAAAGGGTACTTATACATACATATATATATGAAGTGAAATTAAATAGCGGAGGGAATGAGATTTAATTTGTAGTATCCTTAAACTTGGACAAGAAAAGCTTTAGAAATTCTGAATCCACATTGAGAGCTGTTTCTATCACAACCGGTGATAAAACACCCCAAATGGATGCCCTTCCACCCAACTCTTCAATCATAGGCCTGCAAAGAAATATACAATTTTTCTATTAGTATTTTTATTATGTTATACTTTCAAATACAAATAATTTATAATATAATTATATCTCATGTAGCACTACTTAGTTTTTATATGGATCGACATTATATTGTTAAAAGTCACAAAAACTTACTTTGTAGTTCTTACAATAGAGTAACTCTCCAACCCTGCTTTCCCAGCAATTTGAGCAACCACATAGAATTGTGGTACCACAATTAATTGACCAGCCTCAACTTCAGTATTCAATATATTCTCTCCATTCAAGCCCACAATTTCAATCTTGCCACTACCTCTAGCAATGTACATCAATTGGGCCACAACATTAGATGGATATGCTGGTGCCTTAATAGCATTAGCTTCAAGTGTAACTCTAATCACACTTAACCCAACTTCCCCAAGAAAAGGGAAAGTAGCCTCAGTTAAGGTTGTGATTAATGTACCATTTTTCACAACATTATGTATATTTGGCCCATCAACATTAAAAACTAACTCTTTGGTGTGCTCTATTTGAGGCTTTGGCATGGACTTATCTTTTGTTAGCTTCACCATCATAGGCTCAGTTTGGCTTTTTGTGAGCTTATGTACCTCTTCTTGGGTCAAATTATAGGCCTTGCTTGTTAGTTCATTAGAGATGCCTCTTATAAGTCCTTGAAGTCCTGTTGGAAAGAAATAACTGATTTCACCAGGAATAAGAGCCTTTGTAGTTTCACCAAGAAAAATGATTATAATATCTGTGTCTCCATTGTTGAACCACCATGAGAAACTTGCAAGAGGTACTGGTATAATATCTCCCTTCTCAAGCTTCACAACTACCTCTTTTCCACTATTCAGGGTTACTAGTCCAGCTACACCACCATTGCCTACATCATGTGCCATACAATTAAGGAAATTTGAGTCTATGTATATATATATAAAACAAGGGTATAAGAAAGTTATTATCCTATTAATTCAGATTACATTATGAAATAAGTATATATATAGAATACAAAAAACAATCAATATTTTCTTTTGTTGGGGGAGTATTAACATTTTTTTTTTTGCATCTTTAAGCTTCAAACCTATACCAATAAAGAATAAGGTGTTGGTCTAATAGTCTAAGGTCCTGCTATATCTTAGATGATCAAAATGTTAAAGGTTCAATTTTTAGTAGAGAGACTTGCTGGAATGGACAGTCACGTGCTCCGAAATGATTAGTTCCTTATTCAAAAGGGTGAGAGGAGACCTTTGATTAGTTCCTTATTCTGAGTTGAGTTTTGAATGAGAAGAAAAAGAAATATAAGACTTGAGAGTCATGAAATAAATTGGTGAAATAACTATGAAGACTTAAATTTCCATTCGTTTTCTCTCAAAACTCAACTTGCAAATAGAGTTATTTATGAGTTGAATTTTGGAGGATAAAGAACAAATGAGAAGACTATATAGTCATGAAATATATTTATAAAATGACTCTAAAATTTTCATTTTCCTTCTAATGCTCTACTCACAATTAAAGATAGGCATAGGGCACTAACCTTGAAGAACAATACCCAATTTGGAAGCATCTGCATAATGAGGAAGAGCGAAGCCCTGAGGATGCAGCACAAGCCTACCAGCACACAAGTTGTTCTTAGCTAACAGTGGCATTTGAGAACTTGTCCAATTGTAGTATCCTCCACCTTCTCCTTCCAATAGTGTTTCTGCTGTCTTTGGTGTTAAGTCCAATGCCATTGTTTTCTTTTCACATTAAGTCATTTCAAATAATTTAGCTAGGAACAAGATCAATCACTTGTGTTATTAGATTATCATCAACGAGTTTTTTAAATATTTTAAATGTGTATTGTTTTCCATGTTTACTTGTTAACAAAAGGATGTAAAATTAACTCTTCTGTTTTTTATGTTGAACCTTCTTCATTATGTTTTTCACTTTTTTGGTTTCCCACAAATATCATCGCATTAGAGACAATCATGTCCGAACCGAAAATATCCACAAGTATATGGACTAACTCTCCAGCGGATATTTTTTTCATCCACAAACCTCAAACTTGAACCTAAAACCTTCACTTGAACCACACTAGTTGGTTTATGTTTTTTTTCTTTTCACTTTGATGCTATTTATTAATAATTCATTAAACTATTATAATAGCATCAGCATCTCATGCAAATGAGATTCATCTTCTGTCAACAAAAAAAACATTTTATTATAATTTTATTTTATAAAACTAATATATTAATATTTATGTGTGTCGATTTAAGTGGGTATGACAAGAAATGAGACACAAATTAGGGATAAAGATATATATTGGATCTCATGATGATATTTATTTTTTTCCTTTGTGACTTGTCTACGTCTGCATTCATGTGCGTGTTTTTTTTTATGGGCATGTAAATTTGTGCATGAAAGCATTACGCAGACAACCTAGTACCTTGACTTTTACATAGTACTGATTCTTAGAAATGTGAAATTTTGTTAGGTTTCGTACACATGAAAAGGCCAATTGTGTTGTTCACAATTCTATTAGCATGCATAAGCAAAAAAAATTAAAATGTAGAAATTATAGGTGCCAATAAATTTTTAAAACTAAAAAACACAACAACAAAAAAAGATCAACTGAAAATGAGATCATAAAACTGAAAATTAAAAGTGATTTTAAGAAGTACCTTTGACGACCCCTTTTTCCTTTATGAGTATCGGATATAGAAAGAGGAAGCAAAAAATTGATAAAAGAAGATAGGGGAAAATATGTGCATGAAGCTTAAAAGACTAGAAAGCAACGCACACAGAGACATAGGGGCGAGAGGGGTATTTATATTATTTTAAATGACATATACGGTCCTTACATTTTATTTGACTATGTTATTAGTAGTCATTACAAAGTAGAACTCTATTGATTTTGTTTTTTTAACATGGGAGAGAAATCAAATCTAAAACTCATATTACTGACCTAAACAAGACTTTGAAGTTTGAACAATTATTTTCAGTGACCAAAATAGTTTAAGAGTGTTTAACATCATTAGTTTATGTTTAACTATCATTAACTTTTGAGTGTAATATCTATGTATTGTTAGTATAAATATTTATACATAGATTCTTCACCATTTATTAATATTATATTTCTTAAAGTGCCAATGAATATTAAACATGAATAATACATTGATAATGTTAAAAATTATATATAAAATTACATACATTTTTTCTAAATCTAAATAATACAAATGAACGAGGGTAATATATTTTTTTTTTACGAGTATCAAAACATATTAAAGCCTTATTATTATATCCAATATTGTTTATACATTTAAATGAGTTGGCTTCACGAGACTCATCACTTGATGAAGACATTATCTCACCGCTTATAATTTTTAGCAAGATTCTCACACTAACAAGGAATTCAGATTCATGTAATTTGAGATACAAGAGGAATATGTATTAACGGAATAAGCTATTGATTTTCTTTTTTCCTTTCGTAAACCAGTTTTATTGGTTTAATTCTATCTAGTTGAAGATAAAGGTCCTTATCACATCTTTCTAAGGCACAGTGTACTATTTAAGGTTTAAGGTTTGGTGTAACAATCCAAATTTTACTAACAATTTCTAATTAAATGGCATTTTCATTAGTAATTTTTGTCTGCATTTTCTATTTGATGATCGATTAACAGCAATATAATTAATCGATTAACTGTTAGTTGTTTTTAGTTTGTTAATTATAATATTGTTTTCGTTAATCGATTAACAATATAATTAATTGATTAACTGGTTTGTTGTTAGTTAGGCAACGTAGTATATAAATGGTCCCTTAGTTACCGTAATTCAATTCAATAAGAAATATTCAATAAATAATTGAAAATAAACACATACTAACAAACATAATGAGTGAGTAAGCATGAGACAGGTCCAAGCGGGTTGTGTTTATCTCATACTCAATCATAAATATTGACTAAATCTAAATTTTAAACCTGAACTCAACTCTAGATTTGATGAGACTCAATCCTATTTGGGTCCAACCATGATCAGACTAAGCCGAATGAGCAAGTAGGGTCGAGTCCGACTCACTCACAAGTAAGAGTATCATCTCCTCTCATAAGTAAATAACTAATCTTTTTCGAATGTGTGATTATCTCTTCTAACAAGTATCGCTCAAAAATTCTTATTTATACAGAATTTTGGCTTTGTGAGCCCGCTTAGCTCAAAGGTTAATATAGTAATACACTAATACCACTAGATCAAACTAAAAAACGTTTGAGTCTTCCGGATCCTTTCTCTGTGCCACTCTATTTTTAGGAGAAAGCAAATTTTATTTCCTTCCTACCTCGATTACTTTAGGTGAAAATAATTTTGTTGTATCGGTATCATCCTCCCTTGAAACTCATAAAATTATTGGTATTTCCCCTTACTTTTTGTTGAAGAGATAAAAAATTTACATTAGAAAACATCTATCAATATTTTTTTAGACCTAGCTATCATACGAATTATATACAAATATTGATCATCAACTTAATTTTATTGTCATGCCGATATTTAATTTTGTATTTAACGTTATACTTATAGATATTATCATCATGTCCTATATTTTTTGACATTATTCTTATCAGATATTCCTATGGGATGCTGTCATTGATGTAATAGTAAGAGGTAACAAAACCGTTTAGAACAAAGTGGCTCCATCATATGATGTGCATGTACTGTTCGTTTATGAATAATAAAACGAGTTAAGTAAAAGTTTATATACAAATACTACATTATTTATTATTTATTTATATTACTTTTTGAAAAATCAATGAATTAAATATGAATGATGAATGATACGATGAAAATATATCAAACTCATATATTGTTTGTATATATATCCTTTTCTCTAATAAGACGGTGGCTATTCATTATTCATGCAGAAAATGAGAGCCAATTAATATAGGCTAGATCTTTGCATTAAAAGATGTGGTTGGATGAATCATATGGACATATACATAGCGTGATATTCGATTCTAATGTCATTTTCAATAAAAAAAGAAAATAATATTGGATGTAGAAAGATTTTTATAAACTGTGAAAAAGAAATTCACTTGCTCAAAAAAAGGAGTGGTGTTTGAAAGCGATGGATTGTTGTGTTAAGGTAGTGGACAAACACGATGTCGTCGTCTACTTTTTGGGTACACATTACTAAACTGATCGTTTTAAAAAGAGAGCACTATGTTTGGAAAGTCCTAATATACTGTGATAAAGTATATTTATAGCTATGTAACAAAGTCAAATATGTATGCTGTATGCAACATACACAAATACACATGGATGCATAAATGGTTAATTTTATTTTTCATTTTTTAGAGCATAAAGAAATCCATACTACAATTACAATAAGCTGTGGAGTTTGTAAATCAGCACGGGGAACAGAGGAGTGTCATGAATAGTAGGTGATCACATGCATTTCAGAAGGGTGAAAGCAACAACTTCAGTGCTTAGAATGAATTACGGAGTGTGTTTGCTTTTTCTATAGGATTGTCCTTGTTTGCTTCTCAAGACATAATTTTGGCAAGCACTTGTAATTTATGGTTCACTTTAAGCATTCCCCTTTCATTGCTTGAAATAGATATGAAGAATGTTGCAAGAACCTATTTTCTATTCTATTATTACAATATATATAAGCTGAGGCAGGAAATGTGGAGATGCCATGCCAACTTTTTGGAATGTTGATCAGCTGTCTCAAGTTGGTATCTATAACTTTATCTCGCTCAATGAAATAATGTCACATCATTTAAAAGTGTGCGCTGATCTCAACTTGGGTCTATGTGAGTTGAACTTTTAAATGATGTAACACTACCTTATTGGGCGAGATGCCGGGACATGGTTAGGGATATCAACATGGGAGCTTTCTTCAATTGCCACATCAGTCATATTTGATGATCCAGAGCTCCTCATGCAATACCTTTTCTGTTCAGCAATCTTGCAATTTTCCCATTAACTCATTAAATTTTCATTCACCTTGAAGAATTATAATTTTCCCACCACCTCATTTAGCGCCATGTGTGTTGAAAGAGAGCATTCCAGACAGAGAAGAAATTGTAGAACAGAAAAACCCAAAAGTTGGAAATCTTTGAGAAGCTCAAGGATGTCGAGCACTTCAGAATAAAGCTATTGACATGAAAACCCCATACACATTACAAGGGTGAATTGAAGGCCAAATGAAGGGGGAATTACTTTGGTCATGTTTTTATGAGTTTGCAGAATATTCAGTTAATGGCTACTTTAACAGGATCTTTTTCATGCTTGGTACATTCACTACATTATCAATTTACCTTTGGCTGGTTAGAGCAATGTCCAAGATGCATGTTTTAGAAGTAAAATGAATTGATTGTTTAGCATTGGTGGCAGATGCAATCATGAACCTGCTAAGTTAGATTGCAAGGCGCGCCTTAAAAATAACAGTGATTGATATGTGAATATCTAGAATGTTTTTCTTGCTGCATTGATTTCAATGTCTATTTACACTTTATCATGCTAGAGCTGTTGATGTATATGCATCCACATTCTTCAAACCATGGTTTGTCCAATGAAAAACATGCTGCTTTTAATAGAATTTCCAGACAATGTAATACAGGCTTGATAACACTAACAGCAAACCTGCTTAAGGCCAATCAAAAATCACATGCAAATTTGCATCTACTTCAAGAAATTAAATTTGAGTGGCTATGCTAACAGTGTAAAGATTATACACAGTCACTATATCATTCACCATTCATTTATATTACTTTTAATTAAAAGTTAATGATGAATGAAAATGAAGGGTGAATGATACAAGTGATAATGTAAAATGTCTTATCCCGTTAGTGCATACATCTTTTACTTAGGAATGACAACAGAGCGGATGAGGTCCGATTTGTACATATCCAAACCCGAAATTAAAAACCCGAACCCAAACTCAACGGGATTAAAAATAAAGATATTATCCTCGAACTCGATAAAAAACCCAAAAATAATAAATGTACTAAGGAAAGTATGATATTATTTTTATTTCATTTTTATCTAGCATTTCTTTTTTCCCATGTATTATTTTATTTTTACATTCGAAGAGTCAATAATATGTAAAGAAAAATTAGAAATTAAAAACAATGGGTATATGATAGACTTTCGATTTTAAATTGAATTACATTATTTCGGGATGGGTTCGGGGTAGGGTTTTTGCTCTACCAAACCCGAACCCGAAAATTAAACTCAGGTAAAACCTGAACTCAATCAAATCGAATTTTCCCTGTTAAACTCGGGTTGGGTTCAAGCAGATATCCCCTTGTTCAGTTTTCGTAATCCCTACTTTTACTACACCATCAACATAGCTCCTTAACATTTTATCACATTAAATATTTGGCAACTTTGACATCTCATATAAACTGATATATACAGAACAAGGATTAGATAACAAATATTAAAATTAAATTCCTAACTTGAACATTATAACTTACTTACTAAGAGAATCTCAAGTTCCATTGATCCTGTCTATAACAGAGATAATACCTTGAGTGCCAAGTTTGCCATCTCCATTAGCCACCATACTTGAAAAAAGCTGCTTACACAATGCAGCACCAGGCAACACAAAAACCTCCCCATCCTCCACAACATCCACTCCCATTCCCAAATCCTTCACCTGATACTCTGCGAAACCACCGGGTCGAAAATCCCTCTTTATCATCCTCTCCCCAAACAACTCCAAAGCCTTAGAACCAGCAGCACCATCTCTAATTGCACCCATGAACTGCTCCAAATCCAACCCTGCTTTCTTAGCAAACACCAACCCTTCACTCAACCCAACCAAATTCGATCCAATCACGATCTGATTCGCAATCTTACTAGTCTGCCCACACCCCGCAGAACCCACATAGTTAACTTTACCTAAAACCCTAAACAACGGTTCTAGCCATTTTACAACAACAGGTTCCCCTGCCGCAAAAATGGCCAGGTTCCCGTCTTTGACGCCAATATCGCCACCAGAGACAGGAGCATCGACAGACCAGCAGCCTTTGGACCTCGCCAGGGAGAATATCTCCCTGGCCAGGTCCGGATGGCTGCTGGTGTTGTCAATTATGACGGAATTGGGGTTAAGGCCCGAAACGATGCCGTTCGGGCCTGTGTAGACGGAGCGGACGTCGGAGGGGTGGGAGAGCATAGTGAAAACGACGTCGGATGATTGGGCGAGTTGGGATGGGGAGTTGGAGAAGTGAGCGCCTTGGGATTGGAGAGAGAGGGAGTTAGGGTGGGATGGGTTGCGAGCGTAGATGGTGAGAGAGTAGCCGGCGGAGATGAGGCGGGAGGCCATGGCGAAGCCCATGACGCCGATGCCGATCCACCCGATTCGGGTTTCAGAGGATGTGATGGGATTTGGGTATGGTGTTCCCATGTTTCTGGTGAGAAAATAGTTGTTTGCTCAAGGTACTTACCAATAATGATGGCAAAACGGACAATATGTCATCTTTTAATGAAGAAAAAATATCAAATGAAATGAAACATAAGAACCTTCATAATCTTGCAACACATTTTTTGTTATTAGATAGACACCGTTAATTATTTATATTTGTTTACAATTTTGAATAATTTAAGCAGTTAAAATTACTTCTAATGGTATAACTTTATTTTCATTCATAAATCTACCTTACAAATATACCCACATTTATATTTATCTTTTGTAATATATTTTTACTCACAACTTTAAGAATGATGTTTATTTAGCTTATCGTTGTGAAATAATAATAAGAACGACTCCTCCCTAGCACTGAACTTGGGAAAAAAACATGTTTGTTTTGCAAAGAACGATTTTTTGTTACCATTGTAGGTGCTCTTAGTATGAATATATAGAACATGGTCAAAATAATAGATCTCTATTCTTATTTCACGGGCTAAACACAAGCTAAGTAGTATTCGATTCATTACATAATAGGTTGTGTGAACTGCATCAGCCCAAAAATATTTTGGAACCTTGCTCTCATTTAGCATGGTCCTCGAGAGTTCCTCTAGAACTCTATTTTTCCTCTCAAGAACTCTATTTTATTGAGGGGTACGGGCTAAACACAAACTAAACAAGTTGAATGACATTTTTATCACTACTTATAAATTACATTGCACATGAATGAAACTCTTTTTATAGTATGACTTGAACTCTTGATAATTAGACTATAAATCACTTCATATAACATGAGATATAATGTAAATGAGAGGTCAAACTCAACTTGTTGCACAATTTCTTTCATGTATGCCAAGAAATATTTACTCATAAAAAAAGACTTCAAGTAACTTGATACACATCTTTCTACCCAAAAAAACTTGATACACATCTCCTATGGATGATAAAAATGAGAAATGGAGTGGAGGAATCTATCAAGAGAATTGAATTTAGCTAGACAATGGGAACCTATAAAAAATGATCTAGATTTTAGGATAAGGAATGTATGATCAAATATTCAAAATGTTAGATTCAATTTAATGGATCAAAATTCAAGTAAGGGATTCTATGATCCAAGTGAAAGGATTAAAAGAAGCCCCCTAAACCATTTTATCTATGCCTTGCCCTGGTTGGAGAATGGACTTAGGAGGAAATGGACTTCAAATTTGGGTTTTAGGCCTAGTTGGTTGTCTTTTAAAGATGCTTTTTTTTGTGTGATATTTTTTATTTTATTGGTCTCTTTTAATTTTTAAAAATAGCCAGGACTACAATGTTCCAATCACATATGATATTATTCCTTAAGAAAGGTAATGCGTATAGCAACTTTTTTTGAAACTATTAGTGGATCACTAGATCAAATTATTGGCTAAAGTTATTAGTTAATTATATTAAATATACTTTTGTTAGCGTTTCCCCTAATCAAAGTATTCAGTTGTGGCATAATAAGATGCTTGATGCTATATGCTGTTGAAATGTAGCTTTTTGACAAAGAAAAGTGTTTATGCTTGATAACTTTCTGAATCAGAAAGCAATGAGTTAATACAGATAATATATGTTGTTGTGAAAAGCTATTCACACACGATTAAACACTTAATTTTTCTAATAATCTCGATTCTAACGTGACTTGTTGTTTGAGGCACTAACTTAATCTATTTAAAAGTACTACGTGGTTTGTTCCAATATAGGTCTTGGTAGTAACCCCACTTCCAATCCATCCCTTTTTCAAGAATATTTGTTCATGCACTTTATTCTCCGTGCACAAATTTCTAATATTATTTCTTATACTAATTGAACCTTCCTATGATAATTCAAATTAAAAGGTATTGCATCTCAGTCTTTTTTGGCATTTTAGATGGATTGAATGACATTTTGAGTTGAATTATTTTTTAAACTAGAAGTTTATACGTATTAAGTAATGTATAATTAAGCTTCACAGTTAATGAAGATTCATAAAAATATTTATAAATTACCTATTAATGATATCCTTGCACCAATACCAAAACTCACTACTACAGTGTTATATAATTTATATAACTTTTATTTGAGTTTAAATTTAATTCATCATCAAATATTTTTTATTCATTCTATCATTTTCACACAATAGGTTTTGTAGTGTATTTTTTGGGCAAATGATGGAGTAAAAAAGAAATGAAGATACCATTTTTATGTTAGTAGACCAACCTAAAAGTTATCAAATTTATTTTACAACATTGATGTCCATCTCCCTTCCCCCTAATTACTTGATAGAAATTTAATGACAGAATCCATTCTCAAAACAATGATTATCTCCAGTATGGCATAATGAACTTTTTTTTCAACTAGTGCCTACAAATACTTCGTGTTTGCTGGTAAATATTACATAATACTATATATTAAATTTTTATATATTTCATTTTTTAGATTTAGAATATATTTGTTGTATTCGGTGTACTTTATATTATATTTTTTTTTTGTGTTTATGATAATATTTAATTTAATGTGAGATATGTATTTAATTAATGTGTTGATTGTAATTGCTTAGGATTATATGATTTTTTTGTAAAAATTAAATAATATTAAGGACAAAATAGGAAGTGAAAATTACAGCATGATAAAAGTTATTTCAAATTTTAACTTTATATATAATATAAAAATATAGGTAATAAAAATACTATTTCATTGTTCACAAAAAATAAATAAATGTGTTACATCATATTATTTTTTTTCCCTTTGTTTTTTCATATTAGAGTGGGCTTGTGCTAAATGACAATGGGAACGTGCATGCTTGCCTAGGGATAGGGCAAAACCCCACAAACTGGGACCCAAATGTCTCGATTGATATGGGTTGAGCTTATGTATGAAAAACTATTTAAACATGTACTATATGATAAAACAATAAAAAAAGAATACAAAAATATCATCTCACACTTTTTGTCATATATTTTTTCAGTTTTATACATAATTTTATAACTATTGATTGCTTATAAGTTTAAAATATTTGCATTAATAATTATTTTTGTTCACAATAATTTTGTTATTCACACATTAATAATAATTAATAGTGAATAAAATTATAATAATGTAATTTTACATGTAATTAAACAATTCATTTTCTACAAAAAAAAATTGAAAATAATAAAGAAAGAAAAATATATATACCGACAGTATAAGAATTTTTTATAATATCGTTACATCATTCACAATTTATTTCTTATATTTTTATAAAAATAATATAAAAAATAGTAAATAATATACTGATGATGTTACACTACTCAAGAAGAATAAAAGTCGAAATCGTGACATATATACAAGTATAAAATTAAAAAAAGAAAAGGGAGAATAGTGGGGGCAGTAGTGGCTTTGGTGGAAGGGAGAATCAGCTTCGGGTAGGGTACCCTTTATTCCTTTCTTTGACAGACACGCTGTTGTCACCGCCAGGCATTAAGTACACCTAATGGACATAGATTATACTATTTTTAGGTAAAGTTGAGTATATAATAAGTACAAAATGCCATAATTAGTGAATAAACCAAAAAGAATTCGTCACATTTTGCCAGATTCCTCTTTGCATGGCATAGACAACCAAACTACCAATCAAACCGTAGTTAGTCCCTACTAGTTAACACTTAAAAGGGAATATATAGGTCATAAACGTAAATACTTCAAAGTTCAAACAAACACACGTGTGGCTGTCTAGTACATGTGTTTGAACGGGACACAAATATGATTTTTATTTAGAAAAGAGGCTCTTTGTACTTTGTAGTATTTTAATCCATTACATTTAAGTTGGAGTACTAATTAAGTGTTAGTCAAATGTATTATGCCTCACTAAATTCCTATGTCGAAAACTGATACTTGTTGAAAGGGACAACCACGAAAAAAAAAACATACAACTTTAACGGGTAAAAATTCTATTTTTTCCTCAATTATTCCCCCTCTAGTGCAAAATACTAATCACTAACCTTTTATGGTACAGATAGATGTTTAAGCAAAAATTTCTCCGGACAATATTTTTAGAGTGTATTATTTATATATAATCAACTTAATAGTTAGTATATGATGAATAATGATTAAATTTGACTGATATCTCTGTATACACGTGAATGCATGGTACAGAACAATGTATAAGGTGCAAGAGTTGTCAAATAAAGTTGAGTGGTGGGGCAGTTGTCGACTAGAGAGTTAAATAAAGACAGGTAGAGAGAAGGGTATCGTTGAGCTAATGTTTGAAACATCTTTGAACAGAGTTTAACTTTCTTCTGAGGGATTTATTCTGGGTTTCAGTTTTGCTTCATATTACAGCATACTACTAATTGGCCTTCAATCCATTATTCCATTCATTCAAGGTAAGTTCATGACTTCTTATGTCAATTTCTGTTTCAAATTTTATATAAGTGTTGTGTGGACTCATAACATTAATAAGAGATTCTTTTTATGGATGCCCTTTGATTGAACTAACCCAGTTAGCATTTCTAGAAGAGTTTGGTTTTATTACTCATTTTATGCTGATAAGCGTTAATAAACATGGAAATGAGGTTACTAAAATTATGTATCATCTATCAGAAAACAAACTTGTGTTAGACCAAGGTTTTAAAGTTCAACCTGCGGGTTAAGATCCTCTCCAGCAGTACTGAAATATGAGGGGAAAAAGAAAGTTTGTTAATTTTTAACATTATTTTATTAAAAAATAATGAAAATATGGACGTTAAAAAATTCTCTGTAGCACTTGTAAGTATCTGCACACCAGTATTGGACTCTCTAGGTGCAGGAGTGGAGAGGATCTCTATTCAACCCATGGTATCAAACCCACTTATTGAGGTTTCTCATCTTAAGACCATTGGATGCAAATCTCCTTCATTGTTTATGCTTCATAACTCTTAACAAATGGTGTTATTAGAACCAATGGTTTGACAAATATGATTAGCAAAAGAAGACAGTTGTTGGTGGAACCATGTGTGGGATCTTTTGTGTTAAAGCAGCTAAGCAGCTTATTCCTGTATACATGATGTACAATGACAATACAAATACCTCTTATGTAAATACAATTTTTTTTGAAATCAAATTGGTGGGTAGAAAATGTTTCTTTTTTTTCTCTTTCTGATTATGGTGTTAATTTCACTCTTTTGATACAACAACAACCAAACCTTTATCCCACTAATTGGGGTCAGCTACATTCTTCAAACGACGCCATAATACTCTATCATATATCATGTCCATTTAACAAAGGTCTAAGTCTTTCTTTATCGTTCCCCTATGGTTTTTCCCAAACCACCTAAGGCGCGATTTTATCATCTTTTCTCTACTTTGATAGGTATACATAAATATTTCATGGATTGTCACTGACTCACAGCTCTAGCAAGAATAAGCATACATTTTCACAAGTAAATCTTAAAGGTTTCCGTAAATATATCAGCGGTGCTCGCATCGACCTTTTATCTGATTTAGAAAGAAACAACTTTTAGATTTCATTATTGCATGATTTTTTTCTTGTGTTGCATTTTGAGGTTCGTTATGATCATTGTATATGTTACAGAGTTCACTGTGGGGCACAATAGTGTCGTCAAGTTGGTAAAGGCAGAGATGAATTTCCTTATCACACCAGTGAGCCACAAGTTCAACATTTGTAAATAAATGGCATCTCTTGGAGTTATCCTAATAGATTATTGAAAGGCTGCAATTCATGGAGGACAGCGGAAGGTAATATCCATAGAAATTCGCTCATCGTCTTGTGTTATGTATTTTATCTTTTTTTGACTATAACTGTTCTGTTTTGTATGAATGTACTATGATTTAAATATTTAATGTAAATTATAGCTCTGAAGAGAAGTCCTTTTCAAATGGCGATGTCTACATCGGTGAGATCAAGGCCAAACTGCCCCATGGCAAGGGAAAGTACACGTGGTCCGATGGAACAGCATATGCGGGTGATTGGGAAGATGGGAAAATGACAGGGAAAGGAGTGATTATATGGCCATCAGGAGCAAAATATGAGGGTGAATTCTCTGGTGGTTACCTTCATGGTTACGGCACCTTTACAGAATATACCGGTTGTGTTTATAGAGGCAGCTGGAGGATGAATGCTCATCACGGGATTGGACGGAAGGACTATTCTAATTCAGATAGTTATGAAGGTTTATGGAGAGAAGGGATTCGTGAAGGATGCGGAAGGTATTCTTGGAGTAACGGAAATACGTATGTTGGGAATTGGAAAAGTGGGAAAATAGATGGGAGAGGGGTTATGAAGAGGGCTAATGGTGACATCTTTGATGGTTGTTGGGTTAATGGTCTTAAGCATGGATCCGGAGTTTATCGATTTGCCGATGGGGGGCTTTATATTGGAACGTGGAGTAAGGGCCTAAAGGATGGGAAAGGGACATTCTATCCTTCCGGTAGTAAATATCCATCTCTAAGAAAATGGTGCAGCATTAAAGGCCATTATAGTGGTCTACCATTGAATGCAGAGACACATATGGATCCAAAATCAAGTGTTAGGCGTAGCTTTAGTGAAAAGATTTCATTCAGTAGTAGATCAAAAAGTTCGCGTAAAATATCTCTAAGGACCTCATCGTTAGATGCAGATTGGAGCCTACGAGATCCTGCAGGAGGTTGCATATGTCATGATTCCTCATCCGCTGAATCACAGACCCTTGATGAAGGTCAATCTGAGGTCTCTGGTACAAGTACTTTGGTTTATGAAAGAGAATATATGCAAGGAGTTCTAATTATGGAGAGAACTAGGACATATTCAGATTCATCACCTAAAAAAAAAAGGCAAAATAAGTTTAGTGTGAAGCCAGTGATGAAGAGTTCACTAATGGATATTTTCGGAGGCCGCCGAAGCTATTATCTGAAGCTTAATTTGCAGCTTGGCATCAGGTAACGTATTTGGTCTATTGTCACCTTCTAAAACATTTTGTTGCTGTAAAATTTGATATAGTTAATTATCATTTCCAGTTTTTAATATCACATTTCTTTCCACTGCTGTTTTTGACTAATTAGTTTACTAACAAATAAAAAAAGCAAAGTACATTCTGAAAAAAATATTCATCTTGTCGGCATTATAGTTAAGGGGTTAGGATGGTGTGAGTGTGTGTTTTAAATCATCTTTAAAGTGGCTTAATCCATTTGGTATTTATGTTTAATGTTAAGTTTTAATTTGAACAAATTTGGATGAAATCCCAGGTATACTGTTGGAAAAATTACACCAGTGCCTGCACGTGAAGTTCGGTCATCTGATTTTGGAGAACGAGCTAGGATAAGGATGTACTTCCCTAAGGAGGGTTCACAGAGAACTCCTCCACATTGTTCTATAGACTTCTACTGGAAAGATTATTGCCCTATGGTGTTCAGGTATTTATTAACTATATGCAAACATGCGTCATAATGGAAGAGTTGTATCATGAGCACCATGCATAGGAATCTTTTCCACATGGCTAATGTATCATTCTTTTGTCTTAAAGTTTTAAGATATGAAAGCATTATCTCCTCTCTTTTATGATTGAGTTTAGATTACCACCATTGGTGTATCATAATTTATTGAAGTGGCAACACAAAATGAAAACCTTATGAAGAGTTTCAAAGTAGTGAATCAATGTTGTTGAAGTTTATTCCAATCCTTTTCCTTATCAGAATATGTCCAATTTTAAATGTGACCATAGTCATTGTCAGAGTAATATGCATTAATTGTTGATAATGTGAATATAAGATTACATTGGCATAATAAAGTGCTTAGTCAGGTTATGGTTAGCAACACGTGCTCTTTCGTGATATATTTATTGGTAGAATCTAACAACCACAGATTTCCAAACTAACTCTTCATACATTTAATGATATTGGAGTCAAGCACATTTTACGTTTATAGTATCTTTATTATTTCTTAGTTCATTGCTTAATCACACAAACATATTTTTCCAGGAATTTGAGAGAGATGTTCAAATTAGATGCTGCAGAGTACATGATGTCCATTTGTGGCGACTGTGGTCTGAGGGACATATCTTCACCTGGAAAAAGTGGTAGCATCTTCTATCTTTCTCAAGACGATAGGTTTGTGATAAAGACACTGAAAAAATCTGAACTAAAGGTTGGTAGTTTCCACTTGTTTTTTGCTTAGTGGGCCAAGAGACATTTTTGCACTAATTATTGTGTTGAATTCATCAACTGGTAGGAGTTTGACCGCTTAAGACTTCTGCAACTGGATAAATAAGCAGATTAGATTATATATAGACTAAAGAGTGGTAAAACACAATTCCGCTGATGCCTGCTATCTTGATCGCATATCTACCAATAATACCTGGTAGTACCACTAATATGATATATAAAAACAAAGTTCATGAAATTCTATGTCAAAGTTGTTAACTAAGGCCTCTTTGGATGGGGTTTCTCAGGAGAGAAGTGCTTTTTATTTTCAATAAAATAGCACTTTTAGACCAAAGTAGATGATTGGTTGCATTCCCATCTCTCATAGTCCATATATACCAATAGTTCTTCTAGTGCCACTGATCTAATGGCAATTTTTATAGACAAAGTTCATTAAATTCAATGGCAAGATGGCTGTTTAAGACCACATTTAGATGTGTTTTTCTAGAGAAAAATGTTTTTGTGTTAAAAATCACTCATTTACCAAGTTAAATGATAACTACAAACTTCATGATTATGCACATGCACTTATGCAGTAAGTGATGTTTATCTTCATGTAGGTTCTGCTCAATATGCTTCCTAAATACTACAGTCATGTAGGAAAGTATGAGAATACTCTTATTACAAAGTTCTTCGGGGTCCACCGAATAACACTACGAGGTGGGAAAAAGGTAACTCCTAATATCTATCTCTACCTTCTTCCTCCTTACTTGGTAATTGGTTTAACTAAAAATAATTCCTTGTCCATCAGGTGCGCTTTGTGGTAATGGGGAATATGTTTTGCACAGAACTGCATATCCACCGTCGTTTTGATCTGAAAGGATCTTCTCATGGAAGATGCACAGACAAAGATAAAATTAATAGCCATACAACATTGAAAGATCTTGATCTAAAATATGTCTTTCAAATGGATATAAAATTGCGAGAATCACTACTCAAGTAAGTTTCTATTTTATGAAGCCACTTCTGTTATACACTTATACTTACTAATATGCAATGTATTTTACTGTATAATCAAGGAGTACCTGTTGCAAATTTCAAGAATATAACAGTGTTTTATTCTATAAAACATAATATATCGCCTATTTCATGGTGGATTAACAATACTGGTCCAATATTGATCATTGTTGTAATAGAATCTTACCCTTAAAAGTTAAAACCATAGGTCATGAAACTACTTTGCATGTAATTCTGAATTGTCACTATTTCAACTCCACATAAATTGAAATAGATGGTCTTTTAAAGTAGTAGAGATATATTGGATTATCTCTATCTTTAATCAAGCTCTTTGTTAGATCCTGCTGCTGTTACATCTAGTGATCACAGTGTCTGGTTGACTTTGAAGGGAAGAACTTCTAAAGTCATAAATTTTTACATCTCATTATGTTTTAAAAATGAAAAGATTAACATAGAAGTTCACATTAGTATCCAAAAACCATTATACGTCCGTCTTAGAGGTGATGCATTTCCCTGGGTGATAAAATTTGTAAGAAATAATCATCAAAGATGCAACTTGCTTCCGTGAATTTTATTTAGGATGGTCAAATTTACAATTCATATTTAAGAATGACTAACTGGAACTCAGCTACTTGTATAAATATCGAATAGTGGAGCCCCTCTTGGTTATGATTGATTACTTTCATACTTGGCATGTGATAGTACTGAGTTGTGACTAATAGCCTGAGTATATATCCACTAAAATGTATCATAACAATTGCATTCAATTTCTCATTGATTGAAGGGTTAGTAAGATATTCTAGTTATGATCAAAATTGTTTTTCTGGTGCAGCCAAATTTCTCTTGACTGCAAATTCTTGGAGTCCCGGCACATAATTGATTACAGCCTTCTGTTAGGATTACATTTTAGAGCTCCAGAGAATCTGAAGGCCTTAGCTGAACTTCCTGGATCAATGCAGCGTCAGGATAGCATACCTTTTGGAGATGGTAAATATTCCTCTGATGCCAGTTATTTATAACGTGATTCGGAAAATTTCTTTCAAAAGTTATTGTATTTTTCATATACATAATTTAAATGAAAATATTTAAGTTCACATTTATGGTATAAAATCTACAGATGTTAAATATGACATTTAGATCACAAGGAATGTTTTGCAGTAAACAAATTGCTGTTATATCGAGAAGTGATGTATCTTAGTCAAAAATGGATGAAAGGGTTCTAGCAATGAAGTTAAGCTAATTTGACATAAATCATACACTCATGATTATCATTTTGGTTTTGTGCCCTAAGAATTCAAGAAGACACATGGCATTCATCAAAATATTTTGCAAAATGGGCGGTAGCAAAGTTTATTTCAGTAACTCATTTATATGTGGGAAAAAAGGATTAACTGCTTCTCTTTGCACCCAAATACGTACTAATGATAAATGATTACAGCATGCTTTCTATGGATTTCTTCTCATCTTTTGTAATAATTTTTTCTTAACTTGTCTCATTGATTCTATCTGCGACTCTGCGAGTGTGAATTCTGGCATATGCAAGTTCACATTTACGCCTCAGTATTTTTCTTACTATTGAGTACTTTTTCATTTGCTTTGCTTACATTAGATGTCAAACAAGGGGATCAATTGATTATTCCTAAAGGATTGCTATTAGTTGCCCATGAACCCAACTTTGTGAACACTGCACCTGGACCCCACATTAGAGGGCATACATTGAGGGCATACTCCATAGGTGACAGGGAAGTTGATCTTTTGCTTCCTGGTACTGCAAGGTATCTTCTACTAAACTAGAAATTATTTTTTGGGGGGGATGAGTTAAATTTTTTAAAGCGGTTCGAAAGTTTGAAACTTTATATCATAAAATTATGAGTATAATTTGAAGGGTGCATTAAATTAGTTTCCCTTGATATGCACCTAAGTATCAGAAGTAGAAAAGTATAAATTTATATCTGGCTAACATTTATGTCTTAGCAAGAGAAGCATTCACAGTAATACTTTGAATGCCACAAGCTTCAGGTCATGTTGAGCATACCATAGGCTGTTTATTTCATTAAGCATTTATGAGCTTGTTTCCTATGGGATGTTCAACATTTTACTTTTTATATGGGATGTTCAACATGCATATAGTTTTGACCTATATATACACTATACTATAGTCTGCTGAGATTTGATACTGTCAGAATTGAAAGATGAATTATGAAATGCATCAAGCATTTGAGTGCTATAAATGCCTGTTCTGAATATATTCCACAAGGCATTGATTCTATTTACAACTTTATTCAAATTGATAATAGAAAGTATTATTTTTTTGTTGTGCATTCTGTTTCTTCCACTGTAATTCATGTCACACTCATTAACAATCTAAGCAAAAATTATTACCTCTTTGTGTTGGATTGTAAATTTGTAATACATAATATGTCTAAATACAAATTTGTTATATATATAATTTGTTCTCAATTTTTCTTCTAAAATGAATAAAATTATCCTCTCTTATAAAAACCCATCTAATTGAATGTATCCTCATTTGATTACTTAGGTTGAGAGTGCAATTAGGAGTAAACATGCCAGCTCAAGCTATTAGCAAAGTTCATGAGGATAAAGTGGATGCATCAGAAGTTGAGCTTTTTGAGGTTTATGATGTGGTTCTCTACATGGGCATAATTGATATATTGCAAGAATACAATATGAAAAAGAAAATTGAGAATGCATGCAAATCACTGAAATTTGACCCCCACACTATATCAGTAGTAGAACCTAAGATATATGCTCAACGTTTTATCAATTTCTTGGATAAAGAGGTTTTCCCACACAATGCCTGAATATGTATAACAATGTAAGTAATTGTTACACTGGAAGAGTGTTTTATTTTATCAGCTTAGTTTTCAAATTCTTTTATTTATTTGTATTCTATCTAAAATTAATATCATCTATTAATATCATAAAGATTCAACTAAGCTTTACAGGTTGTGATTCGTTCTTGACAGTGGTTAATTAGATTGGTGTATAAGGCCATTGCATTGCATTGCTTCTGTAATTAAGACATGATCTTGTTGTAAGGGCTTGATACCTTTAACAAATTTTGATTATCGGGAAAAAGGTAATGAAGTGAAATATTAATAACAATTGATATTTGCTTAAACAGAGTTTATGATTTATGTTCTAATAAAAACTATAAAATTGTTAGAATATTCAATCTACCAAAAAAATCATTAGCATTCATTTCCATGATGGATAAAATCCCGCCTTTGACTTGTCAGAATTTAGGCTAGTCCGACCCGACTCTTATTGTTAAAAAGACTCAAAATGTCAATCCGACCCATATTTGGCAGGATTGACAGACCAGCGAGCTAACTCGTTTTTTTTCTTTCCAAAAATACACATTAAGGTTTATAGACAAAAATAAATAATTCACATGCCTCATAAATGTATTTTAAAACAAAAATCACAAACAAAAGACACAATCTCATAATAACATATCGCCTTAGTTCAAAACTTATAATTCTAAACAATAAATCAACATAGTCTTAAACTTTTAGACTCCTAGTTCACAATAAAAATTTTAACTTCTAAGTTTTACAAAATGTATAAGAATCAAAACTATTATATTATAAATCAGTCACATAAAGTATACATATTACTCAATTCAATTTGAATTCAACTACATTAAAAATATAAATTGAAACACATTCGAATTCAATTAATTTTCCAAAAGGAATCAAAATCACTAGTTCTGTTTGAGTTTCTAATTTTCCATTTCAATTAATTAAATGTTTATATTTGGTTCAAACACCCCTAATTGTCAATGAAGCTTCATCTTTATCTGACAATAAGTACAATAATTGGATAAGAGTGAAGATCATAGATAAGTACAGAATGAGATATTAAATATTCATTTTGCAAGAAGAAAGAAGAATTACATGCTTATAGCATCCAAACATAAACTAAAATTGTACAAGTTTAATTTTAATTGTAATGAGCAACATGATAAGCAAATGTACTTTAATCTTCATGTAAGCCCGATGGGCTAGCCCAAACCAACCCTCCATGACTCGTCTGAAAAACGAACGTCTGAAACGGGTTGAATACGGACTTTTGGGCTAAAACCCCCAACCTACTAAAAATATCTTTTCGAACGGACTGGTCCGTCAGACCAAGCTGATTTTGCCATTCCTAAATGTTTGTTTGAGGACTTTGGCATCAAACATACATTTGAAAAGGGTCAAGTCCATATTAATCAGATTATAGATTTCCACAAACATTCTCTTTATTATAAAACATTCTTTATTAGCAAAAATCTAATAAAATTGAATAATGACATGAATACTCCATAGGTTATCTGAATTAGGGGTGAGCAGTACCTGATCTTACCCGCTCATTCTATATGACCCAATTATGATCGGATCCGAATAAAGTTGGGTTTCATCGGATTAAGTTTGAGTTCAAAAATTAGACCTGGTTAATATTTACAGTCGGGTAGGAACCAAATATGATTTATACTGACTCGTCTCATGGTCATTCAATATGTTTGTATGCGTCTCTATGCAAATGACGCAACCAAGATTTAGGGTTGGGTAAAAACAAATCTTAACTCATCTCAAGCTCACTCCTAATTATTTGAACATAGATCGTCTGTCCTTAATGTTATCCTTATTCTCTCTTCCAGATTGATCAAATTTTAACAATTAATAGAAAAAAATTGTTTTTTATTTTAAAGTTTTTTCTATTGATATGAGAATATCTAATTAATCCTAGAGAATAAATATCATAGCCTTTGCTATAAGTGTTCTATTTTCAAGTTATCTAGGACAATTCCCAAGAAAAGAAGAAAGAGACAGGAGAATAAGCACATATATAACTGCTACAGGATTTAGAATCAGGTTTGTTTCAACTTTAGTGCCCCACCTCATAAAAGAAACATGAAAACTATGAGGAACAACCAACATAGGAAGAAAAGGACAAGAGTAATGTATGTTACTTTTCTGAACTGCCAAAATGAAAACAAAAACCAACTGAATAAAGGCGTTACCCTTGAACAGTGTCATCATCACTACCCTAAAAAAGCTAATAACAATCACTCACTAATCATCATCAAAGATGTGTAATTATTTGAAGAGATTGAACTTAAATGAGAGGTGATTAGAAAAAAATTACGATGATGATAAACAAAGGCACTGTGGTCATTATAAAAGAGTATTACATCTAAAGTTTAGAATTTATAGCAAAGTTTATGTACATTAAGTTTGACAACTTTTTCATGCAAGAAATGAATCTCATCAAACTTGTTGTATAAGGCAAAATATATATTTCTAGAGTAGTACTCTAATTAACCCATAAACATATTACGAAATACCCTACTTGCTAAAATTTGAAATGCAAGTCAAGGGCTGCTATATATGGAGACATATAAATCATATATTATTGAATTGTGATTTTGCATCAAACGTGTCGGTGGATTAATATTATAGGTGGCTGGTGTTCAATTTGTTTTATATTACAGGATTAGATCATTCTATTCAGCACCTATTTGTGTATCCCATAGAATAGTGGGTCAATTTTAGAGAATGTTTTAGTTTGTAATAGTTTGGATCATTTGGTTGGATGGTAATTTTCCAGAGTAAACTCATATGTACTCATACATGATAGATTTAATTCAAGTTGGATTTTGAATGTGATTTTGGTTTAGGTTGCCTCCATGACTTTACTCAATGATATGTTATATGTGGTAATCCTTAATCATGTATCATATGAACTATCTTCTTTATATCTTAAATCTTTGTAACATGGTTTGATGAGTACAATTTTATATATGGATGAGCACCCTTTTTTCTTTTTTCATATTACTTATTTTTTTACACAAGTTAAATATCAAATAAAGATATTATGAATATGCATTCAATCAAGACTAGATTCTGACTTCTGTCAAATCAATAACACTTTTGATATCAAACGGATTGCCTATAAAAATAACAAAATTCTCGAGGATCCAAATGCTTCATATACAGTTTTATCAAATAAGAAATGACATTGATATCAAACTGATTGCCTCTGAAAAAAACAGCATTCTTGAGATAAATGCTTCATTTAACAGTTTGCCAAATCTCTTGACTTTTCCTTTGAACATTATTACACACACAGACTCATATCATAAATTTATATCTACAAGAATAGAATTATAGGAACAACAAATCATATTTGTTGTAAAGAAAAAACATAATTCATTACAAAAATGTTCTACAAGTTCTAAGGGCATCTTTCTGAGATTTTACGATACATCATGAATCAAATGAGTGTAATAGACCTTCCATAAAATGAACCTGTTTCTTTTTTTAAATTCATTTAAAGAGATAATATATATATATATATATATATATATATATATATATATAACTGAAATTATTTTTACACCATAGTTGATCCATTGATGGAGAAAATGATATATGAAAAGGAAGGAGAGTGAAGAGGGATGGAATTATTGATGGTAATGAAGCCTGATCCGGATTCACATAAATCATTAGCAACAAAATCCAGAAGCATTCTTTGTTTCAAAGATCCAAAAGAAGGAAACCCTAGAAATGGAAGCTTCAAAAGATCTTTGAGGCATAATCTATATATGAATTCGGATCAGACAACATTGCCATGAACACCCAAACTCCAATAATATGCCATGGGGAGATATCTCACATTCGTGAAGGAAAAAAAAACTATAGAGCCAATAATGATATGAATTACTCTGAACCTAAAACATTCTTGATCTCTAGAACTTGGCAGAACGCCTCTTTATATATGCAGAGGGAGAGTAAGATAAGCACTGAAAATGTGATACTTTTGTCTCAACTCTGATTGAAACGTGTATACCTTGGGATTGGGAAAAACTATGGGCTCAGACCACCGTTTATCACAAATACAAATGCTTTTCCACACATCTAAATTTAGATAGGTAGATATTAATGTTTATTTTTGTAAAATGAAATTAAAATAAAATATTATTTTTTATTTGTCTGCAAACTTTTATCTAGTCGGATAGAAAATTTTAATTCCATTTGTAAGACTGAGATTGCAACTAAGAGGAGGGAAATTAATTGACTAAAAATTATGACTATTTTTTCTGCAAAATGAAGAGTTATAGTGCAGCGGATAATATTGTAGAAAATAAACAAGAAGAAATCAAAGAGGTAAGGGAGAAGAGAGTACACAAGAATTTTATACTGGTTCACCTTCTTGTCCAACGAAGGCTACGTCCAGTACTCTTGCTTGCAGCACAATAGATTTTCCACTAAATATTATGAGTTGTAATTACAATATCTCACCCCGAGATCTCTATGTACCTTACACACTCACTAATACTTATACTATTAGAAAACACATTTCCAAGTAACTCTATCCCCTTTCTATTCACACCCCGTGAAAGAAAGTTATTACAATGAATAGAGAATTTGAATGATGGCTTTGGATTGCCTTTACAAGTATGAAATATAATAACACTTGCAATCCAATCAACTCTTTTGTATACTTAATAATAATGTTCTTTGAGTTTATAAAAGTTTGAAACACTTTACTTTGAAAGTTTGAGTGCAAGTGCTTAAAAGTGCAGAAAAGTGTAGGAAAGTTGTGAGAAAAGAATTAAAGAGTTTTTCAAAAGGTTGTTTTCATTGTGAGTTCTAATGCATTTAAATATGCTTTCCAATCAGTCTTTGTTCCTTTATGAAAGAGTAGAAATTGTTTGGAATGAAGACATTTCGTTTGGGATGAAAACTCTTGAGTTTCAAATATGAAAAACTGATGTAACATCTCTCAGTAACCGATTACAGCATTGAGTAATTGATTACCCAAATGTTCTGTCCAACAGTGAATAATCGGTTACTCAAATTTGAATAATCGATTACTCCAATTCAAATATTGTTGGATAATTGATTCTCACTCATGTAGCATGTTACTCAAATTTCAAAAACGTGTTAGACATTATTTTAAAAAATGTTTTCATTTAAAACTTAAAGATGACCACTACTATACAAGGGTCACCAGCTATTTCTGATTCAATTTTATGTGAACTCCTCACATCCTTCATTGTATATATTATTTATATATTAATATGGATTGATATTTTCAAATAATGTAACACATATAAATAATAGATAATATGTATATATTCATTAAATTATTCCAATTGAAAAAATGATCAAAACTTGTCTTTCTTCTATAAAATTTGGTGTTTGTAACACCTTATAAAAAAAATGTCTCTTCATTGATGATGCAGTTAGCCTTAGCACACAACATAAAATACTTATAGACACATAAAAAGGAGAGTATAATATGGATGTGTAAAGATTTATATACAATCGGTGCATTATTCACATTTCATTTGAATTACTTTTTCTTAAAAAATCAATCTTGATTAAAAATGAAAGATAAATAATGTAATAACAATGTAAGAAAATCTTACACTTATACACCTTTTTCTCTCAAAAATATATTTAACAATGCAATTTACCAAAGAGAATTTAGATCTAGTCATTGGGGAAAGACACGTGATCAAAGTAGCCAGGTGTAAAATATATATAGATATGTTGTCTCACATCATGTCTCCTATCTCGTGCCAATGAAAAAATATTATATCAATTAAAATTTTAAATATTTATTATTATTGTTTTTACTTCATTATCATTCGCTCATAACAACATATGAAACATGATTTATAAGATAACATATTTCCATCAAATTAACTTGAATGAGGCAGGGTATGAGATCATATATAAATGGTTTTACTTAAAATCAAGTAGCTTTCTTTGTTTTAAAAATCACAACACTCTTAGTGATATGCAAAATTATTGAATGTTTATATAAAAATTCTATCAAATATAAACTCTAAAAATATTCAAGTTGGTTCAATATTCCAAATGAAACTACCCATTTCAGACCAAAATATATAGATTTGATTCATACTGAGTGCAGATTATAATAATCATTTCATAAAACACAAAATATAATTACTTGTAGCTTGTACTACTAGACCCATACAAAGGTCTATAAATTCAAAAGGTCGAACATATTTTAAAAGGCACATTTATTATATGGTGATCAAGGATACATGAATGTACATTCATCCTAAGTAGAAGCATCATTTGGTTTGAGAAGAATGGCACCAAGTCCTATCTCATTGTTGGGTATAAAGTTGTTGCCATTGTTGGACAGCAAAACCTCCTCCTCGTATGACTCATTTTGTTCCATGTCACATTTTGACAATAAAAGAAGTTGTTTTTGAAACATCTCCATTGGTGTCATGTTCTTGAGAACCATTCTTGAACGTTTTCTTGTTGGTATTTTGAAGTTCAATAAATCACCTATGAAAATGAAGATACAAAATATTACAAACATTTTAAAAATCCATAGTATAGATCTTAAAGAAAAAGTTAATTTATAACTATATCCATTACCAAAAACTTTCAATTTGCCTCTGCTCTTCATTTCCTTCAGATATTTGTGGTGTTGTTTTTGCTTGCAGTGCTTGGGAACATAGTTCTTAAAAGTTCCCCTTCTCATGTATCTCGTTCCGCAGGCATTGCATAATGTTGGATTCTCCTTTGGTCCTTTACGCCATAGTGGAGTACCTGATCATGATCAAAACACGTTACTTTAATTTGCATTGTAAGAACTAAGTTTATATCATTGTCTTGGTTACTTTATAGTTTTATTTATTTATAGAGGGACATTTTAGTTCTTAAGAATTGTAGCTGCTTATTCTGCTGAATCTATAGAAATGACATAATAGTTCATAAGTGTTGTATCTACTTATTTTATAGGATTTTCTTAACTTTAGCCCTTATATAAGAGTCTATAACAAGTAAAGCTGCATAGTAAAGTTAATTATTTATTAATTTAACAGAAAATGGACAAACTCTCGATGCATTTTTATTACTTTTTCACTCTTTATCCTCAACCCTAATGTGATGAGGTTAACGAAAGATCGTGTTTAACTTTTTATTACTTTTTCACTCTTTAAATAACATGGTGTGTTAAAGATTGTGTTTATGTATTCAAATAAAAAGATATGCTATACACACGACTACTGAGAGTTGTATCTATCCAAACTGAAATAATATAAGTGTGCCTTCTATAGGATTGTGTCTATTTATTTTATATTAACGACATCATATTTCTTGCTATTTTTATCTTATTGTTTTTCTAACAATAGAAGAAAGATGCTGTTGGCACTTCCGTGAAACATTTTTATGCTGGAAATTAAGATTTGAATTTAATTTTGATGTAAAGTACTATCCCAAATTTATTGGCTATTAATTAATTATACATTATTATTTTATATTATTATATATAAATTTGGGGCGACTATTATAACATATATTGTATGTGATATATTTAAGGAAACATTAATTACTCTTTCATATCAATCTCTCATGACAAGAAACATTAATTATAGTAGTAATGATGAATATAATCAAGTTAAATGCTATAATTTACTCTTACTTAATTATACATTAGTTAGGATAAATTGATTATTTTTAATTTTTTACGTAGAATTTGATTATGAAATTATTATTCTCTTTTATATATTTAAATAATATTTCTTTAGAATTATAAATGTATCTTGTAATGAACCAAAAATAATAGAGTTATTGAATCTTATCTCATTTGACTAGACTCCAAAGTATACCATATTTTGTGAAAATATTGTGAGACTAAACCATGTTGTATCATTTATTCTCTATAACCATTATTATTAATAAATATAATTATTTGTAAAATAAATAATGATTAATAAGTACCTAGAAACTCAAACACAAAGTCAATCTCAATATACTTTATTTTATCTCTAACACTTAAGTTTGTTGGTGCTAACGATATACGGGTAGAACCAAGAAATGATTTAAATGAAACAATCATACATGAATTGTCATTTTGTTATTATTATTTTAAGACTTATTGAAGATGACTAAAAATAATGTAGACAACTCAAGATCAAATAAAAAGTTCTTATTTTATATAAAAAATCATAATATCATAAATCATACATGAAATTATGTATTTTTATATTAAAATATCATTACTACAAAATAATAAAACATATCTTATTATTTAAAAAAGTAATAAAGGGAGAGATAACCTTTTTGTTGTTTGATCCAATGAAAATTGGATTTTAGTTTCTCCATTAAGTTATAAGAAATAATCACTATCATACTTAATAATGTACCGTGTCAAAACTTATTTCATCATTTCCTAATGAGTGACATACAATTCAAAACATAATAAATTGTAAAGTTTGATTTTTGTTTGTTACAAAATATACTAATAATTATAAGGAGATATCGTTTAAATACACAAAAGAAAAAAGTGATGTCATAATCAAATTTTATGTAAAAATTTATAAATGATCAATTTATTTTAGGTAATGTATAATTTATTAATAGTAAATTACATGACATCTTGAAATTTAACTTAATTACACTAGCTACTTTCTTTTGCTTAAAAATTACACTCATCTCA
Organism: Lupinus angustifolius; assembly: GCF_001865875.1. Classification (NCBI taxonomy): domain Eukaryota; kingdom Viridiplantae; phylum Streptophyta; class Magnoliopsida; order Fabales; family Fabaceae; genus Lupinus; species Lupinus angustifolius. The sequence goes on from NC_032020.1 coordinate 12,504,397, forward strand.
TTTAGAGAGTAGTAATTACAAAATATATATATATATATATATTGCAAAAAAAAAAGAATTAATAATTTGTATAATTTCACTATAAGTCGTAATATATTAATAATTTGTTCTTAACTAAATTAGGAGTATAATGATCTACTAGTTTTTCACACACTACTTTAAATAATCTACACACATTTCAGTCCAAAATAACATATAATTATTTTGAATTTATTATAGATGTTTGGTATATAGTATATAATTTTTTTAATAGCACATTTTTTGTTTGCTTCTTTTAAGGGAGAAATAGCAACCATAAGATAAGGAAGTTGTTCACTTGATAACAATACTCTATCGTAAGAAATGAGAATATTTAATATATATCATTAGATCTTGATTGAACAGTTAAAATTAAAAGATATATGTACACGATTATCATGTGATCGTAAGTCACTTTTAATCCTAACAATCCATAATTGGTTGTAAGGCCCAAATTTATTATTCTCACAATTTTTTATATGAGAACTATTCTCACTTGAATAGCTCACATAAGGTAATGTTTTATAGTTGTACCAATTAATTAATTAAGTTGACCCATTAGGATAAAGTATGTAAATAAGTAAGATAAAGATGTATTAAATTTACAAATTGTGTGGGAGACTCTAAGGAGAATCCCTCCCTCAAATCATGTTAATATATGAGTATAATTAATAATCTATATTTTATTGGTGTAAATATTTTTATACAATCATCTAATAATTATTTATATTCTTTTTTAGAAGAGAGAATAATAATAAAATATAAATGATGAATGATACAATAAAAATATATAAAATACACGGTTAGTACATACATTTTTCTAGTAGTATATATATTCAGCAATTATAATTAATATAGGTGTCTGTCTGATAATAAGATTTGAATTTGAGAAATCAAACTAAATAAAGATAGAGAGTACATTTCCTTCCTGATTAAATCTCCCATTATTCACTAACAATGTGTTAATTTAGTGGTGTAAAGTTTTGTTAAATATTGATGATGACTAAAAAGTTAAAGGTTTAATTTTTGGGAGTGACACTTGTTGAAAGAGACAATTATGTACCCGGAAGAGATTAAAAGAAAATATGAAACAAAAAGAGAAACGTGAATTACTATTCATCATATTACTGAAGGGGAAATATTAATGTTTTTAACTTGAATGAAATTTTTCCCCTTATTATAATAATCATTTGTTTGTATATGCCAAAGAACTAATAATATATTTTATAAAAGTCAAAATTTATAATGGAGACCTCAATATAATGTATTTTATCTTCTTTGTTTCATATTCATGTTCTCGTATCATTAGTGACATTCATTTATTTCAATGGACTATGAATTTAAGAATTTTGTAATAAAATTATTAATTATATTACTTGATTTATCACAATTTACTTATTAATTTCTAAAACATAAAACTGATTAAATTAAATCATACAATTCATACCAATTCAGTGAAATGGATGAAGAAACTCAAGATTAGTGGAAGGAATAAAAACAAATTCTAAGAACATGAAGAAGACTTACGATTAGTTCCACAGTGAGAACATGGACCTCTTCTTCCCATTTTCGTCTAATTCCTCTTCTTCAACTACCAAGTGCAAATTTGAGTGATAAGATTAGTATTAGAGCATTCATAACCTTCAAATGAAAATTACAACTCAAAAGAAAACTTAGAAACAATACATGCTTAGAATTTTAGTACTTTGTAGAGATAGTAGGGTACATATATAACACTTAAATCAAAATTCATAAACTAAAAATCATAAGATTCCAAAATGTTCTTACCTTCCTGTGTGTTTTTCCTTGTGAGCCTTTCTCACTTCACAAATTTATAAAGTTGTAACATAATAAGCTTGTGTACCCTGCAAATATCTTTAACCATGTAATCAATTTTATATAAAAAAAAGTGGAGCGTTACTTTGAAATATTATGAAGTTTAATGAGATATTATAAAAAATATATTATAAATGAGACAATCATATACATCTTAGTTGTTTTATGCCAGTGAAATTATGTGTCTAAATCGAGTTAGACTCCTCTCTATTAATGGAGAGGCAAGTTGTAGGGAAATACACTAAAAACTCAATAAATAATGACATTTATGACTTTTACTTTTCATTGAAATTACAATTTTGACCTTAAAAATACATTACAAATTATAATTTGTCTCTCCATTAATGAAGAGAAGTCTTACTCGTCTAAATCATGTCCCTATTCATGTTCCAACCATTCATAATTTGACACATCAATTAAAATACCACATTTCACAACATAACAAAGAAATTTAATTAACTATGTTTACTTATTATAAGTTTTTCCTTTCTTCTTGCTATGCTCTATATTTGGAGGAGAGTTTTTGTACAATGAAATCAAAGAGTCATCACTTTCACTCTTTTCGATCATATATATACCTTTTCTTCTTGTCATTGCTCATCTTCATTTTCCTTTCATTAGTTTTACTCTCCCTCTACTTGAAACAGAAACTTTGTTCTTGACTTACTATTTGGATAATGTCCAAAATATATAATACATGAACACAACAGTATAAATATAAATGAATATTTTTATATGTATATATCCAATGTCAAATAAATCTAAATATAAACATTACAATCAAACTATATTGAAACCAATATTTATATATTTCATAATGATAATGAGCCTAAAATATACTAAGAGACATCACTTTAAAACATAACAATTTAGTCACTTTTACAAATAAAAAAGACCTCAAAATAATAGGTGAACTATTTTTTAGTTTTACAATTTGCATAAAACATTTCTCCTAATTATTTTAGTCTCTGGTTCTAGTCCATCAAGTGGCAAATTCGCAACTTCAATTCAAGAAATCTACAATCATTAGGTGATATAAAATCATTTATTATATCCCATATTTGAGTTTCATTTTTATCAAAATATTCTAATTTTTAAAAATTTCCTCATTGTATTTAAAAAATATTGAGATGAGTATCTGAAGGATGTACAAGTCAATTTAGGGTGTCAAATAAACATCAACTAAATCTTAAAAACGTATCTATTAAATGTCGAAGCTGATAAAAAAATATTTTTAAAGTTAAAATCTAAAATGAGATGTCTAACATGTGTTGGAATAGTGTTAAAGGAGTGTAAAAGAACACAGAAGAAGTGTCCATGAGGACTAACATTTTTGAAAAAGGGTTTTACTAATCATATTAAGATAACCTAACTTGTAATAATTAGTGTTTATATTTTTGGCATATATTTTACGCACCGTTTCACAATGGTTTTTAAGAACTTTTAGGATTGTAGATTCTCCTAGCTTGAAGTATTTTTACACTATAACTTGGAAGTTTTTAAGTAATTGCAAGCTAAGTCAGCTGAAATCTATTCCTCTTATTCCTTTTGCTTTTGAATTCTCCTGTTTTCTGACTTATATATAAATGTAATTGATGCCATAGGGAGTAAATTAAAGCTTGAGCCGAGAAAGTTAGAAAGAGCAGTAGAGGCCATCCAGGAGAATTTGCTTCATCTGAAGGGCAAGTCATTTTGATAATGGCAACATCTCCTTCCATTAACAAGACTTTCTTTTGGGATTTATTTTTAACTTTTCTGATTTTTTTGGGTGTATATATTCAGGGAAGCAGAGTTATGACTGTAATAAGAGGGAAATATTCTTATAAGAGATGGGATCTTCTTACAAGAATAAATGGTAAAAAGATACTTTATATCTTAGCTATTCATTCTAGTTAGAGAAATTTAATAGTTTGAATTAGTGAGTGAATCTTAACATTAGATTTCCCTAAAATGAATGAGTAAGATGTGAAGTAGTTTTTTTTTAAAGTGCAAAGCGTCAAGGATTGCATTAGCAATGTTTTGCCTATATTTTGATGAAGACAATGAGTTAATTAAAGCTTGAAGATGGCTCAACAATCAACATGCCTAGGGCTCAAGTGGTGACTTATTAGACTTAGGTTATAATTCTTTATTATCTTTTTAGAAGTCTAAGATGCTTGCCATAGATAATGAGTCTAAGTTAGGTAAATCTAGGTGTGAGTCTCACAAGACTTAATAAAGTAACTAATCCACTAAAATGAGATATCATATTATATGTTCATGCATATCATACATGTTATATGTGCATATTAGGCATAATATAATTGTTAAAACATGTATAGGAGTTAAGCATAACACATTAGTAGTTTGTCGAGTTAAGCATAACACATTAGTAGTTTGTCTTTTGAATCACGTGTTTTAATATGTTGGTTAATCAATTAACGTGGTGACTTAATCGATTAACTCAATTGTTTTTTGTTTTAATCATGTTACACTGGTTAATCGATTAACTTCATGGCTTAATCGATTAACGTGTATGTTTTCTGTTGTTTCAACTGCATAACTGAAAAAACCGTGTTTAGAGGCAAAAACTATTTTGTATAAATTCTGGCAAATTGCAGAAATGACTAAGAGCGAAGAACACAGAGAAAAGAGAATTGATCATCATTGTTAGAAACTACTAGAGAGTGTTGCATTAAGAGAAAGACTAGATCATGCTAAGGCTTTAGTTTTCACATTCATATTGCATGTTTCTTTGAAAAGTTTTCTTGCATCATTCTTGTGTTTCTTGGAAAGAAAACAAGATAGTTTTTTATGATTGCATAATTTCAGAAACCTCATGCATGTACATTTCATATTAGACTAGGAAGTCTTGTGAGTTCTTTCTTAGGTTTTAGTCTTTGATCTTTATTGTAATATCCGA
>NC_032020.1:12509252-12520028 GCF_001865875.1 Lupinus angustifolius
ATATATATATATGCATCAAGACATATATAATGAATATATATGAGTTGTTAACAGGTAATGACTATTATTGGCTAGTGACCCAAATCTTGCTAACATCCTCTCTGCTTACGGAAAGGTTGTGTACATCTACCTTCCCCAGATCCGTTGAGTGAGAGTTTCGTACACTGGGTTGCCATTTTAATAAAAACAATAATTATCAATTTATGGAATTATTTTGAAGACTAGTAAGGGAAGAAGCTTACGTTAATTGAAGGGACATATGGTCTTGCCTTCCATACTGATTATTGGGTTGTAATCCATTAACTTGGAAGTAGCCACGAGAGTCAAACTGTTGCTGAAATTCCATAGATTCATAGTTTGGAACTCCAGGTAAGACATTAATGTTATGATGGCTCCTCTCACTTTCTGCTATCTACAACCCCATCAACAATAATATAGTCATATATAATAAGTGATAATACTAGTAATAAGTGATAATAAGTGATAACACATATATAAAGCATTTGAATAGATGACAGAAAGTAACACAGACCTTTGCTCTAAGAAGCTGATTGTTATTATGCAAGTCTATCTCCTGTAACATTATATGTATATACTTTCAAAGCCATTCAAGGTAATCAAGACTCAAGAGGAATTCTAGTATACTTGCAAAAATAAAATAAAGTTATAGGCACCTCCATATTTTCTGACTGTGTAACAATCCAATATCATGATGTCTTAAACATGTAGTAATTTTGTTTCAAACTTCAGGAGTTAAACCAATTTTGTGTATATGGGCTAGAGTAATCCTTGCAGTTCTATCTTTTTTTTGAACTAAAGGTGCAACTGCACCCCATAAATACAAAGGATAGACTTTTATCTTAATATATATTATTTTGTTCATTAAAAATAATATAGGCACGTATTTTTTTTCTTAACAAGGGGCTTTAAGTGCAAGGAATATATAGAATCAAGAAATGTCTCTTCAGGTTAGTTGGGGGAATATACAAATTTTCCTAGTGTTTGAGTTTGTTATGAAGAAAAACAAAACCATCTGGAATATTTGAAGAATGCCCAAATTTAGTTTTCCAAACCCTATCTAGCTATAAATTATCAGACACGCACTTAAATTGCGAAGTGTTGCCAACTTGCCACTTATAACACAATCACAAGTTAAAATGATATTATTATTAATTAAATTTTACAAAACCAATGACTTAACCATTTAAGTTCCAAAGAGATGGCAAAGGTACAGGAATGGGAAATTTAAAAGATAAATACAAGGAAATAATTACCCTCTTTTGCATGTATTCAATTTCTGCAAATAGCAGCTCATTCTGATATTGATGTTTGGGAAATAACACAAACAAAGGAAGAATGTCAAAATCAGAAAAATGCAGGACTTATCAGCTAAAAGATTAAATCATACATACTTTCAAAAAAATATAGAGAGAGAAGTAAAAACCTTGTTATTACAAGAAATACCTTCTTGGAACGAATTCTGCTAATCCCCTTTTCTAATTTAGTCTCAAGGCTTTTAAGTTCCTTGGCATTCATAGGGCTCAAAGCCTCACCCATCATTTGCCTGCATGCAATTCAAAGTTTTTCAGCATGAATGCTAAAAGGAACTAATTACACTCTCCTCCCCTTAAAAAACTTTGCCTATAAAAAGTTACAAGAATTCAAAATGTTTGAGATCCTTCAAAGGCTTTGCACTTCAAAATCATGGAAAATTAAAATTTTAAGATATCTAATTTGTATTCAGGTTATGGTATATGAGGGTGAATTGTTCAATATTTTATTAGCTTCTGATTATTTTTTAAACTTTATTCTAGGCACCATATAAACTCACATTTTACAATGAAACTATATTCTAGCCCTATCTAATATAGGGAATACAAATTTAACTTGCCTGTTATGATTCTGCAGGTTACTGATTTGCACACGCAGTTTGGCAGCTTCTTGTTGGTAAAACTGAGAAAATAGAATAAATCATGGCTACAAGGGTTAGTTTTATTTATAAATACTACATATGTTTTCCATTTTCTGTGAATTTTTAGTGTTTGCATGTCATTGTTTAATTAGTTCCTAATCAAGTTGTCACAGGAAGAAATACTGAAATAGAGAATGAGCAAGGAATATATAGACCTGAGCATTAGCCTCAGAAGTGGATCCAGCACTAGAGGAATCTGAATTTGATTTCTTGTACCTTTCAATAGATGCTTTAACACTGCAATGCTAATATATCATTTACAATTCTTGTGCATTGTGCATTATTGATATGATAAGTGGTTTGAAAGTGGCATCTTCTAATTACAAAATGGCTCGTAGTCATTGATATATATTTACTAAATAACTATTGTCCATTCCAAGTGAAAAATCAACAAATTGCAAGTAAAAAGTTAAAGTTTAAGAGAAATATAAAGTTAATATATTATGTAAAATAATATAAAAGGCTATGATCCTTGGTGTGATAAAACTCATTTATGTGCCTTCAAAAACTATCCTCTTACAAAGTTATATCAGTTATATTTTATTTCTGTCTCATTGTTTACATTGATTACTAGGAACTGCACATATTAAAAGGAGCAGCTACACATTCCGAAAAAGATTACTTCCTGATTCATGGGAGAAAAAGATACCTTTTGTTATTATATAAAAAAAACTAAGAATGCACTATGCCCTTCCAAGTTCCAAGTTTATAGGCACCAAATAAATCATCTTTTATTTATTGCCTTTCTTTCCTAGGCATGAAACTCGTCATTTTTTGGACTTACCTATCCTCTCATGTTTGTTGTAATTAAAAGAATAAAGTAAAAATAATTATAAGAAAATATGAAAAATCACAATGTATTAATATATGTTTGTCTAGCTTCTATATAAAATCAAACAATAATTTTTTTAAATCAGCATTATCATTCTCACAATTTACCCTAAAAGACAAACCACACTCTTTAAACAATAAGTCTTTTATTTTACTCTTCTCCAAAACATTGCTGCATACCAAACAGGACCTAATAGTGAATTGTTGTTTGCATAAACAGAATGAAAAAGTAAAAAGGTTGGAAGATATTGTGGTGTTCAATTAAATTTGAAACTATAGCCAAATTTAATTCAAGGCTAACTAGAGAGCTGGCCTATGGTCAAGGGTCAAATCATCCAACTCACTCACTTTACAGAACCTTAAAAAAGCAAACACCAAATTATTTCATTGTACCAAAAAAATCATCAAATGATATCATTAGTCAGAACCTCAATGTCAAACTGATTCGATGTGACAAAAATAAAATGTTAAAGTATTGGGTAAATGACTCATATAAAATGTATAAAAAATAGTAGTCGAAAATAATTTAAAAACAGAAAAGAAAGAACATAGTTTTCTATATCTGCAATCTACTGATACCTTAATATCCTCGAGCTACTGATTGGCTGACCCTGCCACGATAGCACATGTTCCCACAATATCATTGGTTCAACCATTTCTATACCTACTTTTTATTCTTCCACTTGGATGAAATCCTTTCTACAATGGATAATGCTCTCAACCATGTTTAAATTGCCAGTGTTATGGTTGTGAAGTGTTCCAGCTATCTTATATGGTAACATTTGTGGTTGCATGGTTCATATTTTTATATTCACAAACACAATTTAGAATTACCATGACTAACAATTCATTGTCCAAGTAGATTTACCCTCTAGTTCAAGATTTTTAAAATCTTATGTTAATTTAAACTTGTGTTAAATTTTATACACATTAAATATATGATACATCATTCATTTGTATTATTTACGGATAAAAACTCTTGCAAGATGACTTCATTGATTTCCTTTAGGTCTTTTCTGTCTGAAGTATACATCACAGCCGTCCATTTCAGCTGGTGCAATAGTTGCATTGAAGAAAGAAACCAAAATGATCAGAACTCTCCCATTGGCTCTCTAAATCGTGGTACGTCGTCTCTGCCCTCATTTACCTCAGTCCCACACTTTCCCTTTACAGTATTCTCTCTTTATTATTCTAAAAATATAATATTTATATTTACTTACACATGCAATTAATTATTTATGCCCACGTACACTTATTAGTCTATGTGTTTAATTATAGTAATAACATATTTCTTACACTTCTATTTGATACCTTTCGAAAAACATTAATATCATATAGTTATACAATTAAGATACTATTATCAATAGCGTGTTATCTGAGTTTCACGTTTTGAGTATTCAAATAATAAATTCTATATATTAACCTTTTTTATGCAGACTAATTCTGTCACCTTCTGCTTTCAACTGTACCATTATAGATCAAGCATTTCTCCCATGTGAAACTCTTCTCCTTTTGTTTCTCACTCCCTAACTTTCATGAATAAGTATATGTGCAACATCTTGAGGAAATGCAAAGATCAGTGTAGGATGCTAACAATGGTGAAATAATGGAATTATGATAAGCCAGTCCACACTCTCTCACTGGCTCATCACTCTCTTTCCTTGTCTTTTGTTGCTTTCAAGCTATGTAAAAGAACTTTAACTCAACAAAGGGGGTAATTAAAGAAATTAATAAAATAGTTTCTCACAGAAGAAGTGTTTGAACTTTGAACAAGAGAACATAAACTTTAGGGTTGGGTGGGATTGCAAGAGGTAAAAAGATACATAACCAAGTATGGGAATCATGACATAAATTACTTTTGTCAGAGAAGTCAAGAACTGAAAAAATCACGTGTGAGTGTATCTGACGTGACCAAAGATTCTTTCAACCAAGACAAAATCTTACAAGAACTTAAAGCCCTAACCAGAAATTACCAAACTTCATTTCCTAAAACAAGTAGAAAATTAAACTAAAAGATCTGAACTTTTGACACCCTTTTGAAGTTTTGTTTGGCTGAAAATAAAAGAATTATTTATTCCCTAGATCAATTGTTACCCAACTCATTAGTAGGTTTCTAATAAAACCCTAATTTCTAGGGTTATTTGTTACCGAGGCTGAGAGTGAGATTTTGGGGAAAAACTGAGTTCAAGTTTGGAAGGGAAACCATTATCTAAATATAAGTATTTCCAATAAGATAAGTACCATATAGCCAAGTTAGTGCTTATAAGGCTTAAGTATCCCTCATCTCATTAACTAGCTTTTGGGTTGAGCTAAATTTAGCTAATACAATTCTAATATGGTATCAAATCCCCACTAATCAATGTCTAATCATGGGCATGAGGAGAGTGTGATGAGTTATAGGCATCCCTCATCCTTTTGAAAACCCTAAGAACCCTTGCTTTTTTATTTAGATATAATTTCATATCAATTAAAATCATTGACAATATGTTGAACAGTTTTGTGTTGGAAGAATTGGGTGTAATGGAAGCATGACAGATTTTGCTTTAAGCCTTATTCAGCTTAACCATATAGATAAGGAATTAGGGATTGGCTGATCTCATAGACATGCATAACTTCCGAAATTCTGACCTGTTACTACTTTCAACCATAGATATCTAACTTCTTCCACCAGATCTATGTGCACACCAAACCAACAACTAGCAAAGTTATCAAAAACAGAAAGAAAAAATGGAAGAAGACTAGAATGAACATAAAAAGTTCATAGAGAGGAAAAAAAGACAAGTGAATCTTAGTCACAGACATACATAGGAAAAGGAAAAAACAAACTAGCTATATCTTAACTTCATCACAAAAATGATTATGTTCTTTGGAACCAAATTCTTCGAAAGATCTATCCCTATTTGCCATAAACAAAAACATAAATTCAATGTTCTAAAAATGCAGCGGAAACATTTCCAATAGGTTACAAAAAAAATTGAAACAAATTAAGATAAAGATTTGTAAACAAAACAAAGGGTTGAAATCAGGAGGTACCTATTGTTAGCATATTCATAGAGGCGACCACGACTTGAGAAGACTATTAGAGCAACTTCTGCATCACAAAGAACAGAAAGTTCATATGCCTTCTTCAGCAATCCATTTCTGCGCTTACAAAAGGTAACTTGGCGATTTGTGATGTTCTCAATCCTCTTGATCTCAATCTTCCCCCTTCCATTAATCTTTCTCTGCTCAGAAACTAACATGGATTGGTTTGGAAAAACCATGGTTCCAAGCTGAATATCAAGTGAAGAAACATCATCAATTTTAATTTCGATCTCCTCACACAAAAATAGTATATTTATCTATACAAAAACCATATCATGAAAAAATTCTAGTCCTAGAGCTAGTTTTCTCTGATTAGAAGAAATCTGAAAAGGAAAAAAATGGAAACTTGGAGTCTCATCATTATAGCCTCTTCAACCCTTTAAGCCCTCAACATTAAAACCAATAGAGCACCAATTTTTTTCATTTGCTTGTAATAGCTTATAATCTACTAGAGCTTCTGTTGCTAAATCTAGTTTTTAAGTGAAAAGGTTGATTGATCCTAAAAGAGGTGAAGCACTGAAAAAGGGACTTCAAATGATGTTTCATTAATATTTGGTCACTAACCTGGAGAGAGGAAACAAAATGGAGAAAGAATATTAAGGAAAGGAGCAGATGTTTCAGCCCTTAGTATAGATATGAGTATGTATTTTCTCTCTTCTTTTCTACTTAGCAGAACATGAAGGGGATATAAGAAAAATGAAAGCAAAGATGGGCATTTATAAAGTGAGAAATGACCTTTTATCCATGATGGTTTATGCATATCAAACTATATACTCATCTGCATATATCTATATTATATTTTTTTTTTACTTTTACTTGTTTTCTTTTACTCTTTTAACCAAAGAAAACAAAATGTAACCATACAAATCTACTCCCTTGATTGTGTGGTTTGTGTTTGAGATGAATCAAAAGAGAAAGATGATTTGTACCAAAAAAAGAGAGAAAGATAATGCTGAAATAACCTTCACACAAATAAGTTTTTTTTTATAAACAAATATTAATATGCTAATATTTATTATGAATAAGACTCGAATCCTAAATTTCATTCACTCCAACCCCTCACCATAATTATCATATCATCTTATAACTCATTTTTCTTTTTAATTATTTTTGTTATGGATAAAACTCAAGCCCACAATCTCCCATACTTTATTCCTTAAACCTTTAGCCCCTAAAGAAATAACCTTGCTTCATTCACACTAACTTTTTTATTAAACGGCAATTTTAATCTCAGAGGCGATTACATTATTCTTTTTGCTATTGTGAAAAACTACCAATCTGAAAAACTACATTAATGCAATCTGGATGAGGTTGTACACCAAAATAAGTAACATTGAAACCATATCAAATATATTAGGAAAATATTAGTATGTTAATATTTGTAGTAGATTAGACTCGATCTCTCAATTTTCTTATGGTATGTTTGTGAGTTGAGTTTTAGGGAGAATGAAAGAAAAGAGAGGGATTGAAAGCCATCGAATACATCACTAAGATTACTCTAGAATGTCATTTCTCTTCCCCTCAAAAACTCAACTCGCAAAAAGACTCTTATCACTTAATTTCTTACTAATAAGTAATAACTATTGTGACCTTAGTTTTACACTCTTACGGCTATGTCACGATGAAGTAGCTAGGGCATGAGAGAGACTTAGAGAAAGGGAGTTCTGAAAAGGATTATTAATGGGGTCATTGGGGTGAAAAGGACGTTGGGAGAAGTTATAAACATACAACCTAGCAAGTGGCATTCCACAATATAGTTAAGAACAACCTCTTTTTCAGCTGTGTAGATGAGCATATTTCTTTGTAGGATTAGCTAGCTTTTAATTTATGCACCTATAGTTATAATTTCCCCATTGACAAAGAAAAATTAGCCCAACAAGAATTTATATTTAACTTTTATACACATTTAATTCATCATGTTCTTATTTTTCCATTTTGGGCATGCTACAAATGCTTCAAACAATTCCAATCTTGAGTATCATGTATTAACTTTTCTAACTGACAATCATAAACAATGTGCGGCGTTATTATTTTTAGTCCTTATTGAAGATTCTAACTTCTAATATTTCCAATTAATGAAGACCATAAATCTTATTATATTCTTTGTGTTTCATTAGTCCTCCCAATAGCATCATAGGTTGTCTACTAAACTTCTTTAAGTTTTCAACATCGTAATTCCAAATACATTTGCTGCATTTTTTTCAATATATTTCATAACTACAAAGTTATAGACATCTTTCAAACCATGATTACAATTTAAAATTCTGGGTTTTAGTAGCTTACCAATCAAAACTTATCATCTATAAAGATTGGAAAGCTTTTTATTCCTTCATTTTTATTTAAACTTTAAGTTTGAATACAATCTTAAAAACTTTAATTAAGTTTGAATTTAACAATACCTATTTTGATTTATGTTGGACTTTTTAAAATTTCTATTCTACGTGATTTATTTTTGAAATTTCTTATTCAACTTTAAGAAGGTTTATCAATGGAATGCTTTTAAAGAATGAGTAATAATACTATTATGAAGTGGATTTAGTCCAACCCACTAAAACAATAGACTGATAAAACATGTGATGGATTTTATTGAACAAGTTCAACTAGATTTTTTTAAAAGATAAATGTTAGTATTTGTATTGGATGAAACTCAAATTATTAATTTTTTTATTACTTTATTTCTTAAATTATTTACCTTAATCATTTAATCACCTTATCACTCTCACGAATTAATAAAACATATCATATTATGTTTGGTTCTGATGTTAAAAATATTGAGCTAATCAAACTCGACTCAAACCAATTGTACTTTTTTTTTAAAAAGTATTAAAAATTTAATTTAATTTATCAATGATTTTTTAACAACTAATACCCTAGAAAAATGTAAAAATACTATTGGATTCATTTTTGGATTAAATTATTTTTCATGATATTTACTATTTTTATAAAGATAAATAGTATTTTCTAAGAAAACTTTAAAATTAAATAAAATTGCAAGCACGAATGCATGATGAGCTTATTAAACTTATCTAAACGAAGCATGATGGTCAAAAAGCTAATCAAGTTTTAGCATTTTTGTATGTATGATTCGAAACAAATCCACGCCACGTCATTTCCATTTCCTTTTCCACCACCACTAAACCATTATTATTGTGGTTACTGCCACAACTACCAAAGGGAAATTTTATTAATAAAAAGTACCAAAGGTACTAAGAGATTACATTTATAACAAAGAGAAGGAAGAAAGAAATGAGAAAAAGAAATTAAGAAGCATTAATAAAACAGTCCAAAGAATTTACAAGTTAGTCATCATAAATCAAAGTTGTATATGTGATTTCTGATTGATCCAAAGTCATCTCTTCACTTTTTATTAATTCAACATGTCCTTTGTAGAAGTCTGCTTGCAGTTGAAGATAATGTTGTTGCTAGTTATCCAAATGAATGAAGAAGTGATTAGTGAAGTTCTGAGGAAGGACAATGTTGAACCCAAGTCAATTATAAACCGACTGTCACACTGAATAAGAGAAATTGCAAGAAGAAAATAGATGTTGTGAAGATTCATAATAATCATTGCAAAGTTTATATAAGGGGCCTCCACCTTATTGAAATGTGATCCTTCTCCTAATCAATGCATCCATTGTTGGAACTATATCTTGAAAAATATGCAAAGCAAAAGTGATAACCTTTAAAGGAGATTTAAAGTCCTAAAGAGTATGAAAAGGATGAAAGTCCTCAACTAACTAGGGATTATGCATATTGATGAGCAAATAAGTAGACTTAAGAGAGTAATGCTTTGATTTATCATGAAACCACTCCCAAGAGTCCATGGTATCACGCCAAATGACACATTTCCGAATTTCATTGGAAAGGATATTGATGTGATCCTACTCCCAAGAAAAGGACTACAACACTAAGATAAGTTCCACACCCAATTCCTGTCAGACCAATGCCCAAGATCACTAATACAAGCATCTTTATTAGAATTGAGATTGTGAAGCTTAAGAAACCGATCAACGAGATTCACAGATCTCGCCTAGTTATCATGCCAGAAGCGAGTATTTTGACAGTGCTACCCCATAATCATTGTCTACCACCACTACACTTCAATGTCACTCCTATCACTACCACTGACACCCTATTGTGGGAATGCTTGAAATATGTTATTGTAATAGTCCCACATTGTCTAGTATCAGAATAGAGTAGAATATCAATGTTATATATTGGACTCAGGTCCCTTGTTGTAATGTGCACCAGATATAAGCATCAAATAGGAACACCCCGCTCAGCGCTCCCGGGGACGTAGGCATAATTGGCCGAGCCCCGTTAACAAATTATCTTGTTTCTTCTCTTCTATTTATTCTATGCACATTATTTGATTGCTTGTGGCCAACGCTGCGCAACGATCGCTTTCGCTGCACCAACAATTGGTATCAGAGCCAATTGGTAGATGGCTCTTAACCCAGACGTCAGATAATGGCTAAAGAGGGTGAAGGCGTGATGGCTTGACAATGTGCGTCAAAGGTAATGGCAAAGATAGAGTAGATGAGTTGAAGGAGAAGGAAACATGGCGGAATTGTGGTGTGAGTGATGTATGTGTTGATCCAGAACCCCATAAGTTCATGTATTGGGTTAGGATCAAGGTGGAGATAGGGACTCATAGTGTTGAGTTTGACCTAGAGACATGTGTTGACAATATCTCTCTAGATGTTGAGAGAATGTTCTCATTGGAGATGAGAAAGAGAATATCATAATGGTGTGTGTGAGACGTCATAGTGAAAGATATTAATTGTTAGCAGATCTACAAAAGCACAAGGGCGATGGCTGACTTTGATTTAGGGTGTGACATGGGCATTGGCTTTGATGCAAGTTGTAACACGAGCATTGGTAGAGAT
>NC_032020.1:12520128-12553273 GCF_001865875.1 Lupinus angustifolius
ATGTATGTGTTGATCCAGAACCCCATAAGTTCATGTATTGGGTTAGGATCAAGGTGGAGATAGGGACTCATAGTGTTGAGTTTGACCTAGAGACATGTGTTGACAATATCTCTCTAGATGTTGAGAGAATGTTCTCATTTGAGATGAGAAGTGGAATATCCTAATGGCGTGTCTCAGACGACATAGTGAAGGATGTTAATTGTTATCAGATCCAAAAAAGCACAGATGTGTTGACTGACTTTGATGTAGGGTGTAACATGGGCATTGGTTTTGATGCAAGTTATAACACGAGCATTAGTAAAGATGCAGGGGTGTGACATGGGCATTGGCTTGAATGCAAGGATGTGACATAGACATTAGTTAGCATTGATGCAATGTGCGTGTTGTGGGTATACTCCTTATGGTGGAGTATGATAGTTCTTTTGAACTAGGATTGTCGGAGTAGACAATGATGGTAGTGGTTGAGGTTTTCTAAGAAAGCTCCAAGGTTTAGTTTGACTGAGTACTGAAGAGAGGACGATTATTGGTGAACTTTTGTGTAGAAGTTCCAATATATCGAAAGACTTCCTAGCAATAGGTGGCTAGGCGGCATGTTCCATTTGATTGCGGTACATGAAGCTGCACTACAAGTTTAGAGAGCTAGGCTCTTGGTAACATCGTCAAGGATACTCGGAAGGTCTATGCTGGAGGGGAGCAGTTAAAGAGAATTAGACATTGAGCAAGGTGAAGTCATATATTCACTAAGGTGGAGATTCTTGTGTAGATTTCCTAAGGAGCGAGATATTCGTCTATTTCAATCAGGTGGAGATTGTTGGGAATGCTTGAAATATGTTATTGTATTAGTCCCACATTGTCTAGTATCAAAATATAGTAGAATATCAATGTTATATATTGGACTCAGGTCCCTTGTTGTAATGTGCACCAGATATAAACATCAAATAGAAACACCTCATGAATGTGCTAGGGTTTGTAATCCTTATTCTCTAATAATATCTTGGTAGTCGCTCAGCGCTCCCGGGGACGTAAGCACAATTGGCCGAACCCCGTTAACAAATTCTCTTGTATCTTCTCTTCTATTTATTCTATGCACATTATTTGATTGCTTGTAGCCAACAATGTGCAACGATCGCTTCCGCTGCACCAACACCTATTCCAATTGTCATTCTCACCCTCATTAATGTCACGACTATCACTAAGTCAAAATATTATATATTATATGCAATTCAAACATTAGGGTAAGTTTCTAATTTTTTTGCTAACAATTTTTAATGTATTTATGAGAGCAAAAGTGATGCTCAACACCATTGTCCCAACTTATAATGAAAGGTCCCCATCTTTGCCAAATTTCATATATATCTAGTACATACCAAACAATGGATATTATAAGAGGATATCATGCTTGTATTCTCTCATGCTATTTATCTTTGCTCTTTATCATATCATTCCATTATCTTATCCTAGCAACCGACACCCAAAATATAATGGTTCAAAGAAAACATTTCATTCTTAATCTACCAATCATACCCTGGGTTAAGAATGGCCTTTCATTTATATATCGATTTTTTCTCATATAGATAGCCAATTTTTTTGTATTACTAAACGTGAGTGAATAATACATGGCTTGTGGAGTTATGACTTATTTCTAAAGTGAGTTATCTACTTTTGTGTTCAATGTGTGCTTATTTACAGATTTAGCTTACTCCAATCTCAGCTCACCAGGCACGTGCCAACTATGCAACTCCCACTTATTTAACTTGATTGGACCTAGCAAGTGAAAATTTGTAAGTGGGTACGGTTTGTTATATTCATGGATTGTGCCTTATCACTCATTGTGTCGAAGGACATGTCACCTATCCATGCCTACATTGGTAGTACATGTTGAAAAGAGATCACTTATCTTAAAGAGTGTTTCATTCTCTGTCCCAGCCAACCAAAATGTTATTTATTGTTTTTAAAAAAATATTTTATTCATGTAGAAATATATCATTGGCTTGGAATAGAGAATGAGATATCATTGAGACAAATAATCCACGTCAGTATAAGTTAAGCATACCATTGACATTTTGAATGGCAGTTCCATTAGCAAGGACATGTTAGATATGTATTAGTCATGGACATGGAGGAAACGAGAATGGAGGCTCAAATATACTTTTTCCTTATTGTTATGTGATGTTGTGGACTTGTGGTGACATGGATGAGAAACACACTGAGAAAATGATTGAGTCTCTACAATTAAATATCATAAGTTTTGATTGTCTACAATAAAATATCATAAATTTTGATTGAATCTACAGTAAAATATCTTTGTGGTTTCTCACCCGAATGACAAGAAAATGATCAGTCCTCTATTGTTTGTGAACAAAATATGTAAAGAGAGAGGGAACAATATGATTTTTCTGAAATGTAATTAGTGGACTGTACATGCCGTGAAAGAGCTCAATGAAAGGGATAGTAAAATGAGACAAACTTGAAAGTTGTATTAATAGAATGAGTTGTGATCTTTTTATGTATTCGATAGTCCAATACAGAAATGTGAGTATTAATTTCATAATTAAAAAAAAACTTTATTTAAAATCAGAATTATTAAAAGTTTTTAAACACTACGTATCATCATCTCATTCAATATTGAAAACATCCATATTCTAATAGAATATATAAAGTAATAGAAATTACAAATAACGATAGTTATAAAAACCGTACCATATCGGCCGATTCAACTAGAAAACCGGTGAACCGGACCCCTAACTGGTACGGTACATGTGTTGAATCGGCCAAGTATCAAAACCGGTCAAAACCGGTCAAAAACCGGTCAAAACCGGTGAACCGGCCGGTATTTTACTAAATCGGTTGGTTTATACACATATATATTTTTTTTTTAAAACTTAAAAACTCATTACAAGGTGACTCATCTTTCCAACTCTTCTTCAACACTTCAAGGCACATGCTTCCAAAGCATACTTAGATTACACATTTTGGTTTCTAACATTCGTATGTAATCTCAGTGACATTTGTGTAATCTTGGAGTAGTGTCTGAACATAGGATTTGGTAGAAAAATATAATATTCATATAAAATAACTTTGACTCTTTGTCTCAAGATAAGATTTGTTTTATAGAGTGTGAGTTGTGAAGTTATGTCATTTATTTATATTTTGTGGTTGTTAATTGATACTTTTGGATTGATATATGTTTTTTAATTTAGACTTTGAATTTATTAAAGACTTAAAGTTGTTTATTTATGTGAATTTTGAGTAAATTATAAATATGGATTATAAATTTGAGTATCTACCTATTTGGAATTTTTTGTTATAAGTTTATATGTATATAAATATAAGTAGGTATGTCCGGTTTAACCGGCATGCGGTTTAATTACTGAACCACTGGTTGAACCATTGTACCATTATATCAGTACCCTGACCGATTTGATAACCGTTACGGTTTTAACAACACTACAAATAACTAAACTAAGGTTATGTACAAAAAATAAATTAGGTATCTCTGATACTCCTGCATACTAATTTATCTTTCAAAGAAGGTATGTCTTTAAATCCACAAGAAAAACCATGTGACAATATCCATCCCAAGGAAAAACACCATAGCGTTCCAAATTTATGTACGTGCAATATATATTTTTTATCATTTATCTTATTTTTTTCAGTTGCTTGCCTTGCCTTCCCTTATTTGATGTAGCTAAATTATTAGTTTTTTCCTTGAGTTTAAATTACAAAAAAAAATTGAACAACTATGTTAGTCTCAACCTTAGAAATAAGGGTGAGTAAGACCCGACTTTACCCACTCATCTGGTACGTCTCGATCATGATCGTGTCCGAATAGGATCGGGTCTAGAGTTGAGTTCGGGTTCAAAAATTAGACTCGTTTCATGGTCACTCATTCATCATATTTTTATGTGTCTCTATTCAAATTGTATAGAGTAATGACATTTTTTTGGTCCAAAGTATCATTCATTCTATAATTTTTCATACATGATTAAAATATATATATATATATATATATACAATTTTATATATCAATTTACATATTCATAGTAATAAATAATATGAGAAGACTTTATCTAAATTGAGTATAAATTATATTTTAATTGAGTCTAGGGTCGAATCGGGTTTAAAGACTTACCGAACGATATTTAAGATCGGATTAACTTCGTGTTAAGATACAGGTTCAAAAAATAGTATAACCAATATTTAGAGTCAGATAAGGATAATCCTTAACCAGTCCCAAACCGACTCATTCTTATCCCTAGTTAGCAGTCATAGGTTATTCAATGAGAAAGTTAAATAAACTAATTCATCTATGTCACACTCTAACTTACAGTTGAGGCAACAGGACTTGATGAAAAGTGGTAATCAGCAAATTAGAAGTGTTTTCGTGTTGCAGTATCAAACGACTTCTTTTTGGTAAACTGAACATTATTTAAAGACAAACTTGGATAAAACTTTCTAAGTTATATTTTTATGACAAAAAATAACAGTAGCTTTCAAAAAGCAACTTTCAGTAGCTATCTAGGCATTAGGCATATCTTAGCCTCCAAATGGACCATGCTTATTCTCATCTATTTTCTAGTCCCTTCACTTAATATATTTATCAATGAACACAAAAATAAATTTACTGAATGCAAGTAGGTCCAACTAAAATAAAGGATAATCACAAAAAATGCTAGTATAGTTGATAACCAGTTAACTTTCTTAAACACAATATCTTGTTATCATGTGCTCGATAATTATTTTTCTATAATAGAAACTATTTTGTCAATAGAAATATAACTCATTCTTATGATCTCTACTTCTTTAAAGATATTAGTCTAACATTATGAGTTGAGAGGAACACAAGACACCATTTTCTGCAAGCCAAACCAAAACTATTGGATAAACTTTTATGGCTAAGTTAGCACAAACTGGTGTAAAACTAGCTTAATTTATCAAAATTCCCTAACATAACTCACTCTTAACTTGTTGCCTCATCTTCTCATGTTTACACCTTAGTCCACAAGAGTAAAAATCTTGCATCAATACCTCATGGCATTGTCACTTTACCAGAAAGTTCCACTGGTAGTGTCTCTATATTCCAAGTATTAACCAATGGAAGGTACCCTTGTGACACCTTGGGGCAATCTTTGTCAAGATTAATGTCTCAACGAGGTCATAGGGTCAGGATAAGTGACATCATGTTTTCTTGCTATGTGTAGCAAATTGCTTTAACCCTTTTTCTGAAGCTTCCAACTCACCTTCTACTCATAGCTCCAATCCTAATTCTATTTAGCTCTGAAATGGAAAGGCCAGAGAGATAGCCCATGTCTCTATGGGTTCAAAATGGTTAGGTTTCACAACAAGGAGATCTTGCCCATATCTCCCATGAGGACCACAAGTTGAGGGTAAGTGGTACCACATGCAACTTCTTCACCCATCTTGAGCTAAAGTTAAGAAATGTGTCATTATCAGCTACCATATCTTTGGCTCTCAATTATGATAAATTTATTTGTGTTCACAATAAAAAATATATTATTTATCTCACCACATACTATTGAATATGTAACACTTCCACTGCAAAAACAATAAAGTATTAAAAGTGAGAAATAATGATGACCCACTTAGAGGAAGATGTTATTCTATGATCAAGAAACTGGAAGAGGAAGTTCATCAAAAATAATTTGGAAGAGAAGGAAAGTACAAGAAGAAGTTCCTTTGAGGACTAATATTTTCTGAAGGGGACCAGAAAGCAATTACAAGGTTCTATTGAGCTTTCAATTGATGCTACTTGTTGCAGTGATTCAATGCAAAACCTAATCTCATAAATGCATTGTACATAGGTTGTCACAATCTCACCTTCATTTGTAGTCAGGCTATTGTGTGATTGCAACTGATTCAAGTACTAGCTTTCACTTTCACATGCTTAAATACAAAGTTTAGCTCAAATGGGAACTAAATTGAATTCAAAGAGTGAGGTGACTGCAACAAACTTGCTCTTGTTTAAACAAACTCTATCAAACTTATTGATAAACTCATTGAATGGCATTAACAGATTTGATGAACTCATATTTTGACCCCTCTATTGCAAAATGATTTAGAAAGGTTGCATACTTTTGGCTCTTCTGTTGGTACTGAGTTTCAGATATCAATAAATAGTTCATTATTTTAGCATCAAGTCTCTAGTTGGGTTACTAATGCTGACATATTATGTTACTTTGTCATTAGGAATGGACCAATAATGAGAAATTTGGATAGTTTGCATGAGGATAGTAATAGATAGCTGTTGTCTCATTCGCTGTCCTGCACCAATGAAAACATGTCATAATTAAAAAAATTAAATCTTCATTGTTATTGTTGTTTTTGCTTCATTATCATTGATACGAGACAATATATGAGACAATATATCTCTGTTCCAATAAGTTCAAACCTCCATGCCATTGTAACCAAAAATATCCTGCTGCTATTTGTACGACACTAAACTTCTAAGGATATATTTCTTAAAAATGACAGATTCTATGTTCCATTGTCCCTCAAATTAGTAGTTCAGTGTGGGTTTTTTTGGTTACCCTTTCCCATGATAAAGATGTGTACTTTTAGAAACTAGCTAAGTGTGATGACAAGTAATACATTCAACTCTGCTTGCCCACTAGTGTCAAAAACATAAGTTGAACAAATTGAGTCCTCTGGTCGCTCCTTAGTGGGAACACAGAACTAGTAAAAAGAAGGTAGTACTTTCTCTTATAAAATGGAAAACTTATGTCAGCATTTGTTGTGATATTTACTTGTGATGCTTCTGTGTAAAGCTTCCCAAGTGACTCATAGCTTTAACTTAACAGGTGTAGTTTTACTACAGTTGTTTACATTGGAGTAAAAGGATCAACCAATCAACCTTATATAGAATGAAACCATCATAAAAAAGTCCCATTAGAGATCTACGCGCCTAACTAGGGGTACCCTCCATAATATCTCTTGTAAATTTGGAACACATAAAGTCACCATTTCACTAAAGGTTGCTCTCATTTATAAAATCATTCTCATGCTTCAGCCTCACTTTTTTGGAGTGAGGCAAGATATGAGCAAACTTTGGACCTGGTAATTTTTTGTTACTTTGATGCCTGCCTCTCATTTTTGTTATTCTACAGGGTAATTGTGACCTTGGAAAACCACAGCCATATAGGAAATTAGTAACATTTATAACTAATTTTCTTCATAGAGTTGTAACAAACAAGTGCCTTGTGGTATTGTTAAGCGAATATAAAAGGATTTATGCATAATCACTAAAAAGATTTATACACAGTCAATATTTCATCCACCATTCATTTGTATTACTTTTTTGAAGAATCAGTAACCAATTAACCATAAAACATGAATGGTGTATAATGCACTGACAATACATAAAACTCATAAACAATGCATACATTTTTTGTGTGGGTAGAGCCTAGTGCATGAGGTTTCTATCTAGTGGGGTCTAAAGAGGGTAGATGTGCATAGTTTTATCCTTACAAGCGAATATACTGTTTCTAGAATTTCAACCTATGACATCCAAAGACAAGCAACTTTACCATTGCGTCAAAACACACCCTCTTACTTTATTAGACAACAAGTAGAAATAAAAAAGGTCTTACTTTCATTGTACACAAAAGCTTTATATAGAAAGTATTGAAGTGGAGGAGCTAATTTGGACTAAGAGTCCATTCATCAATCTTCTCCCAAGATTTCAGAGTTTTGTCTTCAGTGTCTGTTTTGTATAATGCAAGTCTACTTATCTGAAAGCTCAAGCCACTGAGACTGTCATCGAGAATGTTAGCTCTCTCTTGAGCCTTTTGCTTCTCTTCAACAGTTAAATCTTGATACAGAAGGCTCAAGTGTGGCATGTAAGCTGCAAAATTAAACAACATATTGACTAGTAAAGGAGAAGAGGCAAAAACCATGTTCTATAATTATGTATAACCCCCCTGTCCCTCTTACTGTACCATTGACACCCAGGCTTGGAAGCTTATACCATTTACACTATTATATTGCGACACAAATCGTTCGTTACACTTGTAAACTAAAGAGGCTCTCTGGTTTTTGAACTTTCGAACAAATCAATCAATAGGTGACTACAAATTATGGGATTGACAGTGGATACAACATCTATTCTCTTCATCATAATAGATGAAAACCTTGGACAGTGATTTATGTTCCAAGAGAAAGCATATTCAACTCTAGGGAAATGGATATCAAATTATTAAAAGTTAAAACTAATTCTCAAATTGATAATGTTCCTAATAAGATAACAAAGTTTAAACTGTATATTTTGCTCAGAAGGATGTTTAGCTAGTCATATTAAATACTTCGTTTCAGTGAAAATTTTATGATTGGTTTACCAGAGCAGCAGTTTGATTTTGTTCATAATGGTAACTGACTGGTTTACTAGCATTTAATTTGTATCACTTTAACCTTATGGTACTCAATAATCCCCACACTATGCTTGAAAATGCACCCATTTGTTAAAGGTGATTTACGCCTTATCATCTAATATCACTTCAGTATGTTACCTATACAAGGATGTTTTTATACTCTTGCTTCCACCATTAAAAGAAAAGGTTTTTCTGAGATCATTAAAGAAGCGTCACATTAGTAATGCATTCAACAAATAAGACACGACAAATGCTGATAAATTGAACTTCGCCTCAATTTTAAATGAAGATTATCATATTCATGGTGTTCTAATGTACAAAAACCTATGGGAATTTCGTTCATCAGCTGTAATATCTAATGATGGTAATAGAATCCCAAAAATGTGATATCACTCTACGTCCTTGCTCATCAATAAATGAAAGAATGAAAAAACTTTCACTTTCAGGGATAAGATGTGTAACTTACGAGTTGAATTCTGAGAACCAAAATGGCTGCAGCAGTGTGCACTTGTTTCCACTACCTGGCAATAAGTTTACCAAAAAGAAAAGATTATACTTATTCAGTACCCAAAAAAGACCAACATTAAAAAAGGATATTACACCGCCCTCAGTTGATACAAAATTACACCAAACTCATTTAAGTTTTATGTTACTATTAGATGATTATATCAACCTTTACAAGGCTATCTTTTTTGGCGGAATGAGATGTAGTACAAGAGAGTTACCATACCATTGTTTCGAACCCTAATATAAGTTGATTCCATTCATTGCAGTAAGATCAAGTTAGGTTTGGCTGGAAAATAACTTTAACATCAAATTACAATCTATCTACTTGTATATCATTTATATCCCAAACCCTTAACCTTCCACAGAAGAATACTATAAGGATTGAACAGAATGGAATAGGTTTCCTAAATTAGACAATCGAACCAAGTATCATTCAATTTCATCCATTTCTATCAATCCAAATATCATATTAAGTCAGCATTTTCACCAAATAGCATAAAATGGAATCTAAGTGAGTGCACCTTTCGAAGCAAAGAAGCAATTAAGTCAAATACAAGCCTCCGTCATGGTTTCAAATCCTGAATAAGACTATCTATACATACTTACTAGCCGGGAGCCTCATGCATTAACCGAAAAAATAAAAAATAAGAATAAAAGTAATAAAAAGAAAAAAGGATTACCGGATGGTTAGGGTTGAGGAGGAGATAAACACACTGATAAAAGAAAGTGCCGGTGGCGACACGGTCAACGGTGACGTCATAAGCCTTGAGACCGTCACAAGCTGATCTGAATTTTTTGATGGCGTCATCGGGAGTCAATCTGATGGCTCCGACGACGGTGACATGAGGTTGGAACGGTGGTCCACCGAACTCCGATCGAAGCGACGCCATTAGCTTGGTGATCCTCTCGCCCACGTCTTCTGGTGGAATCGCCCACACCGAATATACCTCCTCGTTTCCCATATTTTGACAACTATGGATTTTTCAGTTTCTGTGTGGCTTTATGCACACAAGTTGAAGGGAATATATGGAATGTGGTTTATTCGCATGTCATGGGAAGAAGAATTTGCAGGAGGGTATATTCATTTTTTAAATTAAGTTAATTAAATTTTTGCCATGTTAATTAGGATTTTCTTAATTTATTCCCATCACTTATAATCTTAGGCTCGTTTCATACAATTAGCTAAGAAGTTAGGTGAAAATTAATAAATCTTCTTGTAATGTAGGTTCATTTTTTTATTTGTTATTAGAGAAAATTATATTTGCACCACTACATCATTACTATTTATGTTTAATCTTCATTTACTCCTCTTCAATTAGGTAATATAATAAATGATATAATAATTATATGTAAATTTTTATACTGAATGTATATTATTAACGTGTGTGAGGATGATTTTATGAAGGATAGGATGGCATGGTGACTATTTTGTGATTTTCTCTTGTTTTGATTTTTATAGTGACTCAGAAATTGCGATTATGGCATCGTGTATTAGTTTCCAATGTGTTTGGTGTATTTTGTATGGGCTTGTCTATGGTGTGGGTTTGGTACCGTGCCAAATTTGATTTATTTGAAAAATATTAAGAGTAATAATATATCATCTTATAAAATTATTTTATAAATCTTCATATACCATAAAAAGTGATATATTTAGTATGTAAATTAATCTTTAATAAATAAAATATCACTTTATGATTTATATTACTTTTTTTATGACGTGTGATGATTTATAGGAGAGTGTATAAGATGATATATTATTTTTCAAAAATTAAGCTAGTTACTTATTTAAAATTACAAGTGTGGGGAGTCCTAAATGAACACAATTATTTGCACACTGACAAGTGTCATATCATTGCACTGCAAAGCTAAAAAGCAACGCATTCCTTATAGGAGCATGATTTGGCTAATGATGCGGATCAAAAGCTTGATTTAATTTTTTGTGTCACTAACTCATATACTTATATTGTTAATTAAGAGCACTAGTATGTATCCATTATTTCCCCATTCAACATGCACAAAGATGCTGATCATGAAGCCACTTTGGTCATATTAAGCTCTGCCCTTTCTTCAAACAAATCCAATGCAGGTAGCCATCTTAGAGAATTAATGTATCACCATTAAACACATTAATTTTTTGAGCAACTATATAATTTCTTGTTTTGGAACTTAGATATCATATATATTAAGGGTGCTTGTTTTGGGAGAATATAAGAATTTGTTGATATAGTACCTTACATTTTTAAGCTAACATGACATATACTAATGGTACTTATTCTGAAAGCATGTAAGAATCTCTTGGTGTGTTATATTGATACAGTCTATTTTCATCATTTATTCAATCCTTGATTCATATATGAAACTATCTTTTATAGGTAAGTGTTTTCGTTACAGCCTTTCAAATAATAATTTGATTATATATATCATGCTTAACTAATAACAGAGTTCCAAAAAAACTACAGGGTTTTATAATGCTGTCTCTACTATTTAGGCCGCAATATTGTGATATGGTTAGTTTTCACGATCCTAATTGCAGCCATATTGATCACATCTTTTCAAAGATGTCTGCAATCATGATAATCACAATTGTAACGGCAATTTATAACATTAGTAATTACTGTCCAATGCAGGCAAGAAGTATGTGAGGCAGGTCACAGGTCGCCACAAGGACACTGAGCTACACTTGGCAGCACGGCATGGCGATGTTGCGGCCATTAGGCATATCATCAGCAGGATCAATGAACAGATGGTGGGGACTTTGAGCATGAACAATGCTGATTTTGATGCTGAGGTTGATGAAATGAGGTCTGCAATTGTTAATGATGTCAATGAGTTGGGAGAAACAGCTTTGTTCATTGCAGCTAATAAAGGGCACCTTGATGTGGTGAAGGAGCTCTTACAATACGCCTCTCCGGAGGGTATTTCGATGAAAAATGATATGGGTTTTGATCCCTTGCATATTGCTGCTAACCATGGCCACCTAGGTACTAATAACATGTGCAAATTTTTGGTTAATAGTATACAATTGAATCCATGTTTATTACTAAAGAGAATAGAAGTTTCATTTTTGCAGCCATTGTTCAGGTGCTGCTAGACCATGATCCAGGGCTAATCAATACATTTTCCCCTTCAAGTAATGCAACCCCTCTTATATCTGCAGCAACAAGAGGGCATACCAATGTTGTTGACCAATTGTTGTCACATGATCTTAGTCAATTAGAATCATCTAGATCCAATGGAAAGAATGCACTCCATTTGGCTGCGCGCCAAGGACATGTCGATGTTGTGAAGTTGTTGCTTGAGAAGGACCCACAACTTGCTAGGAGAACTGATAAGAAAGGCCAAACTGCACTGCATATGGCTGTAAAGGGAATGAGTTGTGAAGTGGTGAAGTTGATTCTTTGTGCAGATGCAGCAATTGTCATGCTGCCAGATAAGTTTGGTAATACTGCATTGCACATAACCACCAGGAAAAAGAGGGTAGAGGTACTGTTCATCTGGCTGAAAAATTAGATCCTCATTATATGCAGTAAAGATATTAAGGGGTTTAAATTGGTATTTTTGCATTTGGTCTTGGTTATGGATGATAAGACTTGGATAGTGCATAATATAATGCAATGCTTATATTAAAGATACTCCCTACATAATATAACAATTCTTATAATATAGACAATGTTGTTAAATGAAAATTGCATCATATGATGTGGCTGCAATGTTTCAAATTGACACAATCACTGCAATCGGCTGTGGTGGTGAATTGCGTTGGCCACAATTAGTTGCAGCCACAATTAATTTAAGACCCTTCTAGATACATAATAAATTATATCTAGATCATATTTTCTTTCTTCAATGTTCACACATGAGTCAAGGGGCATATAATGTTTTGATAGAAAAAAACATGTTATGCCTATGTGTATTATGATGGCATAATATTGTCATGCAGATAGTGAATGAGCTATTGCTTCTTCCAGACACCAATGTGAATGCCTTAACAAGGAACCATGAAACAGCTCTGGATATTGCTGAAGCACTTCCACGGTCAGAAGAAATCTTAGAGATAAAAGATATCCTTGCTAGATATGGTGCAATTAAAGCTAATGATCTGAACCAGCCAAGGGATAAGCTTATTAGGAACACTGTGACACAGATTAGAAGGGATGTCCATACACAGCTTGAACAAACCTGCAAAACAAACATGAATGTCAATGGGCTCGCGATTGAGCTACGCAAGTTGCACAGAGCAGGTATTGTTACATATTAGCATAGTGTGAATTTTAAATTTAGCAGTATTGATTTTTGTTAATCAGATAGTAGATGTGATAGCTTGCTCTACAAGTAAGCATAGCCTGTTAGCATGGTTTGTTACACATGATATAACTTTTTATATGACTCATAATTGACTTGTACACACTTTTTCACTACTAAAATTCAGATTTTCAGTTCTCTTATTTGTCTCTTCTCCACCATGTTTTCCAACAGGTATTAACAATGCTACTAACTCAGTAACGGTTGTGGCCGTTCTCTTTGCCACTGTTGCATTTGCTGCGCTTTTCAGTCTTCCTGGTGGTGATGATAATAGTACTGGGGTGGCAGTGATGGTAGGAACAGTACCATTGGATATCTTCTTTATCTTCGACTCGATTGCCCTTTTCACATCACTGGCTGTTGTGTTGGTTCAAATCACAATAGTAAGAGGCAGAACAAAGAGTGAGATGAGGGTTGTAAAGGTGATCAATAAGTTGATGTGGTTAGCATCAATATGCACCACTACTGCATTCATGTCAGCATCTTATATAGTAGTTGGTAGGCATAACAAATGGGTTGCAATGGTTGTGACTATTATAGGGGGGATTATAATGGTAGGGGTACTTGGCACTATGACATATTATGTGCTTAAGAGTAAACGTGATATAAGAGCTAGGAAGAAAGATAGGAGCAACTTTATGAGTGGATCAAATTCTGGGTCAGAAACTGATTTAGAAATAACTCCAATTTATGCCATTTGATGATGCTAATTACATTGAGTATTGAGGTTTTAAGTTTGATGCCTTGGTGGGTATGATGTTTTTGGAGATTTAATGAGTTGATGATACACTTAGAGTGGTAGAGCGAAACTTTCTACTTTGGAACAAAATCATCTCAGGTACTAGATAGGGAAGTTGAAGTTCTTTCTACTTTCTATGCAAGTGATTGACTGATGTTTCATGGAGAGTAATCTACATGCAGCCGAATTGGTTAGTACGTAACAGTCATTCTTATACAGCACTTTTTTTTGGTATAAATCATTCTTATAAAGTTTTATCAAATGACATGAACTATTATTATGGTTACTCTGTGTTCTGTTTAACATTTTATAAGAGTGTATATATATCATACATATGAATAAAAGTATGATAAAGTGACTTGTACATTATAGTGGTGCTGTACATATATATCAGACCCTTGATCATAAAAATATTGTTGATTTTTCAGGAATGAGACTTAAGGAAGCTATGTTAGCTAGTTTAGGTTGAGATTCCACATTGAAGGAAGGAGTTAAGGATCATTTTGAGTTAAGTAATGTTTTGTATTTAGGGATCTAATTAAAAGGACAGAGATGAAGTAATGTACCTGTAATCCTTGGTATACACATAGTTTTGTGTCTAATGTATTTTTTGTTTTTTTGTACTGCCAAAGTTATCTTCTTACTTTTTTAGATAAAGAACTAATTTTTTTGGGTTTTGTAGTTGTCTCTCCAATAAGTGTCTTCCAGAAATTTAACTGTCGACCTTGAGGATACTTACACCACTAGACCAACGCCTCGTTGGTAATGAGGTTTTAATCCTTCAAATGAGGTTTTAATCCTTTGTTTTTAATCCTTAGGTTTTAAAACTTCATTACAATTTTCCCCAAAAAATCTCAAACCCTTCTTCCTCACAACCCCACAATGTGAAATTATAGGCAAAAAATGATTTTCTTTTTCCAACATCTTCAATTAAGTTACAACTTACAAAGCAAAACACTTAATCTGGTGTTGATCGCATGATGGTTGTAAATGAAGGTAATCATGAAATAAAGCGGAGTGATGAGGTTTGTGTTTATTATGATTGAATAGTAGTGTAGTGTACTGGATAATAGAAGAGTATTAGAGAAGAGGTGTTGAGATGATGAAGAGAACGAGAGTGTAGTGTGGGAGTAATGGGGTTTGGGTGGATTAAGGGGAGAGGTTAAAATTTGAATTATCCTACGAATATTGAGGTTTTCGTAATTTAGAAGTGAGCCTAGGTTTCAGAGTCATCTTAAGAATGTATTTTATGCTCTTAAACTCTTTATTTTCCTTTTTCCCCCAAAATCAATTCGAAAATATAAGAGGTTTTGTTGTGAGGGATCTACCAGCTTGGTGATTAAAAGTAACCCTTGAGCAGAGAGCAGAATATTAGCCAGGTGCTGCCATTCTTCAAATATATGATTCATCTATACTTGTTGAGTCAGAATTCCCTTATTCAACAAGATTTTATGGTATTGGAAGATAAGCAATTATTAAGTATATTTATGTGGATCACAATTATGGATGGAGATCTCTTTGTACTTATTGTGTTCCCAATGGTGTACCAAGCCAATCAAAATGTGTCAATTAATTGAGAAAAGAAAATATAAAAAACATAAATTAATACTTTATATTATTTTAAGAAAAACTATTGATTAGGGACATGGAGACAAGATTTTTTTGGGACAGAGTATCCTTGTCCCACAATTATGGCATTCATGATGCAGTTGCTCTTTGTTCTAGTGTGTTGTTGGCCTATAATTATTCCAAGAACAAGACAAAAGAGTGGTACCCATAACACTGTTCAGACCACAACTTGAGTCTAGTTCTTTTCCATGCTAGCATGTTCTGAGTTCTGCATGTACATCTATGTTTAGGGGGACATCCTAACTTCTATTCCTTTATGTTCCTTTCCAATCACAATATACATGTTTTACAGGGGTAGAACACACTAGACCACATCTATAGCCTATAAATTGGCCTATCACACCTTAGACTAAATTTACTAAGTTTTTTTAAAAATTATTTAGTTTAAGAGGTTATACTATTTTAATGTAACCAAAATTATTATGTGTCAAATTTTAATATAAAAAATACTAGATTCGATGATATTATCTATATGGAAGAACAAAAATTTGTAAATAAAGATCAAACTGGTATCAATAACTTTTACACGATGGTGAAAAAAACTAGTAACATATCATGTACAGATAAAAAAAACCATTAACACAAAGCTGAACTTTATTAACAAGAAAATGAGGATGTAATTCACCAAAAGAGAAAAGAGACAAACTTTTCTTTCCAGTGTGGATGTATCATTATTATTATTACAGGGTTATTTGCTACACTACACTAGGGATTATTACATCACCCTTAACCCTGATACGTGGGGAAGAACTATAACAAAAAGAAAACGAAGATAACCTCTTAGCAAAAGTTGTTGCATCCATGCATATTTCATATATGACCCTTTGATGACAACAATTTTGTTCCCATTTTCTAGAATCATTTGGAGTTATCACGCTTACTCTTACTCTCTTTGAGAAAAGAGGCACTCTTGGTAATCTCACGCAATGGTTTATCTGTGAATCTAATGATGTTGTAAACCCATGCTCCAGCAATTGCACCAAGAATAGGTGATACTATATATATCCATATTCCTTTGTATTCATTGTGTACAAATGCAGGTCCTAAGCTTCTTACTGGGTTCATTGATGCTCCTGTCACTGGCCTGTTATATAAGAAAGTATATGAATGACTGCATTACTACAGGAATTAAGGATAAATTTGTTGCATAATAGAGTAAATGTGTGTACATTTATTTCGTCTAAGAATATATGTATTCAAAAATATATGAGATTGTCTATGGTTAAACTTTATATTATTTTAAGAAAAACTATTGATTAGGGACATGGAGACAAGATTTTTTTGGGACAGAGTATCCTTGTCCCACAATTATGGCATTCATGATGCAGTTGCTCTTTGTTCTAGTGTGTTGTTGGCCTATAATTATTCCAAGAACAAGACAAAAGAGTGGTACCCATAACACTGTTCAGACCACAACTTGAGTCTAGTTCTTTTCCATGCTAGCATGTTCTGAGTTCTGCATGTACATCTATGTTTAGGGGGACATCCTAACTTCTATTCCTTTATGTTCCTTTCCAATCACAATATACATGTTTTACAGGGGTAGAACACACTAGACCACATCTATAGCCTATAAATTGGCCTATCACACCTTAGACTAAATTTACTAAGTTTTTTTAAAAATTATTTAGTTTAAGAGGTTATACTATTTTAATGTAACCAAAATTATTATGTGTCAAATTTTAATATAAAAAATACTAGATTCGATGATATTATCTATATGGAAGAACAAAAATTTGTAAATAAAGATCAAACTGGTATCAATAACTTTTACACGATGGTGAAAAAAACTAGTAACATATCATGTACAGATAAAAAAAACCATTAACACAAAGCTGAACTTTATTAACAAGAAAATGAGGATGTAATTCACCAAAAGAGAAAAGAGACAAACTTTTCTTTCCAGTGTGGATGTATCATTATTATTATTACAGGGTTATTTGCTACACTACACTAGGGATTATTACATCACCCTTAACCCTGATACGTGGGGAAGAACTATAACAAAAAGAAAACGAAGATAACCTCTTAGCAAAAGTTGTTGCATCCATGCATATTTCATATATGACCCTTTGATGACAACAATTTTGTTCCCATTTTCTAGAATCATTTGGA
Organism: Lupinus angustifolius; assembly: GCF_001865875.1. Taxonomy (NCBI): domain Eukaryota; kingdom Viridiplantae; phylum Streptophyta; class Magnoliopsida; order Fabales; family Fabaceae; genus Lupinus; species Lupinus angustifolius. The sequence goes on from NC_032020.1 coordinate 12,537,805, forward strand.
GTTATCACGCTTACTCTTACTCTCTTTGAGAAAAGAGGCACTCTTGGTAATCTCACGCAATGGTTTATCTGTGAATCTAATGATGTTGTAAACCCATGCTCCAGCAATTGCACCAAGAATAGGTGATACTATATATATCCATATTCCTTTGTATTCATTGTGTACAAATGCAGGTCCTAAGCTTCTTACTGGGTTCATTGATGCTCCTGTCACTGGCCTGTTATATAAGAAAGTATATGAATGACTGCATTACTACAGGAATTAAGGATAAATTTGTTGCATAATAGAGTAAATGTGTGTACATTTATTTCGTCTAAGAATATATGTATTCAAAAATATATGAGATTGTCTATGGTTAAATAATAAAACAATATATGCTCATTAATTTCCTAACGCTACACACTTAATATGCATGTAATTAGGCGTTGGTTAGGTTAGTACCCTGCAATCATCACATTCATGAGTATGGTAGAGCCAATTGCAATCCCAGCCAATTCACCAATCTGCATAATTTAAAAGTAGTAGTTATATATAAATTTTTATATTAACAAATAACAGTGTATAAATATTATCCTTTTCAAAATATTTCATGGATAGATTTTTTTTGTTTCATAAACTTATAGGGTTTCTGCTAGAGATTCATAACGACACAAATAACATATGTAGACAATTAGTAAATTCACTCAATAAATTTTTATGTGGAAGAATTTGGTAAGGTGATTTGCCAATGCCATTTGACTAAACATGTTCTAAAAGGCCAAAATCTTTGGATTTTTTAATGAGGGCCTTAGGTATTTGTGAAGGAAACATAATATATAACAAGTGGAGAAAAAAATTATTATATTAGGAACTTAGAAAACAATTTCTTCTTTAGGTCATTAAAAATATTTATTGGGCAATAGCATTGTTAACAAGATCCAAACTTTAATCGAAAATATTGATGAATAAAAGAAAACAAATCAAAAGTATTCTAAGTAAATTTTGAAATTTTTTATGGACATCTTCTCCATTTCTTTTATTTGATGGTTAACAAATTTTGATATAAAGTTTAATATTTTAATTTATAAAAAAATGTGTCACTTCATATAATTGGTTGAAACAAATATTAAAGTTAAAAATATAATAATTAAATATTTTTTTTACCCATCGCAAAAAGTGATATATGGAATAGTATATTTTTTAGGATAGAAAATGTCATCCTAAAAATACCAAATAGAAGAGAAAAAGTTTGAGGTGTGAACTTACTGCTCTATTATCAGTAGCAACCCCAGATATGACAAACATAAGTGCAAAAGTGATTATGAATTCAAACACAAAAGCTTGCAGGTTTGACCCAGATGGTAGTGTTCCTGCAAACTTGTTATGACTCCCTGTAAATATTAGTCTAAGAGTTCCACTTGCAAGTGTGGCTCCAAAGAGTTGAGCTCCTACATAAGATGGTACCTACAAGAATTAAATATAGGATATTAAAGTACCCCACATGGATATGTTACCAATTTTGTTTATAAGACAAACTTAGGCATTAATTTGTATAGAGGAATAAGCTTTCTTTGATTCCATAATTGTAATGCCTATATGTTAAAAACTATCCATTTTGGAACTAGTATGAAAAATCCAAGGGAAATTATATAAGTTTGAATTGAAGCACTTTTTGAGAGAGGTGAAATCTAATACTTTTAGATGAATGTTGAGATCCAAGCCATCTAAACTTTTATTTAAAATTTAAAACATATATATTTGTTGAAAATATTAAAAGAATTAGAAAATAACCAAAAGAGAAAAATAACTACAAGAGTATAACATCATTGAAGAAAGTAATCTTATATGTTATGATATATAATTTATTATAAGGTGAAATAAAAGATAAATTTAATAGTAATTGTTAATTTATATTAGTTATAAAATTCAAAGATAATTTAAATAAATAAAAAGATATGAAATAAATCTTAATGAAGAAATTATCTAAAAATCTTAAAATATATAATGATACCAGGAATCATTATCCGAATTCTACCAAAAGGTAAGAGGTATGTCAATTTCAAGAAAAAATGGGCTTTAAGAATCTGCCTTTCTTATGAAGGCTTATAATTAAGGAAAGTGACAAAATAAAAAACATCAAAATACACTTTTACCTATTTACTTTTAAAAAAAGGTTGTTGATAGAGTAATAAGGCTATGCTTGGTTAACTAACCTGCAACAATGGAAACCTTCTGGTGCTGGCAAAAGCAATGGTGACAGCAGGATTGAAATGGCCACCAGAAATGTGGCCAACAGAGTAAACCATAACCATCACAACCAATCCCCAAACAATTGCAATCCCAGGAAGTGTTACCACATTATCATACCCTTTGTTCACTACCACTGATGCACACCCTATAAATATCAAGAAATATGTTCCCACCACCTCAGCTACCAACTGCATCACATTAATCATCATCAACAAATGTTACTTCTAATCAATATTTCAACTTCAATGTAACCCACAAAAAGAGACTATAGTGATTCCATGACATTGTATAATAACAAAGGTTATATAAGAATATTGGTTAAGTTAAGGAATTAAGAAAAATATAACCAACCCTTCTAATATCTTAAGCCATTTCATCAAATCACATATCATATGAGTTTGTAACCAAAGATCATATAATTACAAACAATTTGAGTACAAAAGAAAGATTAGGGGACACCTTCTGCAAGAAAGGCACACAGCTGTCTGAGCCTTCACATGTTTTGGAGACATCCTTGTCCTTGACATTTACAACAACCTCATCAGTTTCATTTCTTGCTGAATCAGCCATCAATGACAGAAAACAATGAAACAACTGAGAAATATATGGAACTTGAGTTTGTTGTAAACAGTGAATAATGGTTTGATTTGTTTACTCAAACATAAATGTGGAAGAGCTAACCAAATAACTCTAATTTATAGGCACCAAAAGGTCCAAAAAGTCCAAAAAGATGATAATAACTTGGCCTTTTCCTGGGATAGGAAAGAGTATGGTCCAAACAACCCTTTTGGCTCTTGTGTAGTTTTAGAGGACAAAATTAAAGATTGTTGATAATGATTTGATACAAAGCAAACGATGGAATTCTCAGTTATATAGAAAGGGTTTTCCATTAATTTTATCTTTTGAAAACAATAATTCATTACATACTTACTGTATTTAGTATCAAGAGAATTTTGAGGGATGTATTTTTTGCTTAATTTAAGATATCTTGTTTGAGCAGTGGTGGATCTCAAGATAGTATATCAGTTATGCATAATTTTATCACATTTTTGAAATAATATATTAATATAAAATGCCAATAAATAAGATATATAAAAGAAATGAAGTCATATCTATTAATTTATGATTTTGCATGTAATATATGTTGTATAAATTATTCTTCTAGGATTTGTTATTGAGCTTGAGTTATTCGAGTTTGAGACTTTGGAAATTTATGTACATTAAATATATGATTAAGGAAAGTTTTTTTTTAAATGACTCATCCGAATTAATCAATTGTTGTATGAGATGTTTTATAAAGAATATATCATTCCCTTCTATTAATACAATTATGATTTTAAATGGTTGATGAGGAGGGATAAGTTAGTCCTAATATGAGTTGCGCTCATTAACATGAAAGGAATGCATCACCAATTAAATGGAGAAAATGTGGAAAAGCTAGATAATAAAAGCCACTTATTACTCTAAATAAAATCTTATTTATATATATATGACTTATATATGCTAATGGAGAGGGATATATCACCAATTCAAATCAATAAATAGGATTATTAAGAATGAAATAAAAATAGTGAATAATCAAAGGGTGTAATTCATCTAATGTATATTTTAGTGAATTTGCATTAATTTGGACCATTGAATAAAATAAGTAATAGAAAACGATACGATCAATTAATAGATCTAGTTCAAAATTTGATATAATTATATAATATTCAAGTTGTCTTTCCCTAAAAAAACCACTCGTTACTTTAAAAAAATGACTCTTTTTTTATGCAAGCTTGATAAAAAGTACAAAAACTCGTAATAGCATTTTTCCGTTTTCCGATTTTGTAATTTTAACTTATAATAAATGTTTTTAAAATTAATCAATAATTAGTGAAATTCAATATTTCATAGGACACATGTGAGTTGGATATATAAAGTCGTATTACATGTGTCTTTGAAAAGTGTGATAGTTAAGGTTGTAGGGTCAGAGTGCATTGAAGGCTGAAGTAACTACCCACCGGAGAAACAGATAAGACCATGCCTAGCATTCACTCAGATAGTTTAGTAATAAATATATATCCTTTGACTTATTTATCTTATTTTTATAATTTAATTTGCTCTTCAAACTTTTTTTTTCCTTTGGTAATACTAAGGATGTGGGCCTATAAATGCCTATAAAAATTTATGCGGACATGACACATACATTGTTTAATAATTAATTTAAAAAAAAAACTCATATAATAAATAAAAAATAATTAAATAAAGTAGTTGAAGATAAAAAAAATTAACAAAAACTTTAATAATTTATATGAAGTTAAATAAATCATTTTAGATTATAATTTTTTAGGTTAAAACTCATATTACATCATAATTTATTTTAATTTTCCCCTCTTAATTATATCATGGAGCGCCCGCATTACCCAATAGAAATGTCAACGGGCTTTACAGGCAGGGCAAAATGGGTAAATGAGTGAAAGTTGTATGTTATGCTTACAAAAAATGTGAGCTATACGGATGAGCCGCGGGCTAACTTGTTTTGTCATTAAAAATTTTTGCCCTATACATAAGAACTTAATTCATTTTGAGATACATGATTGTTTTTCTCAATAAATGTCATTTTTAAAAATTAAATTGATGTTTTAATCATAATAGATATCTAGATTTGATCCTCTAACTTAAAAAGTATTAATTCAGTCCTTTATTATTATTGTTTTCAATTTAACTCTTCTATCATGAAATGTATGATTTTTATCGGAATATAATAAATTATCGTCAAAGATTCATCTCCACACATCAAATATTGAGTTTTACAAAACAGATTAAATTTTTCCACAACTCTTCACTTTCTCTCTTATATCATTTATATTTACTTCACTTTTATCATTTATCTCATCTTGATCTTCCTCATTGCTATGATATTCTAATTCGAAAGAAAAACCAAAATTTTGGGATTAGGAAGGAATATTCAATGATAATTGGTCTGTTCCTTCAGAAATTTGATACTATTATGAAAGAAAGGTAAATTTTATAAAATATTAAAAAGATTGAAAATTAAATTGACACAATTTTTATTAGGAGATAAAATTAAAACCTAAAAATAAAGATCAAAATAATATTGTGGTTGAATAAATAGAAGCTTTTACTGAGATAAATCCTAAAATCTCACCTTGAAACTTAGTTTAGGGAATCTTCTATTTAATACCGTTAATAAAACATATTATACACACACTACACATACTTAGATATAATATTTCCAATGCAAAAATAAAATAGAATAAATGTATGTCTATTTTATGGGAAATTTAACCTTAATATATTTTTAATGAAAATATATTAGGAGTATTCACTCATAGTATATAACTTTAAAGTTATTGTTAGTGGGTTGCATTAGAATTATTTTACATAGCCAAGAGTAGAGCTAACCAAAATTTGTTAAGCAACTATAAAAGATGTAATATTTTTATTTATTATTTGTTTGTTTATTTCTTCAATTGAGAGTTCATTCGTTGATTACTTAAATAATTGACTACTTAACTAATTATTTAATTATTTGTTTATTTAAGGGCATATATTGTCATCGGATAAAAATTCTAAAGGGTTATTTGGGATATATGTATTGATTGAAAGCTTGAAGTAAGTTAAAACCTATCATTAAAAACTACAATCTTCATTTTCAAAAATATAAATTTCATTTAGCTTTTTTCTCATTGAACAATTCTATTTATTTATTGTTTGAGTTAAAAAGTGATAACTTACAAGATATAAGCTATAAGCCCATGTTGCTGATGAATGCCCAAGTATGAAAAGAATGTTAATCGTGGACTTTCTGATTCTGTTAGTGGTTGCAATATTTTATGACAAGAAATTCCCATTTATATTAGTCAACATCTTTTATTAAATATTGCGTAGTCTAATCAGATGAAAAAAAATGCTGGTATTATTTTGGGATTGGAATCTTTAGCGGTGTATTTTGACGAACATAAAGTGTTGGGTAGAATATATTTGTCGTCTTAAAGTAGCTTTAGTTGCGTTATCAATCCAATCTTAGGGACTTTTAGTAATATGTAGGATACTTCACCCATTTTATTTAGTTGGCAATTAAGGTTGGGCACCATTTTGCTATTTGGGCATCATTATGTTTTTTGATACTCAAACTGCATCATTGACTTTGCTACCGATGAAGATGATAATCTTATGAAAAGATTTATATACAGTTAGTATATCATTTATAAATTGTTTGTATTAGTTATATTTAAGAATAATGTAGTGTTTATGTACTTACTCATTGTAAAAATTTATATACAGTCAGAATATCATTTATCATTCATTTGTATTACTTTTATAAAGTCAATAATAATTGAAGGTAAATGGTGGATTATACAATGTAAAAACTATTATATTGTCAATACATTCATCTTCTTCTTATTTAAGAATTAATTGTGATGAAAAATAATAATAGATAATATAGCGACAGTATAAAAACTCATACATTATATATATATATATATATATATATATATATATATATTGTAGTAGTTTCTTGGAACAATACATCATGCCACGGCTTTATAGGTCTATCATAAGCATTGGGATCATTGTTTCTTTTTTTTTCGGGTCTAATTTTCTTTAGATGGATGTTGATTGGTTTTGGTGCAAATAAACCAAACTCTGGGCCACTCTTATGCAACTAACCAAGAGCCACAGAAGTGAAAGGAGACACAAAAAGAAATTTAGTTTGAACATTTTGCAAGCAAAGGATCTAGATACCACTTAAAAAACAAACCATAAAGTGAGCTTAGTGATCTAAACTTTATTTTCCTAATTGAAAAGTGAGGTGTCTGTTGGGTCTGGAGAGAGTACTCTAGATAAGTGATAGCCATAGTGTGCGGTTCATCTCAAAGTGACTTGGATAAAACAACTTTTTATTAAAAAAGAATGAGGTTCCAAACTATCAATCATTCTTTTATGTTATCCTTTTTTAGGAATATAATGGTAGGCAATAAAAACATTCCATGTCATATTTGTTTTGGGATTCGTGATCAAGTGAGTTCTAGCAAACTAGCAAGGTTTTTGGGCAAGAAAGATATCAACCCATGAAAGCTTATAAAATACAATGTAATATTTATGATATGTTATTGTAAAGATTTATATAATTAATATATTATTTATGCTATGTAAAAGTCAACGATGACTAAAAATGAATAGTGAATGATACAATAACAATGGAAAAAATTGTTACACTATAATTGTATTCATTTTTCTCTCTATGTATATTGAGTTAACAATCAATAGTAAAACCCCGAGTAGATGAAGATTCTTTTTCAACAAACGTATGTTTGTTTAATTTAACATTTGATGTTTTGAGTAAAATAAGAGGAAGATGGAGGATTCCATGATACATGACTTACTATGAAAAGTAAGAGACTTAAAAAGAATAATTGGATAGCTCCATTAGTGCATGTGGACAATTCACTCAGGACAATAAAAGAGAAATCACATATAGATAATCTTGACCCTCCAAAGATGAAACCAACGATGGTTAAGTTGTTAGGGAGGGGATGTTATCCACTTTTAAAGGCAAGCATGCCTTAGATTATTGATGGATGACTTAGAATGACATATCAATGTTTCCTTATGTCATAATTGGGTGTTGGGTGATTTTGGTTTAAGTACAAGTGTATAGGAGATTAGTAGTCTTATGTTGTTGGGTCTGGGATTTTGTAACCAAAAAAAATGTTAGGTATGTGATTGGTATTTAATAGCAAGTCTTGAATCACATGAATCAAGATACTCAAGGGTGAGGGAATTATACTATATGAAGATAGTGACACATGATATAGATAAATTTGTAACAATTTAGATTTTAAATTATCTTTAAATAAATAATTTTAAAAATTGTCAAACTTTCATATACTTCATATTCCAATGTTGGACTCTCCAAGAGGATTTCAACTCGATTTTTTTTAATATTGAAGAGATAAAAAGAATGGGCGGGCATGACCAAATTTTTTTTATAGTTCTGCCTTTTAATATATAAGAGATTGCCTCGCATAAGCATTGGTTCAAATTTTACGTTTTGTTCTAGATCTTTGGAATGTTCTCTAAATGTAAATAAAAGTATAATTCATTTACCAATAAGATCCGATATAGTTAGTAAATTGCTAGAATCTTTAAACATGATGTCAAAGTTTTGCTGTAAAGGAAAAAGGCTTTGTTAAAATAAATTATATCAACTCAAAAGAGATTAAACGACTTGTGACACCCCTATTGCATATAACATTATAATTTAGATGAATTATATTAATATTTAGTTCATGCCTTTCTTTAGTAAACAAGGTCAAGCAAGAAGAAAAAAGTTCTTCCTTTATGTACTTCTTCTAGATTCCATGAACTTATATACAGTACACTTTCGTGAAGAAGTTTGTACAAGAACAAGAAAGTTTCTCCTTGCATGAACGTGTTCATGGATCACAAGGTAAGGTGTTTTAGGATTTGTTATAGTTGGAGTAATCTTAAACATTGTGTGTAAAAAATGGTTTTTAAAATAGAAAGCAGTTACGAATATCAAAAGTGAAAACCCAATTAATATATCTTTGCGCTAGGTCCAAACTTAAAGCCCGTAGAATTTTGGTCGAAGACTTTCATATTAGGCCATTAACTTTTTTTTATAGAAATGAGGCACTTTACTTTTTGGTACATAAAATATTTAAGGCCCTTAACATTTGATAACATAAAAATATATTTATGATATATTCCAATTAAATTATGAGAAAAAAATGTATGTATTATCCCAAGAGTTTTATATATTGTCAATATATTATTTATCATTCATCACTCACATTCAATCAAAATTGACTTTTAAATATAGGTATTAAAAATGTAGAAGATATCATATTGTATATAAATCTTCACATTAATAATGCACAAATATTACACTCTTAAATTATTTATCCTTATATACTTTATTAGTTGAAATTCTCGTTTCTCCTCATTTCCTATGTTACCAATCATCTATAATGTTTTTCTAAGATAATGGAAAAAGAACATACTCAACACAGTTTTCTAATGCTCAACATAACGTCTAAAATTGTCAATGAATGTGTATGGTTGGAATAGAACAGAGGTCTCTGTTTTCTCGCGACACCTTCCATCCATTTCATATTTTTTTTCAATTAAACAGAGACAATACATTCTCTTGTATTCTGTTTCAATCATTTCTTTCTTTGTTACTTATTATTACCTCTACTTCACATTAAAACAAACCCATTCCCAGGTTTTGGTTCTCCCCATATTTTGGTACCCATTTAAGTTTCTCACCTTTTTTTTATATTCTACTTCATGGGTTTGAATTTTTTTTCTGTCTTGCTTTTTTATCATGAGTTTTCTTATTGCATTGTTCTGACACTTTCTAACTATTTCATATGAAACATGAGCATTTTGATTCATAGAATAACTAGTGTTGTTTAGTTTATCGTTAACTTTCCCTCCAAGTAAAGGAGCCATTTTTTTGACATGCATGACTCTCATTAATTTAGTTTCCCAAATTTTCACTCCAATTCTTTTATTTGTTCCTGATGTAAATTGTCTTATTTAGTTGTTATCGAGTGGTTGTTCTGCGTATGGGTCAAAATGTTAACTTGGTTCATTTTTTGCTGAGCTTCAATGTTAACTTGGTTTATTTGTTCCCGGTATAAATTATCTTTTATAACATTCTAGATTCCTTCTTTCACAGAATATTCCCCAAAAAATCAACTATTTTTCCATTTTAGTATTGTTGAAAAAATTGACTCGAATTCGGGCTAAGATTAGTTGTGTATTCTTTTATCCTGGGTGAGTATGCTTGGCAAGTATTTTAAGAAAGTTAGAAAGTAATAAAAAAATCTTATTTATGAATAAAACTAATGGTCTGAAAGACTGAGAAATTCTTGGAATCATGACCCGTGACAGAGGATGTAGAAAGGAAATGGTTTTTCAACATCAAAAGTGTTCTTATGTTTTCCTGAAGATTTTTGTAATGCATGTGTATTAAGAAAATAAAAATACATGAGAAATAGAAATAAGCTTACAAGTGATATAAAATGTTCAAGACTTGATATTTAAATGATAGAACTCTTATTTGATCCTATGGGGTAGACATGTACATGAACTTCATGAAAAATTGTGTTACTGTGCTCATATTGTCATTTTTTTTCATATCCTTGTGTTGGTGTTTTGTGCTGTAGTATATGTACAAGAGTGTTTGAGGTTGTTGTTCCACTATATGTTTGATCTTTTATTCTAACATGTATTGGATTAGTTTTTCATGACACATTATATGTCTGCATGTGATGAACTCAATGCAGTTTCTTGGTATTTAAATCACCATACATACTCACTAACTTGTTCACCTCCACCAGGTGATACATTTTCTAAAACCACTTGATTGTTCTGAATGTGAAAATGTTTGGGTTCAGAAAAGCACCACCCTCAAAGCCTGCTTCTGGTTCAGACAATGAATCGGAAAAGATGACAACCCTTACTCCAGATAGACGAACGGCTTCAGAACCTGTTGTGCTACCAAAATCTAAAGGAAACTATTTTGATGATGATGATGATGATGATGATTGGGGGAGAAAGCCTTCATCCACTGCATCCTCATCAGTCAGTTCAAAAGACAGGTATAAAAACGGTTTCCGTGACTCCGGAGGGCTAGAGAACCAAAGTGTTCAGGAGCTAGAAAACTATGCAGTGTACAAGTCTGAGGAGACAACAAATAGTGTTAACAATTGCCTGAGGATTGCTGAGAACATCAGAGAGGATGCCACAAAGACCATTGATATGTTGCACCAGCAGGGTGAGCAGATAACAAGGACTCACAATATGATTGTTGAAACAGAAAAAGATTTGAGTAAGGTATGCATATCTGATTTATTTCCCCTTTAGAACTTCTTGTTCTAGATTGGATGATTTTGAGTGATATCTTGAAATCTAAGGAAAAGATTTTATGTGGCTAGCAGCCTATGGTAATATTAACTAATTTCATAATTCTTGCAGAGCAAAATCTGCATATCATCTTTATGCAGGTTAATAACGTCTTAAGTATCAATTAACAAGATATATTGATTGGTTAAAAGGTGAAGAATTTATTACCAACAAAATAGTCCGATAACCAATTGATACACCTTGTTGGTTACTTATTTAGTTATCATTAACTAGAGTACAAATATTGGTATGCAAATAACATTACGGAATACCTTTAATTATTTTCAACTTTATAATAATATATATCATGCTGGACTTATTATATCATAGATATGAGACCCTTTGAAGAAGGAATCAAATTAAGAAGAAAAAATGCACTTGAAAATGAATACCACGATTCCACTTGAATTTGTTTCCTAGTTTTCTGGTCATACAATTCTAAAATGTATATTCTGATGATTATCAGGGTGAAAAACTCCTGAACAATCTTGGGGGCATGTTCTCTATGCCATGGAAGCCAAAGAAGACCCGCGAAATTCAAGGCCCTGTAATCACAGCAGGTTTTCTTCCAATCCTTCATTATTATGTTATGTCCTAGCATCTTGGTTATTTTCCATAAACTAGGCAACATAAAATAATACAATGGAATATGGTGTCTGAACAGATAAGGCATCCAAGAAGAATATAGGAAGTAAGGAAGACAGGGAAAAGTTGGGGTTAGCTCCTCTGCCTAAGGGGCGTTCTGCTCCTACTACACCTCCTAATGAATCAGCCAATGCCTATCAGAAAATTGATGTATGTGTTTTTTTAAGTCTATGAAATATCGGTTTACCAAGCAACATTTTCATTAGGTTATCTAATGTCATGATGTTACTAAACCAGGTTGAGAAAGCCAAACAAGATGATGCACTCACAGACCTGAGTGATATCTTGGGCGATTTGAAGGGCATGGCAGTTAATATGGGAAGTGAACTTGACAGGTAAATAATTTTTTTTGTTATACTCTAATAATATTACCCAGAGTAATGTTTAATTTGCATTACACTATTGTTGCTAGTAACTCTTTTTTGTAGAGTAGACAAGCAGATAGGAACTATGAAGAATAAACAATGACTAAGCTAATGAATTTTAACTCAAAGAACTGAATGTTTTAATAATTCCCTTCTCTTTAATTGTGTTATGTGAGAGCTCCATTTGATTCACTAATGTTCCATATATATTACGGTAAATTTCAGGCAAAACAAAGCTCTTGACCATCTTGACGCGGATGTGGATGAGATGAACTCTCGAGTTAAAGGTGCCAACCAGCGTGCACGCAAATTAGTAGGGTAGTAAAAGACAATAGGATGAAAGTGTTGCCCTAGTGAAAGTAATCATATCTCTTTATATGTTGTAATTGTCCTTGCACTTCATGATTATAATATTTCTTTATAAATTTTTAATTTAACCACTCCATCATTTTACATTTGACAACGCTGGAGAATTTGTCATTGTTTGAAATTTTAATCTTAAAGAAAAACAAGTTTTTAGAATAAGAGCAAAACAAAGAAGTTAATTATATTGAATGTAATAGAAACTAGTGCAGATGAATACCTACTAAAATTAAGGTAATTGGGGTCAAAATAGTTTCTAAGGTCGAAATAGTCATGCAACAAAATACAATGGCAAACTATCCAAGAAGACAAGTATGCACCAGTGTATCAAATTGCGGACCGCATCAGTAACCTGGGATGAAACCACAAGGTTACCCGAATCAACCACACCTAAGGGCGGAAGTTCACTTCTCAAGGCTGCACCTGTCTGGTCCGATCGTTTAGCGGCTGATTGGTTCGCCACTTCTGAAGAAGCGAAGGAGAGGGGTGAAGTAGAGTAAGGAGTTTAGGCTTTCTTTTTTTCAGCTCAATCCCTTGCTTGTTGTTTTCGAGCCGGAGCTCGCTGGGTTAAGCAAGGTTAAATCACAATTGCGGTTGCGGTGGCCGCCGCAACCGCATCACACCGCAATTGCGGTGTGATCCCGATTCACAGTGATGCGACCGCAACAGGCCGCGATGCAACCGCATCAGACCGCATTTGAACCGCATCGGGCCGCAATGGAACCGCATCAGACCGCATCGATGTCAAAAATATGTTTTTTCTCACAAAATAATTCACACCGCAATTGCCGCAATCCGCATCGCAATGGTCGCAATAACCGCAACCGCAACGCTATCGCGACCACAATTTAAAACACTGGTATGCACAAACAAACTACTAGTTAAAGACTACCCACCCAATCTTTTCTCCTGTGGGGTGCCATATGGAGAAATATCTCCCTCCAATCAGCACTAAGAAATTTCTCCAAGACTTTAAAATATGCATTACTACTAACATTCTCCATTTCATTCAACGTGCCCATGCATTTAGCAATAGAGAAATCAGAAGATCTAGTTACCTCTGCCCTATATTTTTCAGCCATCAAAAGTGAAGCCTCCATACTGGCTTTAGATGCCTCTGCCCATGCTTCTAAAGCATCATCTGTTCGAGTAGATCATGACTCCTCCACTCTAGGACTCCGAACATCATCATCAATATTTTGGTCAACATGTTGTCTGACTCGTCTCGACATCTGCAATATTCAAATCTTATAGTTAATCACCCTAAATAATAAAGGCAAAACAAGAATCTCATTAAGAAATGTTATCTTCATCGAATGTAGTTAAAAAAATAAATTAAATTAAACAAATCTGTCCAGAAATGTTAACTTTCTGAACTTGGTTACAATTCAGGGTACAGCATTTTTGGATGTAACAATAGATTCATTGACAAATTTCCTTATTAATATATTAATATCATAACTCATTCTATTAACAGTAACAATATATTTCTCTTATTTAAGTTTTAAAAAATGATTAAAATATTAATTGAGAACATTTTAAGATCTATTATCTAAATTTATAATTACGACATAACCTATTTAGCGTTTTAAAAATAAGAAAATGATTAGATAATATTAATTGAGAATGTTTTAATAAGATTGAATTCTAACTATTTGAGTTTTAAAAATAATTAAATAATATTAATTGAAAACGTTTTAAGATCTATTTAAATAATTAGTATTATAAATGATTATTTTGAACTAAGTTCACTGTCTATTATTTTTTAAGCGAGGTGGAATATCAATATATTTTTCCTTAATAACTGTAATACCATAACTTATTATATTAATAATAACAATGGATTCCTCTTATTTAAGTATTAAAAAGTGATTAAATAATATTAATTGAGCATGTTTTAAGATTTACTATTTTAATGTGCAATTACTATATATCCTATTTAGCGTTTTAAAATTTAAAAATAATTAGATGATAGTAATTGAGAATGTTTTAATAAGATTGAATTTATAACCATAATGAGCATTGTTTATATCCATAATGACATGACAGTGAGCTTAAGTTAAGGAGATGGTGACATGTGTCAATAATGAGCTTTTTTTAATAATTAGTATATATTAAAATTATTAAATTCATTGTCAAATATTCTTTAAGGGAGTTAGAATATCAACATATTTGCTTATTAATTGTAATATCATAACTCATTATATGACTAATTGAAAAGATGAATATATTTTCGACCATATATTTGTAGGCTCATTATTAAGTTTTTGCAAATTTATTATTTACAGTTATGCAAATTTATATCCATAATGAGCATTATTTAAAATTAGCAAATCATAAATAATTTAATCAAAATATAAATTAAATCAATTAATTATCATTACCAATTATACATAGTATGAAATTTAATATGTTAATATTAATTGCAAACGTTTTAAGATCTTTTTTAATAATTAGTATTAAAATCATTATTTTGAAATAGATTCGTTGTCCGTTATTTTTTAAGGGAGTTAGAATATCAACATATTTCCTTATTAATTGTAATATCATAACTCATTATATGACTAATTGAAAAGAGGAAGACAATTTCGACCATATATGTGTAGCATCATTATTAAGTTTTCGCAAATTTATTATTTACAGTTATGCAAATTTATATCCATAATGAGCGTGCTTAAAATTAGCGAATCATAAATAATTTAATCAAAATATAAATCAAATCAATTAATTATCATAATCAATTATACATAATATGAAATTTAATATGTTAATATTAATTGCAAACGTTTTAAGATCTTTTTTAATAATTAGTATTAAAATCATTATTTTGAAATAAATTCATTGTGAGTTATTTTTTAAGGGAGTTAGAATATCAACATATTTTCATATTAATTGTAATATCATAACTCATTATATGACTA
>NC_032020.1:12553373-12558226 GCF_001865875.1 Lupinus angustifolius
CAATATTTTAACAAACTTGGATAATATCAACAAAATGGGATAAACTTGGATAATATTTATGTACTGATAGTGTAAAGATTTATACATAGTCAGTATATTATTCAGAATTCTTTTGGATTATTTTTCTTGAAAAGTCAATGATATTTGAAAATGAATGATGGAGGATACAGTGACAGTGTAAAAAACTCGTAAGTGTTAGTGTAATATCTTTTTTTCTCATTTTTAAATGGGTTAATGACAATATTAACATGCCTATAAATATTTGAGCCACGATGATATTTTTATTTTTAGGAACTAAATTGGTACAATAAAAAAATTAATGGGATAATGAGTCTTAACTCCCACATTTTATTTGTGCACCAATGTTAAAATTACTATATTTTATACCTACCTAAAAACATATTTATTCCATAAATAAAATATGAGTGTAATATTTATGCACTGACAATATAAAGATGTATACACAGTCAGTACATCATTTATCCTTCATTTTGATTACATTTTTATGAAGAGTCAATGACGGTGGAGACTGAATGGTGAGTGATATAATAACAGCGTAAAAAACTCTTATACTATCAGTGTATACATCTTTTTTTCATAAAATATATGTTGACTACAATAATACTCATGAAAATTGAGTGAAGACCTAGATTAGTTTATGATCTTTTTTGCATAGATGATTTTAGTTTATAAAAAGACAAGTCTAGCTTATTCTCCAAAAATCATCAACTTCAGACAAAGTTGTTCATTTATCTAATTTATTTACTGAACATGTATTTTATCTCACATTTAATGTGTGTGACAATTAATAAACATTAGGTGACATTACTTACTTTTTTGGAAAAAATATTTAAATACTTTTGCATAAAACTACATCGTTTTGAATGCTTATGAGAAGGGAAATTGACAAAAATTAAATGATCATTTCATCATGAGCTTTCTCACTCCTTAAATAGTCAACGGCCACTACTAACTCTCAGTTCTGAGTTGTTGTATCTCAATGGCGTCGTTGAATGATCGTCTTGCTGATATCGATCTCTGGTTATGTAATAAAGCAATTACTTTCTTTTATTCTTCATTCATCCTATATTTATAGTAACTTTTATATATGACATAGACATAGCTGTTTTTTTTCCTTCGTGAAGCACTCATTGTCTTCACCCTGATTTTGCATTTTGTACAACACAAAAAAAGACTATTGTCTTCAATCATGTGGATAAACTATATGCTTGGATTCCTTATAGATTCCCATGAAATTTGTTATGTTTTTGAATACTTGGATAAAAATTAATCTACTTTTTTTTTTCTTTTAGGGCTTGTTCTATATAATTACCATTGATTGCGTTGTACTTGTTTATTTCAGAAAGCTCATCCTATAGTTTCAACTTTAGTTTTTTTGTACAAGAGTATTTTCATCTTTTTTTGTGAGAAACTAATCTCCTTTCGAGTTGGTGGTTGCTCTCTCAATAAGTATAGCTCCCAAGAATGGGAGATACAGTGGGCCCTTTAACCACAACACCAACGCAATTCAATTAATAATGATAATTCCAAAAAAAATATTGGAAAGTACAGAAATTTGCTTCAATACATATTTCAACTTCAATAACAACATTGACATGCATCGAAATTCCTCTGAGAAATATATAGAGAACCTTGGATGCTATTCCTGGCAGAACTAATATGGTCAACCTTGATATGCATTAATTTGTCTTTCCTTTGCTTCTTCTGATTCATAAATTCTTCACAAAAACTAATCTCAATTATCAAACAAACAAAACCAAAGATCATCATTTGCCATTTCTGATTCTTTGCCAACTTTTCCCTACTTGATGATATGACCTACAATCTATTTGTGTTTTTTCTTAACATCATGGTTTACTCGAAGAAGAAAAAAATGTATTTTCTATGAACATGGTTGTATGAATCGGTTGTTGCAGGGTCTAAGACCCTCTGCTGTATCTTTTATTTGTTTGTAATTTTTGTTTTGATCTGGGTTTCTGGGTAACCTTATTTAAATTTTAGACCATATATGATTCTAGTTTTGGATGTGTTTGGCATTTGAAGTATACAAATATTTGTTCCTTTATTTATATTTGCCTGCATAACTCCTACCAACTGTTTTTTAATTCAAAATATGTATTGTGAAATTATAATGCCTAGTTCTAATTCCAGTTCTTATTCTCTACTTGCAAGACAAAGTGGGGATTTTGCTGCAAATTTGATGTTTTTGTTTCAGTATTTGAATATTGTGTCACACAGATTAAACTTCTTTGGATTAAGATTATGTTATTGACTCAATTTCATGATATTGATATATGGGTGGTTGTACTGTTTCATGTTTGTTGAGTTTCTAAGTGAATTGAATGGTCTTCAACTTGCAGCTACGCAGAGGCAACTTGTGTGTAGTGGTTGTCAGGGCATTTTGTTTTACCCTAGAGGGTCAGCAAATGTTTGTTGTGCAGTGTGCAACACAATTACCCTTGTTCCTCCACCGAGTAAGGCTGTTCTGTTTTAGTTACTAAAATTTTAAGATTAGAAAACTTACATGCTACATAGCTTTGTATATCATGTCCTTATCTTTCTGGTATATGAAATTTATTTACTTTGGAATTAATATGGGAGCTGAAGATTCAAACAAAATATGCAGCCTAATGGATTAAATGTTTACTTGTAGTTAGACTCTAATTGAGTGCTTATATATGTCTCCTCAGATTTGGAAGTATGTCAACTTTTATGTGGAGAATGTAGGAGAATGCTAACATACGTATGTGGAGCTGCAAGTGTGAGTTGTTCCTCTTGCGGCACTGTAAACCGTGTGCCAGGTACTATACTTGTTCATTGCCAAACATATTATCCTAGTGGTTTAGTATTGATTTCGACGAACTACATATTGATTTGCTAGAAAACATTTGTTTTCTATTATGTAAATGTCGTGATGCTTTGTTGATTTGCTTGGTCATTGATATTGAATATGATTAATCATAAATGGGGTTACCAATTCTTAATGTGGGAGCAAGCAGGGTTGCTTTAAGGTGATATTTCATGTTTCGTTTCTACCCTTGTAGTGTATGTTTTAAGATGTATGTTGATGAGAGACTGTGAATGGGGTTGTTGGGTTGAATTTGCTCATGGTGTTGCTGGTGTTTGAGGTCCTTTCTAGCCTTCATACTAATTGTGAACTTTATTTACGAAGAAAATATGTTTTTATGTCATTTCTTCCTAAAGAAACTAATTCTTTGCAAACAAATAGAACCTTAACTTTTGCATTCATGCAAAATATCATCGAGTATACCAAATCAATGAAGATGTTTGTCAGTTGTTTCTATCCTTACTTCTTTCCCTTTTTTTAGAATCTGGAGAAAAATGATCCGAGATCATGAAAATATAGAAACATTTTGGATTCATTGTTGAAAAATCTCATTGATTCCTTGCATTTTGTCCAAGGTTTGGTGGTGCTATTAGTTCATTGTCTATTTTATCTTTGTGGTAATTGTGTTGATGAATGTTATTTATCGTGCTCTTTGGAGCTCTACCATGAAGACCTTATGCATAAGATGTTGTTGCTTACTCTGCAAGATGTTGGGTGCTTAGGCAGTATGATTTGATTGCTTCTATTCTCTTCATCTTAACTCATTCCAATTATGAATTCCTTGTTATATTATAATAACTCATGGTTATTAGTCTACTATATGTTGTTTACTAACTTCCCGTTGATGGGTTTTCTATTTGTCTTATAAAGCATCTAATCAATTCACCTACATTGATTGTGGGAATTGTCGAACAACACTCATGTATTCTAATGGAGCTTCCTCTGTTAAATGCGCAATCTGTCACTATGTTACTGTTGTCAGTGTAAGTATACATTGGTTCAATTATGTTAATTTATACATTTGACTTTGTTCCCAAAAGTTTATTAGTCATTTTAAACTTAAGTAACTTTTTGCAGATGCCGAATGAAATGTTTCTATTTCCTGACTATAGTCCTAATGGAATGACCAACTCTGCAACAGTTTCTTCTACTTCAACAGTAAGATTTGTATTTATTTTTTAGGGAGGGNGGGTGATTATTTATGATTCAAATTATTTGTGGTTTTTTATTCTGGTATCCACTGCTTATGCATATAATTCTATTTTATGACCTGCAGTCAATGCCCCAATCTCCTAATCAAACTGTCATAGTAGAAAATCCAATGTCTATCGATTCAAATGGAAATTTGGTACAATTACCTTTTCACTTCTTTTTTGTAACTTCGCATATGTATTTATCTATTTATTGCATTTGACTAAACCTTCTGTTTCTTTTGAGCTTACCAAGATTTACTAACAATAATGTGACATGTGACAGGTGAGCAATGTTGTTCTTGGAACTATAACCGACAAAAAATAATACCATCATGTTTAAATGATTCCAGATATGATGTGTTATTATGTTTGGTGCACTGAGGATATTACTTATATATATGTGATAATGCTGACTGAAATTGTTTAGTTTAAATATATCTTTTTCCAATACAATGGGAAGATGGGTATCATGTCTGAATTGTGTATGAGGAAGCCATGTGAAAAAGGGCTTCAAACATGTTTGTGTGATTGGTATCTCCTACTTTGTTGTTGCCTTTGTATCCATAGCCTATCAATTGGCTCTTTGAAATTGCTAAGCTTATCCTTTCCTTGATAAATATCTATGATAACATGTCTTGACATTTGATAATGTTTTACAAGCATTGCATGAAGTGACTGATATGTAGATTTTACCAATATTTTAACAAACTTGGATAATATCAACAAAATGGGATAAACTTGGATAATATTTATGTACTGATAGTGTAAAGATTTATACATAGTCAGTATAT
>NC_032020.1:12558326-12595459 GCF_001865875.1 Lupinus angustifolius
TATAAAGAGATTCACTTACTCCAAGAGTAAGTTTGAACAACTTATTTCACATATTAGCCATCAATTTTAGAGAAATTCAATGATTTGAATTAGTGAGTAGATCTATATCATCAGATTTTCCTAAAATTGATGGCTAAACCTAAGATGTGGAATATGTGGATCCCTATATATATATATTAGTAATTCATAATGTTATATTGTTAATTCGTAAATAAAATATAATTAATATGTTGTTAAACAGTATGTTATATTGTTAAGTAATGATGTGATGTTATGTTGTTAATTGATATGTGTAATAAAATATTATATTTATTAAACAATTCTTATTAAATCAATTTTACGTCATAATGTTGAAGTAGTTAATTTAAAATGAGTTTAAAACTTTAAATTATTTTTTATAATTTTTTCTCTTATTGATTACCTAAATAACATATAAGATTGTAGTAAACAAATATAAAATTATATAAATTACTATAAATTATTTTTAATTTGTGGGACCTGCAGATCCGTTGAATACCTAGAGAGTCATAGATATCAACATAGGTCTGGGGCAGATCTAGGTAATGCAATACTCAAATCCAATCAAACTTGTTACCATCCCTATGTGGGACTGAGTCAAATAAACTCATTGCTAGGTAGTCTTTAATATCATTACTATATTCTAGATTTGAGTTCGGCTTTCGGGCCGACCATAGGTTCAAAGTGGGCAAAACCAAATCTGTTGGGCATGTCATTTTGTTAACTATGCTTACGACTATATATTGAATTTTCACACCCCACAATTAAAGGTTTACACCACACTTTTTTGTAAAAATACCAAATCGCCATTGGAGCTAAATACTATTAGAGAATGTATATCATTGGCTAACAAATATTTCATTGTATTCACACATTACTTTATAATATTTTATTTTTTCTCATAGATTAAGAGCATCATTACCTTCTTTTTTTTTTTACTGTGAACCATCATATATTCTAAATGAGTCCTACAATCTACTTCTGGTATTAATTTTCTAACATGTTCTTATTCTCTCATACTTAAATACATTATTCATCAATCATTTATATTACTTATATTTAAAATTCAATAACAATTAAATATGAATAGTGAAGGATATAATATAAAAAACACCGTACCCTCTTAACAATTTATTAGTATTAAGGTGGTACACAAAAAATAGGGTTAAGGTGCCATTTCCTAATATGGAATTACGGAAAGTAGCCCCTAATGCTAATATAAACTAAGAAACCTTAGGGCAAAAAATACGAGAAGCTAGTTAATAGGACATCGGGCAAGTTAAAAAGAGAGTGATTCTTAGGTCCATTATTAAAGTAGGGGTAGGGTATTATCTAGATAATATTTGTAACAAGAGGAACCAACAATTTACAAATTATCTATCTAGGAAAAGAGATTTGTATCCAATTAGAGATTCTTGTCTTGGCCCAACATGGAAGCTAAGAATAACTTAGCACCAAAAGGAAGATAATTACAAAAATGCTAACAAAAGTACACCTTGCTACCTTCCTCTAATTCCATATTCAATTTTGTCCATAATCATTCAATGACCATAGTTACATCCAAAATATGATATCATTATCAAAGTGGCTAGTTTCCACCAGATGAAGCTTTGGTTATGCTTTCTCAATGAGGATGGAGCAGAAGAAACTACAGATCTAGCACATGAGAAAGAGTAATTTTGTAAATTTAATTTAATAAAATATATGCAGGCAGATTTTTTTCAATTTTGATAATCTAAAGAGAAAAGATATATGTACTGACAGTATAATAATTTTTATACTGTCAATGCATATTTGTCATTCATTTTTAATAATCATTAACTCTTAAATATAAATAATATAAATCAATGATAGATAATTATGTATTAACTTTTACACTAAATATATAGATATTACAATTTAATCTAATTAAACAATGACACAACACATACCCTGATGTAGAATAGACGCATTTCCCATGGCCTGCAATGAAAATAAACATAAAAGTTCAGTGTAAATTAATAGTTAAGAATTAAGTAATTCATATTGAAAGACTAAGATTAAAATTTCAAAAAGGAAGAATAACTTGTTTTGTAAGAAAATAGGCTTCCATTGTTGAGTAACCTCCAAATAACCAAAAAAAAAAGTAAAAGAAAATATAAAATAACATAAGAAAAACAGATTCCATTGCCAGATACATATACAAACTTATTTATGAAGAAAAAATGTGTCTAATTTAATTTTATGTCAGACTTGTCTGCACTTATTTTTCATAAAGCTTCCAACAAATAATGCGTTAAATGTACTACTCTCTATGACATAAGGAACTATGCTTTACGAAAAGAAATATGTCCAATATAATTTCAAAGAATATATGTACTTTAGATTATTTTATTCATACATATAGACTCATCAAGCTAAATGCCAAAAGCCACATAACATTTTTGCACAACAAAAGAATATTTATTACATATTATATAATCAAAACGAGACTCATCACCATTATTTATAAATGAACTCATCACCATTATTTATAAATGAACTCATCTCAAAACTAATTAACAATAATATAATTAGTCTAACGAACTTAGGAGAACGAGTGAGACTTACTTCTGAACCGTAACACTTATATTTGAACTTACTTGGATTATTTTTAGTGACAGTAGCAGTCCCTCCAAAATTGCAAGCAATATCAGAATTCCCATTAGCCTGATAGTAAGTGTTGAAAGCAAAGGATGCATGAGAAACAAGTGTGTCTGGTTCATAACATGGTCCACCAACTTTGATAGCAGTGCAATCTGTCATTCCAAGTCCACAAGCCCAGTCTAATGCATTTTGCAAGTCAGTTTGGGAAACACCAGCAAGGGCCACACACCATGTTGTGCCATCAATGAATGTAGTGTTTCCTTCTGGAGGTGAAAATGTTTGGACTGGAATTGCAGTTTCTTCCTTCTCTTGCACCACTATTCCTCTTGCCATGGCTAAGTAATTTATTGCATGGAATGTAGAAGAAGAAAAACATAATTACCACCAGCACAATCATTCAATGATTTTATAATTTCTATTTCATGAAAATAATATGATATAGCATCAATTTATGATTACATAAAATGATATTCTCACACTAATTTAGCACACACCACTATCACAATTATTTTATAACCGCTGATATAAAAACACTAATAAATGAACACTTTCTACTATGAGTGTTAAACCACACCAGTGCTACCTATAGTCCATCAATAAACAACACGTGGAAAGGAGAATTGAATAAAAACAAGTGGAACGTTACTTTAGTTATGTTCAAGATACATGAAATTTTAATTATTTGGAGACTGGCATGGAAGAAGCAAAGTATGTTACCAGCATTGCTCTTTTCCTTCTTTTTTCTCTGCCCTTTCATTTACCACCCCAAAACATTTGCTCGTTTTGCTCATCAAAATTATTAGTGGGTTCAGGGTTTTAAGATCAACCAAGAATCAAGGTTACAAGTCATGCCTCAAATGAGACAAAATAAGTATTTCATCAAAATACTATACAATGTGACTCAACACATGTTTAAAAGAACACCGTTTCCATTTGAACTTGTTCACAAGACTACAAGGTGAAAATTAGAGGTTGGAAAGTTTTGGAGGATTTTTTTTTCTAGTTGTACCCCACTTGGCAAGAAAATACAAATATAAGCTTTAACCATGCTTCCTAGCTATGGTTTTTTTAGTTAAGACTCAGTACTCATTTTTCTGTCAAATAAAGATTAACATCAGTCACAATCACACCATTTTGCCTCAATGGGAAACAAAACAAAACATAACTATTTTTAAACTAATAAGTTCACACAAAATAGAACTTACTCAAAATTAAGTGCTGCAATGATTCAAGTTTAAAAGAAAGAAACAAGTTCTACTGACTAGTTAGCAAGTGACAGAGAAAATAAGATCTGCTGAACTGAACAAGTCTTATGCAAATGTTGTCCTAAAATGTAGCATAGTTACACAGCAAGAAACTCTAGAGCCTAAACTCAACACTTTATAGAAGGGGAAACACCAACTTAACTATCCTTTGATTAATTTAATACTCAGAAAATAATCATAGAAAATAGAGCAAATAACAAGAGGCATACTCAGATATAGTTTGCCATGAAAGACAACATATATAAGCATGTATAAGTTGGTATGAACAAGGAGGAGAAAGAAAGCATACATACCCAGATAACATTCCACAAAAACCAGGCACCAAAAAATCCATATTTTCTTTCTCATTGTTCTAACTTCTAACTTCAAGTAATGACTTGTTCCAAAGTATGTAACTTAATATATTAACTTTTAGCTCTCTCTCTCTTTCTCTCTCTCTCTTTCTTCAGAATAGGAAAGCAGGAATGCAATAATAAGTACTATATTAACAGTATTAGTGTTAATGGAATCGGCAGTTCCTTGAGGGGGAATTATTTTCTTTTGCACTTTTTTATGTTTGTTTTGAATGGAAATGCATAGTTCTGAAGCAAGTACTATCTTTGGCAGACTGCATCGGTGGATTCATTTGAGCCTTTTCACGGTCACCTAGCTATAAAAGGTGGTAGTGTGTCCATCATGTTTAAGACAACCTTTATTTTATATTATATATATACATATGAACACTCATTTTTTTGTCCAGCCCTAAAAAAATCCAAAACGTTTTAAACAAAATTAGTAAAATGACTTTACTTAATTTTAATGAATAAAAATAATTATGAAGTTTTTATAATTAATTAAATCAGAGAAATTAAAAAAAAATACTTGCAACATCTTTCTAGAAGCTTCATTTTAGAGAAATGTAAACAAGACAAAATATAACAAATAATAATACTAAATTTATGTTGATAAGTATTATAAATCTAGGTGATTGGGTTAGCTAAAAATTCAAAAATAATAAAAATAAGAAAAAGAATTAAATTAAAATAGACCATAAAAACCCTATAATCATTTTTCTAAAAAAAGGGATTAACATTATATTTCATTATTATTTAATTTTTATTTTCTTGAATTTTATTATAAAATAAATAAAAGATAATTAAAAATATTTTTTATTAATTTTTATAATTAAATTCGAATTTATAAAATAAATATGATAAGTGACATATTCTAAATATCCATTTTAAATTCCAAATAAACAAAAAATAAATTTTTATTTTTATTTTTCTCAGAAATATAATTTTAAAAAAATTAAAACATATTCACATATAATTATTTATTATTTTTTCGGAATTTATAGAATATAGAAAGTAATTAAAATATATTTAATTAGATTTTTCAAAACAAAAAAAAAACACCAAATTAAATATGACTTGGTGGGTGGTTTAGATCCCACAGAAAAAGGGGGAAGTGGGCTATCAAAATAATTTTTTATTTAGCAATTGTTTAGGGATTAAGTGGTTATTAGTTTAGTATAAATAGGGTTATTAGAATTAGGTTTGGGGCTTTTGCTTTTTTTTTTTTCTTCTTTGGGGGTTCCAAAAAAAAGTTCCATAAATTCGCTCTGATCCGGTGTAAGTGAAACCACTGGAAGAACCGTGCACTCGTCCCACAAGCCACTAGACTAGTCTTCATCATGTTGCTTCTATAGACCAGAAACTAGAGCCAATCCGCACTTGACACGCATGCGGGTCTACGCTTGCACGCATAGACGCGTGCACATTGAAGTGAGGCACCTCTACCCAGAATTTATGTCGTGCTTATTGCCAGGACCGTGCACCCGCAAATCTCCTCCATTCATATGAGGGTGTAAATGTCAGCTCACACGCGCCACCACACGGAATCAACACTCCTTCTGCACTGATCCAGTACAGCCAAGTCACCGTGAGACCAATGCATCCATCCTCTCCAGCCAACTACAGACCCACAAGTGGCGCACGTCCAAGTCAACCACTCTAGCTTCTACACGTGGACAACGTCGGTAATCCTCATCCGCGTAGGATCACAGCCCTAATAGGTTTGTTATTTTTCTCTATTTTGTTTATATTTGTATGAATTTATGCAATTCAGCCATAATTCTTTAGTAAATAATTTTTTACACCTTTTTAAATATAACTCAGAAACTCAATGACATAAATAAAACATGACAACGAGTACTTTTCAAAATAAAAAATAATTTTGAGAATTAATCAAAGATGAAGAGAAGGTTGCCCTAAAGGAATCTTTCTTCTCAAATCATCTTCGAAAGGTCGCGTTACGCCGTTTCTTGTCAACCGATTAAATCTAAAAATCGATTAAATTCTATTTTCTTAATTAATTAAATGACAAAAAATAATCAAATAAAAACTTTCTTCACCAATAAATAAACATGCAAAATAAACATTTTTGACTAAAAAATATACATTTTTTAATTAAAATACACTCAACCAATAAACTTTTTTCTACTTAAAGAACTACGTAAACCTTGATTCCCTTAATAGAGATACGTAGGACCAGGGTCAATCTTGTCAGACTTAACTAAAAAAATAGTTTCGATCATTTAAATTAATTAATTAACCAAATAATTTAATAATAATAATAACGTCATATATTCTAATGAAGGGTACCGTTTAAAGCGGACGAGTAGGGTGCTAATACCTTCCCTACCTTGTAACCGACTCCCCAACCTATATATCAAAAATCCAAAAGCCCAAGGCAACTGGCCTTAAAAGATTTTTCTACATTTTTAACTATAAAATGTAGTGGCGACTCTAAACAAAGTCATACAGCCGAAAATTGGGACACGACAATATGTTTGTGTATAATATTGCTGAAAGTAAAATATGATCTTATTTGATATGAAAATAAAATAATTTTGATTTAGGTAAATTAAGTTTTGTATATAAAAGTCTCTATATCATGATTGTAAATGATAAAAGGGACCATACCAATGAAAATGCCTTCATAGCCTGATTTTTTTGGGCAGATAGTGCAAATAAGTTTCATACAGTTGAGTTTATTCAAGTATGAAGTTTCACATTAAATATGAGTGCTAAAGTGAAACACATTATAAGTAAAAAAACTCATAGTAATGACTTAAAGTTTTGGTTAAAGACGTGATGTTTCACTTGTGACTCTATATTCTTCTCATACCTCAGTAATAATGGAACTCTTCGGTTGTTGGAAATTCCCCAGTTGCAGTCCGGTCTAACAAGTGATATCAGAGCCGATAGTTCGACGGGAACATTGTGGATTTAAGGGGAAGCAGACCAGAAAGTGTGTGGTACCCACATTTAAGGGGTAACTTGTTTGATTTATTTAAGTTTGAAGTCTCACATTGGATATAAGAGAAAACATGAAAAAAATTACAAGTGAAAAAGTTTATAAATAAAAAATGTTCATGGAAAAAACGTCTAAAGGTTTTGGTTCAAGACGTGTGTCTTACTTATGACTATTTACTCTTCCTATACCCTGATAACAATGAAACTCTCCGGTAGTTGGAGGCTCCTCGGTCACAGTCTAGTCCAACAAGTTGTATTAGGCTGGAACATTATGGACTTAAGGGGAAGTAGATCGGAGAGTGTGTGATACTCACACTTAAGGGGAAGATTGTTGGGTTTATTTGAAGTCCCAAATTGGATATGAGAGGAAAAGTGAAAAACTCTATAAGTAGAAAAAACTCATGGAATAATGCCTTAAAGTTTTGGTTCAAAACATGGTGTTGTATTTCTTCTTTCTTTCCATGCTCCGGTTATAATGGAACTCTCCGATGATTTTCGACTTCTCAGTTGCAATTTGGTTCAATATACACATTTACCTATTTAGCCCGCCCATTTATCCGTCATGAGCATTTCTATTGGTTAATGCAAGCAATTTAATAATATTTTTTAAATAAGTTATAATGTAATACAATCTTTAATGATTCACAAAATTATAATATAATGTTATATTTAATTATTCATAAATGTTTGTGAGTCACTTTCATACTCACCAATCCATTTTAAAACGGGCCGGAAGTGTAATTTGTCTCTTAAGATAATACGTACTTGCTCGAGCACGTTTAAATTTTGTGGGCGTTTATGAGTATAGACAAAATGAGTCAGACGATCCATTGTGTCATCTCTATAGTAGATGAATTGTGGGGAGTTTCCTTCTTGAATATGGTGTTATCCTACATAGATGACTAAATTGTTTATATTCTCCAAATTTGCATTAAACATTTTAAAAACAGAATTTATACTTCAAAATAATTTTTATCTAATGATCCACATTTAATAAGTTATAATTCCATGAAGTCAATATATTTAAATCTTTTAATTTTGTGTTAAGGCTTACCATCTTAGATTAAATTGTGTATATAAAACATGATTATATTTAATTCATGTAGGAAAGTAAATTCTTTAATATATACATTTATCCGCTGATAATCAGAGATTAATCCATTTTAAAACATAAAGTATTTTCCATTAGTT
This sequence comes from Lupinus angustifolius, assembly GCF_001865875.1. NCBI lineage: Eukaryota > Viridiplantae > Streptophyta > Magnoliopsida > Fabales > Fabaceae > Lupinus > Lupinus angustifolius. Next base: position 12,566,722 of record NC_032020.1, read on the forward strand.
TCTTTCTATCAGTCTTCAGTCCACACAAAAATCACAAATTTAATAACGATTTACATGAGTTGAAAAATGGATTAAAAAAAAACTATCGACCCATGTGTTTATCAATTTTTGTGGCTCTCACGTAATTGTAATATGTTATATTCTATCTAAGGAGGGTTTCTTTCCCAGTAAAATTTGCTTACACTCCATCTTGGTTTTTTCTGTTACTTTTATGAAATGAATTGTAATTTTTTTTTGTGTGGATGAAAGTAACGTTTGAGTGTAAATGAAAACTCATTAAGCCGATAATCTATTTAAGCATATTCTCCTTTATTCTATTATTTTGTTTCATTTATCAACCATTCATGCATGTCACCCTATGTTTATTTTGGGATATTGGACCCGTTTGATTGGGTTACTACATGGCCCATGTTTTCCAATTACTATCGTGAGCCCAAACTTTGGGACAACATACAACAATTTAATTACATTGGATAAAGTTTTGCCTATGATAAAGGAACAAAAATTTCCAAAAACAATATGTATCTATGTTTCTAGATAATCAAACTATATCAATTAATATGAAAATGTTACTTTATTTTTAATTAAGTGATACTTTTAATTGAACCTGAAACAAATGAAATGAGACACATGACTTCTATTCATGATCAAGCGGGTGAACAATTCAAAAATAAGATTTTTTTGAATTGTTTTATGGAGAGAATTTCGTCTAATATCAAACTCAATTTAACAACCAAACAAGTGGTAAGAGTGTTTGTGCTATCTCATTCCTTAGTTTTTAGCAAATCAAACGTATCACTGGAACACAAACAAATAAATAGTTTTTTACGTGGTAAGAGTGTTTGTGCTACCTTATTCTTAGTTTTTAGCAAATCAAACGTATCACTGAAACACAAAAAAATAAAATAGTTTTTTACGTGTAAAATATGTCATTGAATACTATCAGAATATGTTGAAACTTGAAATATATCATCTTCAAAAACAAAATGTTGAAACACAGAGTACTTGGAAAAGCCTAACGAGCCTCTAACACTGTAAAAGTAAAATAGTAAACAAAAAAGTCTTGAGCCTATAAAAGTAATCTAGTAAGCAAAAAAGTCGTATTAACATTAGATTAGATACGGCGTCTAATTGAAAAAATAATGTGTATCTAACATATTCCGAAAATCTATGCTATAAAGAAGATTAAAGCCATAAGAACCGGTTGACTAATTTAATGTGATATCCAAGTTAAAAAATCTGGCAGGGAAAAGCACCATGAAGAATCACCATCCTTAATAATCACATGATTAAATCTGGATTATTGAGGTTTAATATCATTATCATATGGTGAGACAAAATATGTAGTTAGATGAACAACCACTAATAGACCAAATTTTATATTAATAAGTGAAAGAAAACATAGAAACAGTGTACAACAATTTGGGAACATATGGCGTGAACATCATATTATTATGGTACCGAGGAAGAGGAACTGAGATTCCAGATCAAATTTTATATATCTGAGTTGTTCTTGATGCAGCCATTATGTTTAATGTTTTATTAATGGATTTGATCGATGTTCATACATATAACTATGGTGTAATTAAAGAATTATTATAGTTTGACAAGAGAATACGTAAAGAACATGAACGATGCAATTTTTTATTTTTAATTACTTTAACTAAGTTGTTGGCATGATGTCATTGTTTAAAACTAATGCTATTTTATGTTAGAGTAGAGATTAGTTGCTGCCTAATGTGACATTTTTTGTCCTATTGTCGGCCTATCAATATAGCGGGAATATTGGTGGCTGTTTTCTTTCTTTTATTTCATTCATAAACGGTGCTTCATTTGAATTTTTTTAATATTTTGGATTTGTCATTTATAATATTATTTGCTTATGTTGTCCTAATATTCATGGGAGCGATACTTATTGGGAGGAGCGATCACGAACCTTGAAAATAATTAATTCCTTACTTATAAAGTAAAAAATATCATTAATAGTACTAAAAAAATATTCTAAACAAAATTGGTAATAATATAAATAATATTGTTACAATATTTTATTGTTAGGAAAGCCCTTTTTTCCTTTCTTTTTCTTTTAATTTTAACTTCTTTTTCTTTTGGGATAGAGTTTTTTTAAGTTACTTTTACACATCATCTTCTTCTGTTATTTTGTTCAATGAAAAATAAAATATTCAATTTATTCTTCATGTCTACGGATAAATAGTTCACTACTTCACAACGATCCACATTATCACTGCGCCATAATTTTACTAGAACTAGTAATTAGATTGGAATCTTTTACACAATATAATGTCACTCATGAACTCTCTTTTCATTTGATATGAGTGCGGAAAAAGTATACATCTACTATCACATAAAAGTGTATTACTCATAAGTCTTTACTTGTGATTAGTTGAAAAAATAATTAATCATTAAAATTTAAATTTAAATATATATTTTTTAACTAATCATAAATAATAATACATGAATTGACACAATTTGTGAGATAAGATATATGTTCTAGAAATGCTAATTTGATACGGACTGTAATCTTTTTCATTATTTTTAATGTATTTCCTATCTTCAACCTTTTCAACTTTTGATTTTTTAATATTATTTCATATCTTTACATATTTTAGAAATTTAATACATATTAATATTTTAGTTTTCAAGCATGTTAGTATTTATTATTGTTCAATTTCACCTCATATTTTTTCATTTATTTTTAATTTAACTCCCAATATGTAAAAATGAAATTATTTTAATCAAATTATATTCAATATCCATATTATTTATTAACTTTTTAATTAAGTGTATAATTTTAACCATCCAAAGTTTTGTATGGAAGGGAGTAAATGGTCATTGTAACTCAACAATTAGCAAAGCTGTTTTTGTTTTTTGTTTCTATTTTTTAATTATGTTATGCATAGCCGTAAATTAACAAATTGAAATGTGACAATAAGTCTAGCAAAACTTCATCTCAGTCTATCTCAATCTATAAACATCTAATCTCCAATTAAAAAAAAAATTGGAAAATTTGTTATGTTTCATTTAGTGGGTGAAGAAAGTAAGAAGAGATAAATATGTAGGATAATAGAAAGTAAAAAGAGAGAAATATAATAGAATTTAGTGTTGTTTGATTGTATAGAAAAAAAGAGAAAAAAATGATTTTACTTCACTCACTCTTACCTTTATAAGAATTTGTTGTCTCAAATTATATCCTAAATCATGTCATGTTTCAGTAAACACATATCATGTCAATTAAAAAAATAGAATTTTTATTATTTTTTGTTTTTACTTCAATATTATTGATCCACAGTTTGAGAAACATATCATGATCCTTCTTGGCCTCCCTTTTTCCCCTTGTTTTAGAAAATAAAGAAATTTGTTGGGGCCCCATCATTTTCATTATCTCTCCTTAAACTCTTCCCCAAAACAAGTGAGAGAATATATCATTTCTCTTCGACTTGTCTCATCTCATTCTCTTTCTCTTTATTTCTACTCTTCCAAGTTCCAAAGGAGGGCTTAGTCAATGCATTTTATTCTCATGCTTAGTTGATCCATTTGTCTCAATGTATTTTCAAAAAATAATTGTAGGAATACCTCAATGAAGGAAAAGTTTGAATGAAGTGAAAAGTAAAATGTTAAATATATTAAGATATAAGTCTCGACTACTTGAAAAATGTGAAAATTTTGAATTTACTAACTTGCCACTTGATCATCAACAAGAATTAGAGTTTATATTTTTTAATAATGATGGAGAAGAAAGGGATAAATGTTTTAGGCAATACAAAAATACAAGATGATTCGTTTATTTTTGTGTGGTATTTTTTGTAAAGAGAGAAATACAGTGAAAATGACGTTTCTTAATATATTTTTATGAAACTTATTACTATAGAAAACATGCAAAAATTGATTCCCATCTCATATTTATTTTTATTAACCGTATATATACAAATATCTTTTATATACATTATCGTGTTCTTGTATTCTATATTTTTTGAACGATGTTCATGTCAAAGTGTGAATGTTTATCTCTGGGTTGATGTTGAGTAATGCATAGGTTGAGTCAAATGTTGTTACATTCATTAGGTGTTTAGGAGTGAGCTCAATTATATAAATGTAGAGAACCTTTAAATTTATTCATATTAAATAAATAATAAATGATCAAGTTGACGAAGTGAATCAATTGAGTTAAATAATTTATGAATTTCTGACAAATTAAACCAATTGAATTGGCTAGCTAGTTGAACCAAATATTTCACAAATTCCAATTGAGTCACGTTTAGACTAAAAAAATAGTTCATATCAAAATCGAGTTAAATTTCAAACTGAACTAATTATGAATGAGCTAAAATAGATAAAATTTAATTTGACCGGTTTAAACTTATTTCCAACCCTAATCAATATAGAAATATAGTAACTCATCTTGCTTATGCAAAAACCATTAAAAAAATTACTGTAATTAGTAGAGTATAAAAGCAAGGTGACCTCAAAAGATACCATCTTTTCTGGGAGTAAATTTGGAGAAAAAAAATCTTGGATAGTATAAGAGATTTTTATATTATTATTATATTATTTATCATTCATATTTTTTTTATCATCGACTATAAATAAAAATAATAAAAATGAATTATAAATAATAAATAAAACTTGTATAAATTTTTATTCTACTACATAAATCTAAAATTTGCCAATCATATTTCAAAATATAATAGGATGTTAATAAAATAAAGTAACTAAAATATTGGCAAACAATAAATATTTGACCAATCCCAATACATGATTCAGAGTAAAAAGACTATAAATTTGGGCTGTCTTGAATAGGGTTGACCATTTCATAGTGAACAAGGATCGGCAAATATAAATTTTACATGTTTTCCAATGACAAAAAGATTATTATATTATATATTAAAAGATAAAAATGTCTTATTATATTATTGTTTCTTTTGCTTTTTTATAGTATTTGACAGGATATTTACTCTTTCTGAACACTCTTACAATGTCCGTTCCGTCATTTGATGCATTAAATACTACAACTTTCCAAAAAAGCTTCCTACACCTTACAGAACACGGGCCCTTCTTCAGTAATTTCACAAATAGCAATAAGTTTAGCATCACCCCTCTCCATACGTGCCACCCATCCTCATCATCCTAATGAATAGTGATTACTTGTCCTCATGTGTCTCGGTTCTTTGGAATAATCAAATATTATTACATGAATAAAAAAAATTAAAAAATAAAATGTACCAGTTTTATTTTATTTGTTAAAATTTTATTGATCTGGAATGTGAAATAGAATATTGAACAAGTGATTAGTATCTCATTCTAATAACTCAAAGACACTACCTTATTCTATACAAAAACAAATATTTGTCAACGCACACTAATCTATTCTATATATAAAACCAAAACTTGAAATAACTTCCTTAATGGTGTAATTTTCATTTCCTATTTTGCCCTTAACATTATTTAATTTTTACAAAAAAACTATATAATCCTAAGCAATCACCACCAATACATTAATTAACCACATATATCACCTTAAAAAACATTATCATAAACACACAAAAATATAATATAAAGTACATTGAACACAACAAATACATTCTAATTCAAAAATGAAATATATAAAAGTTGAATATGTCGTATCACACAATATTCACCAGCAGGCACGAAGTGCCTGTACACACTAGTAATAATAAAATAAATAATGAATGTTAATAAACATAACATATTTTTATTGATATGTAAGACTTTTTTTATAAATGATACGGATCAATATCTTAATCCTCTCTAACCAACTTTTGTATTTAGAGATGACAATAAAAATTAAACCCGTGAATACCCGTCTGAATTCAATTTGGATTTAATGAGGAAAACCTGAAGTGTTTAGGTTTAGATTCGAGTTCGGACTTAATATACTTGATACCATACTCTGAACCTGATTAATACATGTAAAACTACAAAATTAGACATAAATATATATATAAAACCTATATATATATTTGACATAATTTTAGAACATGTAAATATATAGAAATACATATTTTGAGCGAGTTCTCGTCAGATTTAGAGATGATAACATTATTTTTAACCCTACTTAATTTAAATTTAGATTTTGGATTTCACCCATACCTTACTTCGATCCACTCATTTGGGATTTCTACCGGTACCCCTATTCTCTCACTCTTCAAGTCTTCAGTGCTTCTCTCTCACGTGACAAACCCATTCTCTCTCTCTCTCTTCAAACTTATTTTACCTTCGCACTTGTTGTTGAAAGCATAAATACAACACAACCACCTTCCCATGCTCTTTAAAACATAACTCTCTTCATCCCTCTCAACCTTAAACTCTTTCAACCCAATAAATAGCTACTATTCTTCCACAATTATAAACCCTAACGCACAGTTTCAACTCTTTCACCATGTTAGAGAACAGTGGTGTACGTGATTCTGAACTGAGTGTTGAAACTGCAAACTCAACGCAGGACCGAAGCTCCATGAGCACCGATATCGACAGCATTTGCAGCACCAGCTTCACCCGTCTTTCCTTCGACCTCTTCCCCACTCCACCGTCGCCGGAGAGTGGTAGTAGTGTCTCTCTGAAACCTCACCGTTCCTCCGACTTCGTCAACTCCGCTACCTTCCGTCGCCGATGCAGCAAACTCACCTTCCGCGACTTCCATCTCCTCCGCCGCATCGGTCAAGGCGACATCGGCACCGTCTACCTCTGCCGCCTCCGCAACACCTTAGATGAAGAAGATGATGTGAGTAACCGCTTATACGCTATGAAGGTGGTGGACAAAAACGCCATCGCAATGAAGAAGAAAGCACAACGAGCAGAAACAGAGAGAAAGATTCTAAAGATGCTCGATCACCCTTTCCTACCTACGCTCTACGCTGAACTTGACGCCTCTAATTTCTCTTGCATTGTAATGGAGTTTTGTTCCGGTGGAGACCTCCATTCTCTGCGCCACAAACACCCTCACAACCGCTTCTCCCTAACCACCGCAAGGTAACTAACCTTAATAAAATCAAAACAGTTTCTATTTTATTTGCTTTTATTTTTAGACCATAAGGAAGACTTAAAAGCTATGATAATGGACTTAAAAGTAAGTGTCAAGTAATCGAACGGTAAAAATGGACACCTTTTATGAAAATGGATTACTCTAAAGTCTACCTCATCCTTTCATTTCCCCCCTTCTAAAACCTAACTAAAATTAAATTACCATTGTATTTTCTCTTTCTCAGATTTTATGCTGCCGAGGTATTATTGGCGTTGGAGTACCTTCACATGTTGGGAATCATTTATAGAGATCTAAAGCCAGAGAACGTGTTAGTCAGATCAGACGGTCACATCATGCTTTCTGATTTCGATCTTTCTTTCTGTTCAGATTCAATCCCAACCGTTCAATCTTCTGATTGCTTTCAAGATACACCTGCGTTACCCTACACTCGCCCACTTATTAACCCTTTCTCCTGCTTTTCCAACAAGGCTTTCCGCTCCCGCAAAGTTCAAACGGTTCAACCGGACCGGTTATTTGTCGCTGAACCGGTCGATGCTCGTTCATGCTCTTTCGTTGGGACACATGAATATGTCTCGCCGGAAGTTGCCGCAGGTGGGTCCCACGGCAATGCCGTGGATTGGTGGTCATTCGGTGTATTTATCTACGAGCTAATATACGGTCGTACACCGTTTGCGGCTCCATCGAACGAAGCTACGCTTAGAAACATTGTGAAGAAGCCTCTGACGTTCCCAACTGCCACGCCCTCGTCCGCGCTTGAGAGACACGCGCGGGACTTGATATCTCTGTTGCTTAACAAGGAGCCAGCTCAACGGCTAGGATCAAAGCGCGGCGCGGCTGAGGTGAAGAAGCACCCGTTTTTCAAGGGGATCAACATGGCGCTGATTCGCACGGTGACGCCGCCGGATGTGCCTGGCTTGAGAAGACGTAAAACGACGCCGTTGTGTAATGCAGAGGGTTTTGAAAGTAGTAGTATTAGAAAATTGACGTCAACGACGTCGTTTGATTATTACTTTTGAAAATACTAACAATCCATGGGTTTTGCCTTGTGTAGAATCCTTCATTAGAGGTCTATTATATATTTATTTATCTATATGGTATAATAAATATTAACATTGAAATTTTTATTGTTTTTATTTTCTATCGTTTCTTCTTTAATTTTTATGTATATATGTGAAATGGAGGAGTGAAAATAGTAGAAAAGTAGCTAGCTAAAAAATGAAGATAAAATCATTATAAATGTTACTGAATAATCCAACATTCATATTTAATTATTTTTTGAATAAAAACAATATCAATTAATATTATATAATGTATTGATTGTATATAAATTTTTATGTTGTGATATAAATATTAAAGAGAAAATGAAATGTGGGAAGTGGGATCATGTAGGCCCTTTTTGGTTGCCCTATGACGGCATATTATCATAGATAGGTTACTTTTAAAAGTTGAATATAGTTCTTTGTTTCCTCTTATGGAATGCTTAGGGGTAAGCACCATGAAAAAATGATACCAAAATTACTAAATATCGAAGATTCGTTGCTTAATTTCTCTTCTTCCTTTACACATAAACACTTATTGCCGACCAAAGAAAGAATATGTTATACTACTTGTCTATGCAGCCTAAGTCAATTATGCTGGGAATCGGAATTCGTTAACTAGAATAATGTTAAATGGTGTATAACTATTGCGTGATTTTTGTTGATTTAATTGCTATCGAAAGAAGAAATTATTTTTATACCTCAAATTAGGAGGAAAGGGTTTAGTTACAACTCATTATTGACGTTAAATTCAATGGAACCTAATTAGAGTAATTTTTTAGTTGCTTGTGCCTCAACATTGGGAACCAAGAAAAAACAGCATAAAGAAACGTGCACAGAATTGTTGGTAAGTAAATTCGTATGGTCATTTTTATAATACCTTTAAAGAGTTTTAGTTATATGTAGATTAATTTATTTTGTTAGTAATATATTTTTATACCAATCGATTAAAAGGAGAAAGTTAGTTGTTAATAGAGTGAAATCACAAGTAATTAGGAACAAAGTTAATGATATAATTATCCCCTCAATTAGTATGACATTACCTAAAATGTATAAAAACAAGAGTACATTGACACCCCATGAGTTTTAGTGAAATTACACAAATCACTAGTGCCGGATCTTGACCATAATTTTAGAGGGGGCGACATTATAATTTATACATAAATAACATATGAAATTATTAAAATATATATAATTTTTTAATGTAAAAATGAGTTATTCTTTCATGTTTAAATTCCCAAGTAACATGATAAAAATATAACATAATAAATCTATGAAGAAATTCCAAATATTCCTAAGCACAAATAAGTTCATTATCTCTTATAAACATTATATGTATTTTAAACTCAAAAGAATCGAGCATAAAGTTAGTTTTCCAATCCTTTCAAATAGAGAATCAAAATAATGTATGCTTGAGATTGATATAAATAATTTTTTAAGAGAAAATATATAAAGATAGAAATAACGAAATTAAGAATATCATACATAACAATGGATTAACCCAACTAAAATTAATTAATAAAAAAATAGTTCACTAACAAAGAATATCAACATCCGTGAATAAAATTTGATGTAAGAAACAAACAAATCATAAGTAATCATGTCATGACTTCATAGCCATATGATAATGTGTCATAAAAAAAGCAATTGAAGAAAACTGATTTATAAAGAGCAAATATGACATTTTTAAGGTGAACAAATAAATGAGTTTGAGTTGGAGAGTTATCTAAAACGATATGAGGGGAGGGAAATATGTCATGTGATACTAAAAAGAGTGAAACTTTATAAAGGATGAGAGTTTTAAAGAGAATATTGAATTTTTTTCTTGTCCAATAAGTCGTGTAGAAGTATTATTCTTTGAGAGAATAATATATGCACTAACAATGCACTAACAAGTCTAAATAATATACAAATCAATGTATCTTTATTATTTTTTGTTACAAAATCTATCAACAATTCTACAGAAATATTGTTTAAATAGCTATTATAATATAGTGTAACGAACCAAAAATAATAAAGAAATATTGACTCATATATTATTTGGACGTGTCTCCACAATATATCATGTTTTGTTTAACTTAATTGCATTTATCACATTTTTTGTTTAAAAGATTACACTTATTTCTTGTGCAGGGGTGATCAATGAAAGTTTAAAAATAGGGGAGGTTTGTGTAGGTGTAGAAGAGTGAGGAGTGGTTTGTGTAATTTCACTAAAACTCAGGTGGTGTCAGTATAAGTTACTCTAAAAACAATATGATAGCATATAAAGATGATTTTTTTAAGTATTACCATTGATAAAGAAAAACATGACAATATATAAAAGATGGGCTTTTGCTAACAATTTTTTATAGAGATGCTAACAAAACTCAAAACAGGAGTTTATGTTTCTCACCATTATTACTCTTATTTATAAAAAGAATAAAATATCTTATATAAGGAAATAATTTATCTCATCTAAATACTAAAATAATAAAATTATGGTAAGTGTTTTATTTAATATTTTCTATAATTTTTTTTAAAACTCAACAAAATAGTTAAATATCATATTTTTACTAGAGAAAATAAATTATCCTTTGTATGAAAATCTGATTTTGTAAAATAGTAACTGTCCGTGTGAGGTTATCTTACACTAACCAAGGATATCATTGAATTTTTTTGTTTCTAACATTTTTTATTGTTTTTCCTGTGGCAATTGTATAGTGATAAATTGTAATTAATAGAGTAAATTACACTGAAACCCCTAAGTTTTAGTGAAATTAAATCTCCCATATTTTTAAACTTTCATTACATTGACCACATCTGCATAAGAAATAAGTGTAATCTTTTAAACAAAAAATGTGATAAATGCAATTAAGCTAAACAAAACATGATATATTGTGGAGACATGTCGAAATAATATATGAGTCAATATTTCTTTATTATTTTTGGTTCGTTACACTATATTATAAGAGCGATTTAAATAATAATTATTTAGAATTGTTGATGCATTTTGTAACAAAAAATAATAAAGATACATTGATTTGTATATTATTTAGACTTGTCTACACAATATATCATGTTTTGTTTAACCGTTTAACTTAATTGCATTTATATATTTTTTGTTTTTTTTGTTTAAAAGATTACACTTCTTTCTTATGCAGGGGTGGTCAATGTAATTAAAGTTTAAAAATAGGGGAGGGTCGTGTAGGTGTAGAAAAGTGAGAGGTGGTTTGTGTAATTTCACTAAAACTCAGGGGTGTCAGTGTAATTTACTCTAATTAATATTATCTTGAGAAAAAAATTAAAATACTAAAAATGTCTCTAATATTCATTTAAATTGCAATAATCAGTTTTCTTTTCTTTTCTGCAGGTAGGTATTAATCATCAACCACAATACAAGAGTCCTAGAATCAATTTTATGGTAAAATGCTTTTTTGACACAGTAAGTCTTCTTGAGTCGTATTCTCTAGGCTTTTGGTGGATTTTATAAAACAGTTTTCATTTTTGATTAATTATCTCTAAGCTTTGACGAATTCCAATTTTTTGATGCGATCAGATTTCTAATTAATAAGCAATATCAAATGAGTATAAAATTATAATCTTACAATATTAAAAAAAAACAAAAGAAAAAACGTGAAATTTAATTGGACGTATGCTATTGTCATACACTACTTGCAACAATTCATCATGACAACTAAAGTTTATTAGTAGCCGAGTCACCACTTAATTGTCACCCTCTTTAAAACTTTCCTAACACTACCTAAAATGTGAAAATATACTATTAACCACATTGTACCTAATTACAATTCTCTGTTTGATATTCTTAATGCAGTAAAAGAACTGATCTCGAGTATACCCATAATATGGTTACTACTGTAGATTCTCGAGAAATACCAGCATTATGACTAGATGTGTCAATTCTCAAAATACTCACAAGATGACTATCAGCTCGAATTTCTGAATTTCCTACAATATCGCTACCAGTGTCAATTCTCAAATTTATCACAATATGACTACTTGTGTCAATTCTAGTACCACAAAAAGAAAGAAGAAGAATGAAACCAAAAATGCTTCGACAAAGTGAGAAAAAAATTGAGGTCAAATTGTGATTTTAATGGAAGAAACCTCTATTTATAGAAAAAGATCACATCAATATGATATCTTAGAAAAAGATCTCATATCAAACGATCATCCAATAGTCATGAAGAAGTCAACTCTCATATTGACTAGTTCTCTCTCCTAATCCTAACGGTTTTGTTGACTTGGTCAATACGTGTGCCAAAAATGTGTTGGTTTGGAGTTTGTACAAAGTGCTCATTTGTTCATAACTATAATAAAAAGGTCAAACTTCATATGTCACACATAATATATTTCAGATTTTTCATGTGCAATATCAAGAATGTTGAGAGGCATATTGTGCGATACAAGTAAAGAATTGCAAATCCTGAATAAGATATGTTTAGACATGTCTAAGCATGCAGTGCATAAATATAAGTCACTATATACCATCCTTTACAACTTGTGCATGATGCGCGCTTCTCAAAAAATATATGCATCTGGTCATTGAAATTTTATGCTTTCTTCTTTAGAATATTGCTTTCAGGGATTTTCAAATATGTTCGTTCATTCTCATCAAATACAATGTCATATCTCATCTCTATACCTTTAATTCCCCATTCCCCCTTTTCCCTTTTTCTCTCTGCCAACGCTTTGGAATGTTCTGAACAGTTTTTTCTCCTTTTGTATCAGACATGTTTGTTCTCCATTTTATATATCACTCGTGTAGAAAAAAGGCTATGCTTAACAAACTTGAAATTACTAAACTCAACGTTCGCATAAATTATTTAATTAAAACATGTAATTGTCACTTTGCCTTAGTTTACATATTTAATGTAAGCCCTGGACTGAGCTTAATGTACTTACATATTAATTTAGATGCAGATCCACCTATATTAATGAAGAGAGAAGTGCTCTAAAAAAAAATGAGAAGACAATTACTCATTAATTTAGTCTCTCTATCATCCACTAAACCCACTTAATAAGCAAAATTATGCTGTACTCATATTTCTTATTGTATAAAAATCCAAGCTTGTTTGTCCTTTCGGAAGCATTGTGTATCATCCAAATTCATCGACCTGAGTTCGCATTATCTCTATATCTCACTCTGGAATGAATAGTCTCTTGTTTACTTTATAGCAATTTTTTCTGCAAGTCTACTAGTATGAGAATTGAGAATGATAAATTTCTAAAACGATCATACAAGGACTCTCTACACGAAATTCGAAGTGCGTCAGTTTAAGCCAAAAACTCTAAAACCAAGTTGCCTATAGAAGCAAAAAAATGAAAAATAGACTTCACACTTGGCTAATGCTATGGAAGTGTTTGGTAAATATCTCACCAGGTGCCCAAAATATGGTGGTGGTGATCAGAATCTGTTTGTGTTGGAGTTTGTCAGCACTACAGTCTAAAAGTTTGATAACAGCTACTTGAAGAAACTATTGGCTTACTAGGATATCTTCAGTGCTTAATCTTCTTAAAATTTTCCATGATTAAGATCAGAAAATTTGTCCATCTAGTTCATCATGATTAAGATCAGAAATATTCTACCCCGCCTTTTCGGCATTACTTGACACCCATGATATATCCTGACATCAATTTTGAGTTGATCCCAGATTTAAAGACACAGTTAGCAAGGATAGTAGATATATTTTTCAATGGTTTGTCTTATGCAAAGAAATTTATAGCACTTGCTTCTTGAACTAGATCCATGAAGAAAAAGATACCATATGAAAATTATACATCATGCTGACTCAGCACTATCTGAGTATTTCTCTTCACCAATAGTAATCAGGGAGAACACATGCAAGTGCATTTCTCAATATTAGCATTGTACCTTTGTACTAGTTAGTTGACATATGAAGGCACTATGAAATGTTTCACTAGTTGATGCAAAAAGTGAAGGATTGCATGGGACAAAATACTAATTGTATGTATACTTATTACATTTGTTATAGAGGGTTTTGGAAGATCTTTAAGAAATATGTGATTCTATCCCACAGGTAAAAATCAGAAAATTTGTATTGCATACATGATTTCAATACAGTTACCTCGTCATAACATTAACCATCATCAGAAAATCAGAAAACCCGGATTAGCACGCGGCTACAAATAGCGCAGAAAATTAGTCCCTAGCTAAAGCCAACAGCAGCAAGATCTCCATTTTCTAGTACTTCTACTTGACTACTTATATATAATTGTGTCAATGTGAATACCATAATATGAATTGAGCATGTAAATCATAAAAGTAATTTCAACCAAAAAGAAACTACGGATCCCTGTACAACATTCTCATATGCTGTTTGATCAATAACTGAAGAACACACAACCCCAGATATAAATCAAATTGCAGATAACATATAAGTTAGGCATTTTATCATACAAGGGATTATCTTATATTGGAAACGAAACTCTTAGGGACATGAAAAACACATTAATCTCCATTACATCAATGGTTTCATTTTCTTGCAACAAAGAACTTACCACGTAGGGTACCTCTTAAAATGTGTTGGTACAGTGGGAGCAATCGTTGCGCAACGTTGGCCACAAACAATCAAATAAAGACATAGAATAAATAGAAATAAGAGAATTTGTTAACGGGGTTCGACCAATTGTGTCTACCTTCCAGGGAGCGCTGAGCGGCTACCGAAGTATTATTAGAGAATAAGAATTACAAACCTAGTACATCCATGAGCCCAACTGCCCATAGAGTGTTTCTATTAGGTGCTTATATGTGGTGCACATTACAACAAGGGACTTGGGTACAATATATAATATTGATATTCTACTCTATTCTAATACTAGGCAAATGTGAGACTTCATATAATAACTATTTCAAACATCCTCAACAATCTCCACATTGATTGAAATAGACGAATATCTTGCTTCTTAAGAAATCTACACAAGAATCTCAACCTTAGCGAATATATGATTTCACATTGCTCAATGTCTAATTCTCTTCAACTACTCCCCTATAGCATAGACCTTCTGAGTATCCTTAACGATGTTACCAAGAGCCTAACTCTCCAAAATTGTAGTGCAACTTCCCGTACCGCCATCAAATGGAACATGTCGCCTAGCCACTTATTGCTAGGGAGTCTTTCGATATGTTGGAACATCTACACAAAAGTTCACCAACAATCGTCTTCTTCAATACTCAGTTAAACTGAACCTTGGAGCTTCCTTGGAAAGCCTCAACCGCTACCATCATTGTCTACTCCGACAATCCTAGTTCAAAAGAACTATCATACTCCACCATAAGGAGTATACCCACACACCTTGCGTCAATGCTAACTAATATGTGTGTCACATCTTTGCATCTAAGCCAATGACCATGTCACACCCCTTGCATCTCTATCGATGCTCGTGCTACAACTTGCATCAAAGCCAATGACTATGTGTTTTTGTAGATCTGCTAACAATTAATATCCTTCACTGTGACGTCTCAGACACGCCATTAGGATATTCCAGTTCTCATCTCAAATGAGAACATTCTCTTAACATCTAGAGAGATACTGTCAGCATCTGTATCCGAGTTAAACTCAACACATGAGTCTTTATCTCCACATTGATCCTAACCCAATACATGAACTTATGGGGTTCTAGATAAACACATATATCACCCATACCACATTTCCACCATGTTTCTTTCTCCTTCAACTCATCTACTCTATCTTTGCCACTACCTTTGACACATCTTGTCTAGCTATCACGCTTTCACCCTCTTTAACCATTATATGACGTCTGGGTTAAGAGCTATCCATCAATTGACTCTGATACCAATTGTTGGTGCAGCGGAAGCGATCGTTGTGCAACATTGGCCACACGCAATCAAACAAAGGCATAGAATAAATAGAAGAGAAGAAACATGAGAATTTGTTAATAGGTTTCGGCCAATTGTGCCTACATCCCCAGGAGCGCTGAGCGGCTACCAAGATATTATTAGAGAATAAGGATTACAAACCTAGCACACCCATGAGCCCACGTGTCCATGAGATGTTTCTATTAAATGTTTATATCTGGTGCACATTACAACAAGGGACTTGAGTCTAATATATAATATTAATATTTTATTCTATTCTATATAATAACTATTTCAAAGGGATTATCTTATATTGAAAACGAATCTCTTAGGGACATGAAAAACACATTAATCTCCATTACATCAATGATTTCATTTTATTGTAACAACAAAATTACCACGCAGGGTACCTCTTAAAATGGCTAAGGGCAACAACTAAATTGATCTCGACATCTCAAGTAATCTTTTTCAGTTCTCATGCTCTATTAAATGCAGAATGAAAATTAACAACTCGATCCAAACGCCATCTTTCTGGCCAGCTCGACATAAGACTGCAAATTCATACGAACACGAGTTCAGCGCCAATTGGCTCCTCTTATAGAACATAAATGGAAACAAATGAGTCTTAACATATAATTAAGCAATGAAAAACATAAACTCAAACATTCAAAACAGATAACTCAATAAGAAAACAATCCTAAAATCACTTACCATAGAGAAAGCAGACAAAGGGACAAGAAAAGGCTAAACTAAAGCAAATCACCCACTAGCGAGCAATTAAGAAAGCGGTTCGCTTTAGATTCGGAATCTGCAATAGTTTCCTTTATCCTCGCAGACTCATCCCTTACTGCAGCCAGCTTCTCCTTGCAATCAGCCACTTCAGCACAAGCTGCTTTGAGCAGTATTGCCAATCCGTCTTTATCTCTTTCCTTTTCTTTCAGTTCTTTCTCCGCGTTTTCTACATTTTGTCTACTAAATTCTTTTTTCTCTTTTAGCATGCTAGTCTGTTTGAGGACCTCTCTTGCCTGAAGTATCTCTACCAGTCTCTGGTGAAGCCACTCAACATCTACATTTTTATTCTTCATATCATCCAAAAGAAGAACAATATCTTGCAAATGATCTTCATTGGTCTCACTGATTTTTCTCTCTTGCAAATCGATGATAATGTTGCATATCATCTCCAACAACTTCGAACGGTATTTAGTTGTCACTACTGTACAATTTTTAAAGATGTCTCCATGTTTACTGATAATTTGCTTTACTATGGGCATCAACACAGGCTTCACTTGATATTTATCAACCATGTTCTGTGCTAAGCCCTGCTCAACCGAATTAACCTCATTACCTTTCTGCAAATTAATTACTTGAGCCGGATTAAAACTGGATGATGTAGAAGAATGTCCAACCACATGTGCTTCCCTTGCACATGGTTTATCAACCGTGAACCTCGCTGCAGAAACAGAATTGCCAACATTTTCAACCTCTTCGTGCGAGCTCATTTCGGGTGTCAATGAGGGGCATTCTAAATAGCCTGCTGGAGGTCGATACGCCTGTACAAAATCAAGTAATCAATAAATCAATGAATCCATCTATAGTTGCTCTTGTCAGTAGCAGAAATCACAAATGCTCATAAACTAAACCCTGCCATACACACAAACACAAAATATGTATTTATTTCATACATAAATATTGGTAGTGTGAAGTTGTTGGAAAACAGCAACAGTAGAGGATTGTCCTCTTGATGATCTAGTTTGATGTTGACTAAGCTTCTTTGCGGATCTCAAGGAGGCACGGCGTGAACGCGAAGATGTCCTTCTAGAATATGGAATCAAACGCTTTCTGCGGGAAGGACAACCTTCCCAAGAATCTGACTGAAAATTGTGCATTAGCCAACAAGTAAAGCATTAGAAATATAATGAGAGTAGTTCAAAAGATAGTTTGGTCATTGTTATTTTGTTAATCTTTTTTATGTTGCTTACATTTACTAACAAACAAAGTATATCTACATTTACATTTTAAAGTACCAAGTCACAGTAAGTTTCGTTGTCTCTGTATTGGCCATTACCAAAACATACAACAACAACACCCAAGTCTTTATTCCACTAAGTAGGGTCGGCTACATGGATCAAATGACGCTATAATGTTTTATATTTATTAAAAAAGTGGAGACACAAATACAAAATTTCTATATATGGAGAGCAACGGCAGGCACTCAAATTGCCTCAACTCTCAATATGAATGCATCCTAATATGAAAGCAATTGTTCTCTCAAACATCCATGGTATGCTTTGCTAGTGCTTATAGCTTATACCATCATTTTTTATTATACGATAAAGTGAGAAAAGTGTAAGAAATTGATCATGACTCAAGCGGTTAAATCAAGAAGCATTGTGGGCAAGCAAAGAAGGATATGGAATTAGTTTCCATGTGTAGGTATAAAAATCAATCTTCACCAATAACTAGGACACTTATATTTTTCAAAATTGGATGCACAATCATTGATTTGGAAACACACAATTAAACAATGTCACTAAGAGAGAGCTTTGGTTGATCACAATGTTTCATGTTGTTATTAAAACTTAAAAGTGAAAGCAAAGCAAAGTAATCAGTACAACGTTTAGATAGAAGTGATTTTATATCATAGTTACAAAATTCTCTCGTTTAGTTTATGATTGTGTATCGAATTTCACATCGTACCACGTATCATGTTATCATAAATGAACCTTATAATAATAATGTAAAAACTGACAAACACAGGTACCACACACCTTGTAACTATGGATAGATAAGATGCATGGCTTACTTGTTCATTGAGTGAAGCAGAATGGGAAGAATCCTCAACGACTTCAGCAACCTTCTCTTTTCTTTCCCTATTATTGTTATTGTTGTTGCTGCTTGTCCCTTCTGTATTTTGTTCATTGTTTTTGGGTTCAGCTGCTTTTCCTCTCTTTCCCTTGGGCTGCATGGTACGGTAACAGAAGCAATACAGAATTAAGAACATTTCTTTAAGATCAGAGTGGTAAGGTAACAATAGTATTTCATTATTTGTGAAAGTGATGTGATTTCTAACGCCTAGAATGTTATAATTATAATGAGTAAAATAAACTACTACTTACAAACCAAACAAAAATACTTCTTCAACTAAGATTATATATAAATAATGGACTTCTACATATAGTAAACATGGATTTAGAGTGTCCAAACTCAGCTCCAAATCCAAAATTCTCAAATGGGATGCCAAATATGCACTTAATCCTAGCCAATGAGAAGAGAAATAAGCTACGTACTCTTTTAATTCTCAAATATTTACAATAATTTGATGTAGTAAAATTATTCAACCTTTTTCTTTGAATCGATGAGAACTCAACTATTATGGAGCTGATCTTGTTGCATGTATCAAAATAAATAATCTAATAATAACATCTAAGAGGACATAATAGTGTTACTTTAGTTATTTTCATAACCACAAAAAAATCATTTATATTTCCCATTTAAGTTTCTCCCTTAGAATTCCGGTCCGACCATATTAAACATATGGTTAAACAATAACAACTTGGAAAATAAATCGAACGATTGACTTAAAATTAAAATAAAATAAAATACTACTATAATATCTTATTTTATTCCGGTTCAAACAAATATGATGAAATATTACTTCAATATAATTATATAAAATTATTAATTTATATAAAATTTCGAATTTATATATAATAATATATATATATATATAATTATTTATTATATTTAAAATCGATCGATCTAGTTAAACAGTATCAATTAAAACTAATATGAAACTTCTTCATTTTCTATCCACAATATTGTTTCTAATAACACCCACATCAACCCAACAATTATATGCACCTAAAGTGAAATGGACCGGTGAAAATAAGAAGTGGATAATGTGATGTTGCATCCAAATTATGTTTTCTCCATTTGAAATACATAAAAATGTCTCCTTTTAAGTCAATTTCATTATTTATTAAGTGAGTCTTAAAACATTAAAAATGCAAGGATCACCATTTACACTTATAAAAGCCAAATCCGACCATGCAATTACCACAACATTCACTAATAAGAGAGAGCGAATAGTATGGCTTACGTGGTTGAAGAGTGAAGCATGCAAGGGAGAAACAGTTTTACTCTTTGGTGTAGTTGTTCTCCCCCTCTTCCTATTTGGCTGCATGGAAGGATATTTTGGATTGGTCAATAAAATAAATTTTAGTATCTAATAACAACATTTTTTTGGAAAAAGTCACTGACGCATAGTACAAGACAAAACCAACATTATCATTTTCTCTAATACGAAAGAGACAAATACTAAAAAAAACAAAAAAAAAACATGATATGATATTTATATCATTTTATATATAATAAAATAATATTTTTACTATAAAAGGTAAAAAAGATCTCTACTATCCTATATTGGAAAGGATCTGATTCCAAAAAAAGACATGTTATCCCATCACATTAGAAAAATATAAATTGAATTATTTAATAGGAACTTATGATTACAAAAATAGTCACAATGTCTTAAATAAAGTGAGAAAAGGCAAATAAAACAAAGATAATAAATGTAACCATATTATGTCATAAATATTTAACAAGGTTTTATGTTCATTATCAATTGTTTAATACAAATTTCATCTTTTGTATTAGCTTAAAATCAACTATATATAATATCAAATACACATTAGCAAATATAATCACAATTCTAAAATTCTATAAAAAAAGATGAGATATGCAATTTGTTCTGATCAGAAAAACAGAGGATATAAGGAGAAGAAATTCAAACAGGGGAGCACAATGCATAAAGGGACTAAATTCACAGATACATAAAATATTACAAAGGTTTAAAAAATAAACCTCTTTGACATGGGATTCTGCAGCCAATTTCAATTTTTCCATTGTAGGCAAAATGATGAATAAACTCAACCAAACAATATACTATTGCTGCAAAAAATAGAGAAGCCATTAATATTAACCTTATTAGACCCTTATTAACAAAACTAACTGACCACAAAGAAACCTTAAAAACAGTTAAAAAACAATGCAATGCAATGCAATATCAAATGCATAACACCAAAGCTCTTGGAAGATGTTATGTATATATATAGAGGAGGGATCCATTTATACTATTAGTAAAAGAGTTTTTTCACTCACGATCTTTATCTTCATCAATTGTTAATTGTGATTTCATTTATTTATGTAATTTGATGCAAATAAGATTAGTATAGGGAAAAAATTTCTGACATTGTTTTAAATGAATTTCATTCATGACTTTTGTGTATATCTCTTTTTGATCAATATCTTATGAGGAGGGGGGAAATTGACCCAAGAGAATCAAAATCCTTGTCATAGTTATACTTCATCTTTTTCAAGTGATTTATTGGAGAAATTTCACTTGAAAAGTAGTTAGGAATTGTAATTCCTATCATCTAAAATGTTAAAATAACATATAGAGTTACATGAAGATTTAAATATGAAAGCTATTGCAGCATGTCTTGTAATCTGTCAAGAAAAGATTAAAAGATTAATCTTTATTGGGAAATATAAAAGATTAAAATAATATGTTTCAAACATGTTGGTATAAATTAAGTTTATTTTAAATAACAAATAAAGATAGGCCAAGTCAACACTTTTCCTTACGATCAAGACTTGGGTCTAATATTCTCTTGTGGGTAAATCGTCTACTTTTTTATAATTATTTTTAAAAAATATGTACAAAATTGACTTGAGATTCAACAATTTTAACCCATTTATTTCATGGGTTAAACAAGTTAAGCTAAAAATATAATATAATTTAAACGGATAAACAATTAAAAGCTAAACTCTATTAATCTCACTAGTCAAACAAGTTAATATAATTTGCACATCTTATCAACCATACCCTAATAGTACAAGATATTTAGGAGCAAAATGTCAACTACATTACCAAAAATAACAATTTGAAAACATAGATCATCCCTAATATTTGAGAATCCAATACTTGATGGAGATTGTAACATGTGTCCTTGAAATTTTTTTAATAATAAAATTTTAAATTATTTTCTTTATAAATTAACAAATCCACATTTACCACCAACATTTTAAATTAGAGAGGATCTCAACTCATAATATGAACTATCCACGAAGAAACAATTTTTAAGACACGGGGATGACTTAAAAGTTTTAAATAACTATTCATATATAGACTCTATGTAAATTTGACAAATAAATCATGTAATTACCATAAAATAATTAGTAAAAGAATTAGGGCTCCTATCCCCACTGGAATCTTGCAAGATTCGTCATTTGATGGAAAAATCTAGAAAATAATAGTCAAGTTAATCCGTAAAAAATGTATGAGCTTCTCATTTGATGGTGAACCAACTTGAGATCATTGATATAATGACATGCAATATGAAAATGAAGATTAAAAAATAATTTAATTGTAAAAATAGATAAATAATTATTATACCTTGAAATCTTGCAGGGCTCTCTGTGAGTGACAGTAACAATTTCTTTGATCGTAGACCTCTTTATCAATGGTGATCACTTCTTGAAGAAAAATGCAACTTATTAAAATTCTGATAAACTAGTCATGAAAAATGAAAGCCAAATAGAAATCGAAAATGCGGTCAAATTTTAAGTGGTGAAATTCACTTAAGACATATCAAATTGACCCGGCGAGATCTTAAAAGGGTTGAAAATTATTTTGAGATAAAGTGAGAGAAAACAAACCCCATATGAATTTGTGAATTTCTTATGCTTTCTTGACTTTCTAAAGCTTTTATAAACCCAAGGAAGGGGCAATTTTTTCAATAAACAATGTATATACATCATGACAACTAATGTTTTTTATGGAAAAATGCACAAAGCCCCATAAACTTTATGTCTTTTGTGAGGTAGTAATTATAAACTATTTTCTCTTCCTAATGACCAATTAAAATTTATCAATAACTGAAATTGGTCATTATATATATATATATTGTTAAATTACTCGTAAACAACAAGGAAATTGCTGTAATTAAACTCACAATAGTAGCAATGAAATAAACATTGATATTTGAAGGAAACTGACATCAAAATACAATAATTGTTTGGAAGAAGAGAATAAGTGAATTTGAGAAATAAAAGTAATTAATATAATAATATTTTATACATACAAAAATAAAATAATAATGATCTAACACTCAAGATTAAAAAACATATGAGTTAGAATTTTTCGTTGTTATTAATTTTAAATTATTTTTATGCAATGGCCAAATTTATCAATATTTAAAATTTATGGAGTAAATAGGAAAAAATAGTATGTGATAATTATTTGTTAAAGACATAAATTTTATAGTGTTTTTAAAGACGTCCCCCCAATTTTTTATAATAAATTAAAATTTGACAATAAAATATCTTTTATAAATAAAAGAAAATGGGTACTTTGAGAAACAGAATCTGTAACCCCCACATCGGGAGAGGTCACAAACATAAAATGAGGAAGGTAGTTTCAAATGTAACAAGCATGCATTACTCGGAAATCTTGTCATTTATGGCAGTTCTGCATTTTGTTTTTGTTTTTTTCGAAGGCAGAGAGAGAAAATAGGTACAGTGGAAGATCGAAACACAAACTTCTAGACTATGAGTGACAAATATATTTATGTGTGCATTAGAAGTGTAATCCATATGACAATTAAGATGAGTGACTAATGAATGGGTTAAATGAATTTGGATTATACTAATTGATGAAAAATCATTCATCAATCCATATAAATATGTTGAATCAAATTTTAAATTATATAATTCATTCATATCTAAAGTTAACGAATGTCTTTCAATTCATTCATAAATCCATTATATTGGATTGGATAGATATCAAAATCATTTGATTATTTTTAACTGGAACACGATCACTTTTGAGAAAATCATCATTTTAAAAATCAAATTTTCAATAAAGCATTTAAAATAAAACACTTTTTAGAACATAAATAATTTAAAAAAAAGCATTTTATTTAAATATGTTATGTATTTAAGAATATTTTTATTATTGATCACATCTACATATTGAGCAAATTCTACCAAGAATATAGTTGTATGTAAGAATTTTATTCAATAAAGATCAAAGTGAAAGTGAGAATGAGAAATGCTTACAAGAAATATATAGTTAAGATAATAAAGAAAATTGAAAAACAACGAACATTTATGGATATTTGTTTTTTGTTGTTGAAAGAATTAGATATTCTCCCAAATAGATATATCTATTAAACTAATGGATAAGTTGGAATTCATCCATTACTAAAACTACTAAATAGATTATATCTATTTAAATCTTATTTATAGTTTGAAAATATTCTTGAAATTAATTATATTATGTTACAAAAATTATGTTTTATGTTTTGTACAAAGAACATTGACTTTGATCTTTCAATATATTCATTTTTGAAAATTTAAAAAAATTAAATTATTTTTTCTATTATTATTATTATTCAACATTTAATGGCACTTAATATTATATTTTTCTACAAAACAAACTACACATCTTTTCCTACCTCATAAGAAAGGTGATATGTGTCACTCATAATTCTAATGATACTACATTATTACACATTCAAATTAAGTTACTATAATTATTAATAACAATGTAGTATATTATTTCTTAAACTATCTATACTATTAATAATGGGAAAACACAAAATAACGACCCATCATGGTGTAATTTGTATTTTCCTATTTTGCCCTCAATATCTTTTTATTTCTACCAAAAAACCATATAATATTATTTTCTTATTTTATCCTTATTATCTTCTTATTTTAAAAGTGTATTTAAAAAATTGAATATTAGACCAATTGAATAAATTCAACCGTAAATTTAGCGCAAAAAATTATATTTGAATTTATAAAATACAAACTATACATTACAAACGATAGGAAAGCGGGTTGACAAGCACGACAGTGCATGTCAACACGCTAGTGTATATAACCTTAAAAGTTAAAAATAATAACAGAACAGACGAGTAATATTTAGCGACACTATATGTATTATTATTGTTAAATATATATAAATATTATCATTAAATTAAATATATTATGACATTTAATATAAAAAAACTTACTAATGTATATTAAATACAAAATATTAATGACATCATAACATTAATTATCAAATTTAACTGTTAATAAATCTTTATATTATTACATATGTAATAATGTTATTATAAGTAATTGAGAAAAAATGGTATGCAGTAATAGTGTATGAATTTTATACACTCTCACTATATTATTTATCATTTATGTTTATTTATTATTAACTTTAAAAAAATACAAATGAGTAATAAACCGAGAGTATCTATAAATATTTACACTGACACTACAAAAATATTATGCTCAAAGTAACTTTCAATTAATGAGGGGCATCTACATAATTCATACTAATAGGGTGAGGATTTCCCAAGTTACAAAAAAAATTAAATTCGAATCGATAATGACTCTATCTTGGTACCTTCTTATTCATGGAAGTTGAAATTTTTAATATTTTCTTCAAGTAGGAGATAAAAAATGCAAATATATTCCTTTGTATTAAGAAAAAAAGTTGATATCTTATGAAAGAAGCCCCTAGCCACTCAGATAATCTATGTTTACTAGTAAGCAAGAAAATGATATATATCCTCATATGAAATAAGTCTAGGAATCTTTTTATAAGTATAAGAAATTGACATATTTCATAACAATTTGCTTATTAATAATTAGTTACAAGTGATACATATAACATTTTAGTACAAAGAATAATTTGTATAATAAATTTTATGAAATGATATATCATTACTTTTACAAGCAATGATGCACCAAGGTCGGACCTATGATATTTAGACCAATGCAATTATGAAATAAAGGGCCCCTAAATTTATCAAAAACTTCCTTTTATTAATAAAAAATCAATAAGAAGTATATCTATATCCAATCAAAACAAGCCCAAAATCCAATTTATTGCAATTGCTCTTCAAATTGGCCCAAAATGGATTTGTTGTGCATACACTTTTCACAATTGTTATAAAAATAATAAGAATTAGAGACAACGTCACCCATGTGCTTGTTCAAAATGAAAATGCTAAACATTTAGTTAATAGATGGTTTAGTGAAAATAAATGAAAAAGGAACTTATATGATGGATTTTACATATGATGAAAAAGTCTGCCTGAAATGAACGAGACTCACAACAAAGACATATCGATCTTGACATATTAAGCTTGTAAATAATTAATATTGCACTATAAAACAATTGTCTCATATGAAACATTAGTGTAGCATATCAATGAGTGTTGGTTCAACTGATACATGCTTAATTTCCCTTAAGCAATATCTCGGGTTCGAGTTTTGTGGAAGGAAAAAATACTGGTTGAGAGAGTTAGCACCACATACATATAGATATTCCTGGCTCGGACATGATTGTCTACAATGTGAGGATACGTAAGAGAAAAAAAAAAGTATTAGTGTGGCCTTAACTCAAGTGTGTGCAAAAAGATAAGAGTGTTTATAGAATTATCCTTAAATATTTTAAGCCATTTTAATAGATTAACCACATCAACTTGGGTTACCTTTTTTACAGGGTTGGTTGTCTGCGAGCAAATTGTGTGAATGGTGAAATGGGATATGTAACACCATAATTTGGATAGTAAAATATAAGGGGAAACCTATCTATTAAAAAGATTCTCATTCCATTAAACTTTTCCTAATGTAGAATATTAATACCAGAAAAAACAAAATAAATAATTATTAAATTAATTTTATATTATAAATTGGACTTCATATAAAGAGGTTAAGAATAAAATCTTAAAATACCCCCAAACATATAAATGTCTCCTTAACAAATTACAAGATAAAAAAAATAGCAAATAACAATCAGCTATCATCTACAATGGTTGCTTGACTATGGTTCTTCCATCTGGTACTCAATCATTTCTTAGAAGACCCTAGAAATATCAAAACCCAAGCATAGTGAGATTAAAATCTCATTAACACTATAATGACAAAAGATTAGAAAATATGACATTGCTAAGTCGAACCAAGTACAGAAAGTCTCTATAAAAATGTAAAAGGTAGATAATAATAATCTAACTCAACTCTATAATTTAATTATCTACACATAACTTAAATATAAATCAGATGACTATAATTCAAACATATCATAACACTTAAATCAATTTGCATATAACGTCAATCGTCTTAAATCCTCAGTTCATGAATAAAATTTTGCACACAACTTGTCTACTAGAGGTGTCTGCCCCTCACCCGGTGCCACGAGTTCATAGAAATGTCTTATCTCGTTTCCGGTAATAAGTCTGTCTTCATGCGACTTATAATTCTTTTGTTTGTGCCCAATCCAATCAACAAACAATAAGGTCCCTCAACAATCAACATAATTGAGTAAAAACCTCTTTAATAATTAACAACCAATCAAAATAATTAGGTAATAACCTCAAAAGTGACCAATCCACATAACTAGATCATAGATCCCCTCAAAGACCAACCATAGTTATTAAATATAACATAATATATATACATGCATCATTCTGAAATATTTTATATGCATAGGTGAACAGTAAAGCACTAAATCAACATCCACAAATATAACCTTATATATAAATACTTATATAAATTAATATAACTTTTGTGTTTCTCCAAATATACATACATCTTATTATAACCCAAACATTATATACCTACTTTCTTTGGCATCAAAACTCTAGACATACATAAACAATTATAATAAAAGTATTATTAATCTTATACAATCATGTATTATACTAAGGTAGGGTGCACCGTGAGGTAGGATGCACCGTAAGCGAGGATGCACCATAAGCATGGGTGGACCGTAAGTGATGATGCAATATAAGTGAGGGGGTACTGTAAGTGAGGGTGCAACATAAGGTAGGGTTCACCGTAAGGGATGGGTACATAAGGTAGGGTGCACGGTAAGGTAGGGCGTACCATAAGAGAGGGTGCACCATAGACGAGGGTGCACTGTAATATAGGGAACACCTTAAGCGAGGGTGCACTATAATGTAGGATGCACTATAAGCGAGGGTGCACACTAAGATAGGGCGCATCGGCGAGGGTGTACTGTAAGCGAGGGTGCACCATATGCGAGGGTGCACCGTTAGTGATGGTGCACTGTAAGCGCAGGTGAACCATAAAGGGAAGGGGCATCACCTTCCACACACAAAATCTCTCATCCACAACAACCTCAAAATTTCTCATCCACACTAACCTCAGAATCTCAATACACAATAATCAAAAAATTCATTCATCAATCATTTTTTACCTTCAACCTTATCTTTCACACAACAATCCAAAATCATCCCACCAAAAATCATAATCATCATCTAACAATGCAAAAAGTCGTATAATACCATGGAGCCTTGAGAATAATTGTTGAGTAATTGGAATCACACAGATCCAACGTGCATATATGGATGTGTTGAGTTGGTCTAGACATTCTCTCCGGTTGTGGGTCTTCATTCCCAATTAATAGGTGTTCATTCATGTGTATAGGTAAGTTCAATTTCTTACATGTATCTAATTTTTTATTCATCACCGCTACTCTTTTTCATCTATATGTATAAGAAAATTTGACAATGATAAGTTATATAAATAAAACTTGATAATGATAAGTCATATAATTAATGTATTTGTAAAAATATTAAAATCACATTACCACAATTTTAAGATATGAGATGCGATATCAGACGTGAGGGCTATGCTACGCAATGTGAGACTTCATATAATAACTATTTAAAATGAATTATCTTATATTGGAAATGAAACTCTTAGGGACATGAAAAACACATTAATCTCCATTACATCAATGGTTTCATTTTC
>NC_032020.1:12595559-12604636 GCF_001865875.1 Lupinus angustifolius
AAATGGAAACAAATGAGTCTTAGAATATAATTAAGCAATGAAAAACATAAACTCAGAAACATTCAAAACATATAACTCGGTAAGAAAACAATCCTAAAATCACTTACCATAGAGAAAGCAGACAAAGGGACAAGAAAAGGCTAAACTATAGCAAATCATCCACTAGCGAGCAATTAAGAAAGCAGTCCGCTTTAGATTCGGAATCTGCAATAGTTTCGTCTATCCTCGCAGACTCATTCCTTGTTGCATCCAACTTCTCCTTGCAATCAGCCACTTCAGCACAAGCTACTTTGAGCAGTATTGCCAATCCATCTCTATCTCTTTCCTTTTCTTTCAGTTCTTTCTCCGCGTTTTCTACCTTTTGTCTACTAAATTCTCTTTTCTCTTTTAGCATGCTAGTCTGTTTGAGGACCTCTCTTGCCTGAAGTATCTCTACCAGTCTCTGGTGAAGCCACTCAACATCTACATTTTTATTCTTCATATCATCCAAAAGAAGAACAATATCTTGTAAATGATCTTCATTGGTCTCACTGAATTTTTTTTCTTGCAAATCGATGATAATGTTGCATATCATCTCCAACAACTTCGAACGATATTTAGTTGTCACTACCGTACAGTTTTTAAAGATGTCTCCATGTTTACAAATAATTTGCTTTACTATGGGAATCAATACAAGCTTCACTTGATATTTATCAACCATGTCCCGTGCTAAGCCCTGCACAACTGAATTAACCTCATTACCTTTCTGCAAAGTAATTACTTGAGCCGGGTTAAGACTGGATGATGTAGAAGAATGTCCAAGCACATGTGCTTCCCATGCATCTGGTTTATCAACCGTGAACCTCGCCGCAGAAACAGAATTGCCAACATTTTCAACCTCTTCGTGCGAGCTTCTTTCGGGTGTCAATGAGGGGCATTCTAAATAGCCTGCTGGAGGTCGATACGCCTGTACAAAATAAAGTAATCAATAAATCAATCAATCCATCTATAGTTGCTCTTGTTAGTAGCAGAAATCACAAATGCTCATAAACTAAACCCTGCCATTCACACAAACACAGAATATGTATTTATTTCATACAGAAATATTGGCAGTGTGAAGTTGTTGGAAAACAGCAACAGTAGAGGATTGTCCTCTTGATGATCTAGTTTGATGTTGACTAAGCTTCTTTGCGGATCTCAAGGAGGCACGGCGCGAACGCGAAGAAGTCCTTCTAGAATATGGAATCAAACGCTTTCTGCGGGAAAGAGAGCCTTCCCAAGAATCTGACTGAAAATTGAGCATTAGCCAAAAACTAAAGCATTAGAAATATAATGAGAGTAGTTCAAAAGATAGCTTGGTCATTGTTATTTTGTTAATATTTTTTATGTTGCTTACATTTACTAACAAACAAAGTATATATACATTTACATTTTAGAGTACCAAGTCACACTAAGTTTCATTGTCTCTGTATTTGCCACTACCAAAACATACAACAACAACAACCAAGTGTTTATTCCACTAAGTAGGGTTGGCTACATGGATCGAATGACGCTATAATGCTTTATATTTATTAAAAAAATGGAGACACAAATACAAAATTTCTATATATGGAGAGCAACAACAGGCACTCAAATTGCCCCAACTCTCAATATGAATGCATCCTAATATGAAAGCAATTGTTCTCTCAAACATCCATGGTATGCTTTGCTAGTGCTTATAGCTTATACCATCATTTTTTATTATACGATAAAGTGAGAAAAATGAAAGAAAATGATCATGACTCAGGCGGTTAAATCAAGAAGCATTATGGGCAAGCAAAGAAGGATATGGAATTAGTTTCCAGGTGTAGGTATAAAAATCAATCTTCACCAATAACTAGGACAGTAATATTTTTCAAAATATTTTCAAAATTGGATGCACAATCATTGATTTGGAAACACACAATTAAACAATGTCACTAAGAGAGAGCTTTGGTTGATCACAATGTTTCATGTTGTTATTAAAACTTAAAAGTGAAAGCAAAGCAAAGCAATTAGTACAACATTTAGAAAGAAATGACTTTATATCATAGTTATAAGATTCTCTTATTTAGCTTATGACTGTGTATCGAATTTCACATCGTACCACGTATCATGTCATCATAAATGAACCTTATAATAATAATGTAAAAACTGACAAACACAGGTACCACACACCTTGTAACTATGGATAGATAAGATGCATGGCTTACTTGTTCATTGAGTGAAGCAGAATGGGAAGAATCCTCAACGACTTCAGCAACCTTCTCTTTTCTTTCCCTATTATTGTTAGTGTTGTTGCTGCTTGTTCCTTCTGTATTTTGTTCGTGGTTTTTGGGTTCAGCTGTTTTTCCTTGCTTTCCCTTGGGCTGCATGGTACGGTAACATAAGCAATAGAGAATTAAGAACATTTCTTTAAGATCAGAGTGGTAAGGTAACAATAGTAGTTCATTATTTATGAAAGTGATGTGATTTCTAACGCCTAGAATGTTATAATTATAACGAGTAAAATAAACTACGACTTACAAACCAAACAAAAATACTTCTCCAACTAAGATTTTATATAAATAATGGACTTCTACATATAGTAAACATGGATTTAGAGTGTCCAAACTCAGCTCCAAAATTGTCAAATGGGATGCCAAATATGCACTTAATGTTAGTCAATGAGAAGAGAAATAAGCTACGTACTCTTTTAATTCTCAAATATTTACAATAATTTGATGTAGTAAAATTATTCAACCTTTTTCTTTGAATCGATGAGAACTCAACTATTATGGAGCTGATCTTGTTGCATGTATCAAAATAAATAATCTAATAATAACATCTAAGAGGACATAATAGTGTTACTTTAGTTATTTTCATAACCACAAAAAAATCATTTATATTTCCCATTTAAGTTTCTCCATTGCAATTCCGGTCCGACCATATTAAACATGGTTAAACAATAACAAGTTGGAAAGTAAATCGAACGATTCACTTAAAATTAAAAAAAATAAAATACTACTATAATATCTTATTTTAATCCAATTCAAACAAATATGAAAAAAATATTACTTCAATATAATTATATACAATTATTAATTTATATAAAATTATATATATATATGTAAAATTATTTATTATATTTAAAATTGCTCAATCTAGTTAAACGGTATCAATTAAAACTAATATGAACCTTCTTCTAATATATTCTATCCACAACATTGCTTCTAATAACACCCACATCAACCCAACAATTATATGCACCTAAAGTGAAATGGACCGGTGAAAATAAGAAGTGGATAATGTGATGCTGCATCCAAATTATGTTTTCTCCATTTCAAATACATAAAAATGTCTCCTTTTAAGTCAATTTCATTATTTATTAAGTGAGTCTTAAAACATTAAAAATGCAAGGATCACCATTTACACTTATAAAAGCCAAATCCGACCATGCAATTACCACAACATTCACTAATAAGAGAGAGCGAATAGTATGGCTTACGTGGTTGAAGAGTGAAGCATGCAAGGGAGAAACAGTTTTACTCTTTGGTGTAGTTGTTCTCCCCCTCTTCCTATTTGGCTGCATGGAAGGATATTTTGGATTGGTCAATAAAATAAATTTTAGTATCTAATAACAACATTTTTTTGGAAAAAAGTCACTATAAGTGACACATAGTACAAGACAAAACCAACATTATCATTTTCTCTAATACGAAAGAGACAAATACTAAAAAAAAAACATGATATGATATTTATATCCTTTTATATACAATAAAATAATATTTGTACTGTTAAAGGTAAAAAAAGAACTCTCCTATCCTATATTGAAAAGGATCTGATTCCAAAAAAAGACATTTTATCCCATCACATTAGAAGAGTATAAATTGAATTACTTAATAGGAACTTATGATTACAAAAATAGTCCCAATGTCTTAAATAAAGTGAGAAAAGGCAAATCAAAGAAAGATAGTAAATGTAACCATATTATGTCATATATATTTAACAAGGTTTTATGTCCATTATCAATTGTTTAATACAAATTTCATCTTTTGTATGAGCTTAAAATCAACTATATATAATATCAAATACACATTAGCAAATATAATCACAATTCTAAAATTCTATAAGAAAAGATGAGATATACAATTTGTTCTGATCCGAAAAACAGAGGATATAAGGAGAAGAAATTCAAACAGGGGAGCACAACGCATAAAGGGCACTAAATTCACAGATACATAAAATATTACAAAGGTTTAAAAAATAAACCTCTTTGACATGGGATTATGCAGCCAATTTCAAATTTTCCATAGTAGGCAAAATGATGAATAAACTCAACCAAACAATATATTATTCCTGCAAAAAATAGAGAAGCCATTAATATTAACCTTATTAGACCCTTATTAACAAAACTAACTGACCACAAAGAAACCTTAAAAACAGTTAAAAAACAATGCAATGCAATAGCAAATGCATAACACTGAACCTCTTTGAAAATGTTATGTGTGTATACATAGAGAGGAGGGATCCATTTATACTATTATTAAAAGAGTTTTTTCACTCACGTAGCTGATCTTTATCTTCATCAATTGTTAATTGTGATTTCAAATAAGATTAGTATAGGGAAAAAATTTCTTACATTGTTTTAAATGAATTTCATTCATGACTTTTGTATATATGTCTTTTTGATTATAAAAAAGCCATGTGTCAAAAAAGCTCTGTTAGGGTTTGATCTCCAACATTCTTGGATCTTCAATGATGAACACCTTACATTCTAACTCAATGATTCCTTGGACCTTCCTGGCCAATCTTGACAACTCTGCTTCTGCAGAGGTCATCATTCCTAAAGTCACGGCTCCAAAAATCCCGGAAATCCAAGTCAAAAAATCCTTCGCACAAGCTCTCAAGGCCACCTGCGACATATCCATTTCTCAGTTGCCTCAGCCATGTATTAAGGGTGATGCCATAGCAATAAAGATCCCGGAGGAGGAGTACCAAGCTGGGCTTCAACGTTGTAAGACTCACCTCCATGGAAGGCTTATTTTATCCAAGGGGGATATGCCCATCAAGTTCAATGAGCTTAGAGCTAAGCTACAGGGACTATGGACCATGATTGGAACATGGAGCATGATCTCCTTGGGTCGTGGGTTCTATGATTTTTCTTTCTCCTCGGTTGAGGACATGAGGACGGTTTGTGCGGTGGGATCTTGGAGTTTGAAGCCTGGTTTTTTGAGGTTGTCTTTGTGGACCCCGGATTTCAATCCTAACCTTCAGAAGATGTCTCATTCACAATGTTGGGTTAGGATTTTGGGTCTTCCTCTTGAATATTGTAGTGTTAAGATCCTGTTCTCAATTGCTGGAGGGTTGGGAACCCCAATCTCTCTTGATAAAGCAACCACAAGTAGGTCATTTGGACATTTTGCCAGGATTCTGGTGGACATAGACCTGAAAGGTTCCCTGCCAAATCAAATCTTGGTAGAACGTGAAGGATTCGCCTTCTTTTTCTACATAGAGTATGAGAATCTCCCCGAGTCCTGCTCTGGATGTCAATCCATTGGTCATCTTATCTCTAACTGTAGGAGAATTAGAAAGGATCTAGGAGTTGATGCTTCAAGGCCTAAGAAAGTTGATCCTACAAGGAATGCTCCAAAGACCAATCCTGAAAATGAGCCTGCCCCAAGCATTGGTAGCAAGAGAAACACTACCTCCCAATATAGGGACCCTGACCTTGATAAGCTGGGACACCTGCCTGAAAATCAGGTGAATGATCTAATCATCAATTTGGAGTTTGATAACTGTGTAAATTTGCCAATGGATCACCTGCAAAGTTTGGAGGTTGGTGATTCAGATGAGTCAAATGATGAGGAGTCGAATGACACTAGAATGGAGGATTCCATGGAGCCTGAGGCTACCAATGTTCAGCTTCTACCAGCTGAGAAGTTCACAGTTCAATCTCATGACCAAATGATCAACCCTCCAACAGCTAAGGAGTCAAGAATTGTGGGCAGACTTTGGGCTGAGGAAGGGGAGGAGGACATAACTGAAAGGGGGATGCTAGCATAGCTGAGGAGGGGAATTACACAAAAGTGTTGACTAAATCTCAAAAGAAAAAACTGAGACATAAGCAAAGCTTGGAGAGAGTTCACTTTACCCGTAGGGGTGGCTACCTAAACGTTTCCAAATGAAGGTGCTCTATTGGAATAGTAGAGGCATAGGTAATCATAAAACTAGATTAGTCTTCAAAAAGCTTTGTTCTGAAAACAAGCCTGATGTTGTGTTCATTTCTGAGCCCATGGTGCTCTCTAATAAGATCAACCCCTTATTTTGGTCTGGTTTAAATCTAAAGCTCTTCACTGTGAATGATAGGGGTAACTTGTTGCCTAATATCTGGGGTCTTTGTCAGGTTGGCCTCAACCCAACCATTATTTCTAATACCTCTCAGCAAGTCTCCATTTCTTTGGTTCTGGATAGCCAACCCATTTTTATTTGTGCTGTCTATGCTCACACTCAATATCTAATGCAAAGGCCCTTATGGTATGATATTCTTTCCCTGATTTCTGCCAATAATGGTCTTTGGTGTTGCATAGGGGACTTCAACTCTGTTTTGGGTGCTAATGAGTGCAGAGGAGCATCCCTGCCTGATAGACTTGCTTGTGATGATTTTAAGCTGCTCTCTGAGCTTGGTAACTTGCATCATATTCTGACTAGAGGTGCTGAGTTCACTTGGTCTAATAGAAGGAGATGGGTGGCTCATACTGAAAAAAGACTAGACAAAGCAATCTGTAATGACAGTTGGCTCTCAGCTTGGCAACACACCTCCTGCTTCACCCTTCCTAGATCTGCTTCTGACCATTATCCCTTGATGCTTTGCTCTTCTCATGGCTCTAACATTCTGCACTCTCATTTTAGATTCCATAAGATGTGGCTTCAGCATCAGGGCCTTAGAAGTGTGGTTGAGGCTCACTGGTCCAATACTGTAGTGGGATGTCCTATGTATGTCCTATCTAATAAGCTCAAGGGTCTTAAGACAATTTTGAAATCTTGGAATAAAGAGGTCTTTGGCAACATTCATTTAAGGGTTCAGAATGCTTTAGCTTACGTTGAGCTTATCCAGCAGAAGCTCTCAGCTGAGGGCCAAACTGATCTTCTTTTGGCTCAGGAGGAGCAGGCTCAAAAGGATCTGCTGGTGGCCTTGAATTATGAAGAGGAGTTCTGGAAAGAGAAGTCTAGATTGAATTGGAAGATCAGTGGTGATAGGAACACCAGCTATTTCCATAAGATTGCCAAAATCAGGTTTGCTACTAAGTCTATGTCTATGCTTAGAAAGGAGGATACAACTCTGCTTGATCAACATGCAATTGAAGAGCATGTGTTGGATTACTTCACCAACTTTTATGCCTCTGAGAATGAAACTCTCCCTAGTAGTCTCATTAGCCAGGTTATTCCTCAGTTGGTTTCTGATGATGACAACATCATGCTATCCTCAATCCCTTTGAATGAGGAGATCAGATCTGCTGTTTTTGCCATGAATGGTGAGGGGGCACCTGGTCCTCATGGGTTTGGTGGGTGATTTTTCCAGGATTTTTGGGACATCATTGGTGATGATGTGTGTCAATCTGTTATCCAGTTTTTCACTCAGGGATGGATCCTTCCCAATCTTAACTCAAATAATATTGTCCTAATCCCTAAGTTCTCTGGTGCTGACAAAATTGAGGACTTTAGGCCAATTGCCTTAGCAAACTTCCAATTCAAAATCATCACCAAAGTCTTGGTTGACAGGTTGGCTCTTATTGCTCCAAAAATTATTTCCAACCAACAGAGGAGCTTCATCAAGGATAGACATATCCAGGACTGCATTTGTATTGCCTCTGAAGCAATTAATCTCCTTGACCACAAGACCTTTGGTGGTAATCTAGCTTTAAAGTTGGATATCAAGAAGGCTTTTGATACTATTGATTGGAGGTTTCTATTGGACACTCTCACGACCTTTGGTTTTTCTAATTCCTTCACCAATTGGGCAGGGGTCATCCTGAATTCTGCTAAGTTATCAATTTCTGTTAATGGTCATCTGGTGGGCTTTTTCAGTTGCAAGAGAGGGGTTAGGCAAGGTGATCCGTTGTCCCCCCTTCTGTTTTGTTTGGCTGAGGACGTGATCAGCAGAGGCTTAACCAAGCTGCTGGAAAGTGGGCAAATCAGCTCAATTTTAGGCCCAAGGATTGTCACCCCTAGTCATGTCCTATATGTTGATGACATCCTGATTTTCTGTAGAGGGATCAAAAGGGAATTATCTGCTATTAAGGATATGTTCATTGACTATGCTAAAGTATCAGGCCAATGCTTAAACCTCAGTAAGTGCAAGTTCTATTCCACTCAAGCCAATGCTAGGAAAATTATCAACCTCACCAACTGGTTGGGTTTTGGTGCTGGTCAATTGCCCTTCAACTATCTTGGTGTCTCCTTATTCAAGGGAAAGCCAAAAGCTATTCATTTGCAACCAATTGCTGATAGAATTGTTAACAAGTTGGCCAATTGGAAGGGGTCTTGCCTCTCAATTATGGGTAGAGTTGAGCTTGTTAAATCCATCATTCATAGCATGTTAGTCTACAGCTTTCATGTTTATAATTGGCCTGTCAATTTACTCAAAAGGATGGATAGTTGCCTAAGGAATTTCATCTGGTCTGGGGACACTCAGGTTAAAAAGCTTGTTACTGTTGCCTGGCATAAGGTTTGTTGCCCTGTCATTGAGGGTGGTCTTGGCATAAGATCAATCTCAGCCATGAATACAGCTGCAATTCTCAAGCTTGCTTGGGATATGAGATGCTCCTCTGAGGAATGGGCAATCTTTTATAGGAAGAGATACTCTAAAAGGATCACCTACACCAAGTCCTCGGTTTGGCCTGGTATCAAGAAGCATTGGCAACTGATCAAGGACAATTCAATCTAGTTACTGGGCAATGGAAGTAGCATCAACTATTGGTTGGACAATTGGCTTGGCTCCCCTATAGCTGATCTCCTTGCAATTCCTGATCCTATCTCTTCTGCTCTTCAAGCCAGAGTTGCTGATTTCATGCAGGATTCATCTTGGATCATTGTTAAAG
>NC_032020.1:12604736-12605663 GCF_001865875.1 Lupinus angustifolius
TACAAGGAATTGGATTCATGATCCTCAAGGGTCGGCTTTATGGCTGTAGCTCAATTTACACAACTATGCCTAGATCATTTCCAAGATATTTCATGTTAATGACACTTTAAAAATCAGGCAAAGTTCATTGATCAAATCCAGCAAAGTCGCTCGAATGTGTTTAGTTGCGCTTTCTCACCGGGTTTAGGCTCTTGTTCCTTTGACTAAACTATTCATTATTCAGCTTACTCGACTTGTTTCATTCATGCATTAACATTCTGAAGTCATTTAAACTCAAAACCATAATCTATCATATTTACAAACTCTCTTTTCAATTCACATTCTAGATTCAAGATCAGTTGGACTTTTGATTTCTTTAACCTAATTCATTGACGAAAGTTAAATTAACTAAACTAAACTAAACTTTTCACACAACTTATACTAGAACAAACACAAACGAAATAACAGAAATAAATGCTTAAAGTATTAAAACCAAAACATAAACATAGAACCAGGTTTTGTTTTGTTTTCAGTTGTGTCATTGTTGGTGCAATATCATTCATCCGTTCATCACATATCCCCTAAGGGATTAAGCTGCTCATCTGTCTCCATGTCATGGAGAAGTTCTTCATCATCTCCCTGATCATCTCCAGCTTCTCCCGAAGGTTCACCAGCTCCAGCTCCACCAACTCCTTCCTCCCCCGGGAAAACAGGCCTGACCCTAGGCCATGGAAATCTTTCAGTGAATTCGGCTGAAGTCATCCAGTATTGATTTCCTGGATTTTGCCACTGGTATGCTGCATAAAGCCCTTGATGCAGATGCATCTGTCCTTGGCGGAGAATATCATTTTGCAATTCCACATGCTCCATATGGAGAGTTAACCGAGCCATTTGTTGTGCCATTGTGAAATCCTGAGGTTGCTCCGGTTGAACTGGTGGGGGTGGAGC
>NC_032020.1:12605763-12610133 GCF_001865875.1 Lupinus angustifolius
ATTAGTGCTAAAGGATCGCCCGGGAATGCACAGCTCCTTAGCAATGTCATACCAATTGCCTGGACTACGAAAGTCTGGACTCTCAAATGGTTCCCCTAGCAGAGTATTAATGGTCGGTGGATCAAAGTGGATGACCTTGCCTCTGACCCATGACTTATACTGCCTTGGTCCCTCATCGTCGTCCATCTGGTAAGCGTTTGCATAGAACTCGCGCACCACCTCGGGATCGAACTTCTCATTTGGGGTTGCCAGGATCCACCACTTGAGACTGTTTAGAAGTTCCGTAAACTCTCCATATTCTCCCGCGTTAAGCTGCACTCGTCGCTCAGGCACAAAAACCCAATTGATGAGTAGGTTAAAGCGCTCCTCTTTTTTTTTTGTTAGGAACTTTGTGTTATCAAAGGTGCTCGGAGGTGCGGATGACGAAGCCTCGCGAGACTTCTTTGCGGGTGGATCCTTTTGTGCTGTTCTTTTCACACGCCTGCAAGCAAGGCAAACAGAGCACAAATAAGCAATCATATTCAACAATTACGGCCTTTAAACAATGGAGTCTATTTTACTCCGAAATCCAGAAATCCCCAATTTTCACTATGTAAACCCTAGAATTGAATTGGGTAATTTTTGTTGTTTGCCATGAAATGAGTAATGTCATATAAACATGCATAACTAATCATAAATTTAAGCAATGAAGAGTGAAGATTAAGATGCACAACACCAATACCACGCATGCCTATTCAAATTAGATTTTCTCAACACAAGGTGGATATACACACGCATGAAAGGTAAGATGTGAGAAGAGATACACACTTACAGTTGATGACTCATGATTAAGCGGAAAAAAATGAGAGTATTAACACTGAACTTTGCTTGTGGGTGCTTTGGATCGTGCTGGGTGTTGCCTTTGAATGTGTAAAATGAATGAAACACCCTGCACGTTCCTTTTTAAAAACTGGGTTTTTATCCCCTCGCTTGAGCGAGGGGACCTCGCTTGGGCGAGACAGTGACAGTGCTGGGGCTGAGTGTCTTGCTTGGCGAGATTGGGCTCGCCTGGGCGAAATATGCAGGAAATTCTTACTGCATTTCTAGCTTGAGCGAGGTTGGGCTCGCTTGGGCGAGCCAGTGCCAATGTTGGGACTTAGTGTCTCGCTTGGGCGAGATTGGGCTCGCCTGGGCGAAATATGCAGGCAATTTTTACTGCATTTCTAGCTTGAGTGAGCCAGTGCCAGTGTTGGGACTTAGTGTCTCGCTTGGGCGAGAATCAAAAACTGGTTCTAAGTTCAAAACACACATGCAAATACTAAAATTAATGCAAAAAGACTGGATTGCCTTCCAGCAAGCGCTTGTTTAATGTCATTAGCTCGACGCCTGTCTCTTTATGAATCTGCAAGGTCGATAATTGTGGTGAGCCGCTCGACTTCGCCACCCAAGTACGGTTTGATTCTTTGACCATTGACTACCCAGCTCCTTTGAGATGCAGGATCTTGTAATTCAACCGCTCCATGCGACTTGACTTCTTTAACTAGGAAGGGGCCTGACCACTTAGATTTCAATTTTCCCGGAAATAGTTTCAGCCGAGAATTGAACAACAACACAGATTGACCAGGTGTGAATTCTTTTCTTTTGATTTTGCGATCATGATAAGTTTTCACTCTTTCCTTGTACAGTTTTGAGGATTCATACGCATTAAGTCTCATTTCTTCCAGTTGCTGCAACTGCAATTTTCTGTTTTCTCCGGATGCTGTTGAATCTACGTTGAAATATTTGAGAGCCCAGAAAGCCTTGTGTTCCAACTCGACTGGTAAGTGACAGGCCTTGCCATACACCAGCTGGTATGGAGATAAACCAGTAGGTGCCTTGAATGCTGTCCGATAAGCCCATAATGCATCATCCAGTTTGAGAGACCAATCTTTTCTTGACCCCGAAACCGTTTTCTCTAAAATTCTCTTGATCTCTCTGTTAGACACTTCTGCTTGACCGTTCGTCTGCGGATGATAAGGAGATGCAACCTTATGCTTGACGCCATAATGCTGAAGGACTTTTTCGAGCTGTGCATTGCAGAAATGTGAACCACCATCACTGATTAAGATCCGAGGTGTGCCAAATCTACTGAAAATGTTTCTTTTCAAGAATTGAACCACTGTTTTGGCATCATCCCTTGGTGCAGCACTAGCTTCGACCCATTTGGATACATAGTCCACTGCCACTAGGATATATAAGTTGGAATGCGAAGACGACATTGGTCCCATGAAATCGATTCCCCAACAATCAAAAACCTCAATTTCTTGGATATTGGAGAGAGGCATTTCATTTCTTTTTGAGATTCCACCTGTTCGTTGGCAATTGTCACACTGTTGAACATATTGATGTGCTTCTTTGAACAATGATGGCCAATAAAATCCGGACTGAAGAACTTTGGCAGCTGTTCTTTCTCCATTAAAATGTCCACCATATGGTGAGCTATGACAGTGCCACAGTATGCTCCTAGCTTCACTGGACGACACACATCGACGCAGCAAACCATCTGATCCTATCTTAAAAAGATAGGGATCATCCCAGACATATTGGCGAGAATCTCTTAAAAACTTTTTCTTCTGATGCCAATTGAAATCATCGGGAATCTCACCTGCAACTTTGAAATTGGCCATATCTGTAAACCAGGGCCGCTCTTGTATCAACAAGAGTTTTTCATCAGGAAACTCTTCCCTCACTTCAGCTTCTTTCTTGGTCACATCCTGATTCACAAGCCGAGATAAATGATCCGCAACATAATTCTCACTTCCCTTCTTTTCTTTGATTGTTAGATCAAATTCCTGCAAAAGCAAAATCCATCACAACAATCTGGGTTTGGAATCAGATTTTGTTAGTAAGTACTTGATTGCTGCATGGTCAGTGTAAATAATAACTTTTGAACCAATTAAATATGATCTAAATTTTTCCAATGCATATACAATTGCCAGTAATTCTTTTTCTGTTGTTGCATAATTAATTTGTGCTTCATTTAAAACCTTACTGGC
Organism: Lupinus angustifolius; assembly: GCF_001865875.1. Classification (NCBI taxonomy): domain Eukaryota; kingdom Viridiplantae; phylum Streptophyta; class Magnoliopsida; order Fabales; family Fabaceae; genus Lupinus; species Lupinus angustifolius. Next base: position 12,608,778 of record NC_032020.1, read on the forward strand.
ATAATGAACAGCATGAAAAACTTTAGATTTCCTTTGTCCTAATACAGCTCCAATTGCATAGTCGCTGGCATCGCACATAAGTTCAAAATTTAACTGCCAATCAGGTGCGACTATCACAGGAGCAGAAACAAGTTTTTGTTTAAGCATTTCAAAAGCGTTTAGACACTCAGCATCAAAATGAAAAGTGATGTCTTTATTTAATAAATTACTGAGTGGTTTTGCAATTTTCGAAAAATCTTTTATGAAACGCCTATAAAAACCTGCATGACCAAGGAAACTCCTTATTCCTTTCACATTTGTTGGCGGAGGCAGTTCTGCAATCACTTCCACTTTTGCTCTATCGACTTCAATGCCTCGAGAAGAGATTTTGTGCCCTAATACCACACCTTCGGTTACCATAAAATGACACTTCTCCCAGTTAAGAACGAGATTGGTTTCAACACATCGCTTTAGTACAATGTTCAGATTTTCCAAGCAGCAATCGAATGACGACCCAAAAACTGAGAAATCATCCATAAACACCTCAATGCAGTTTTCCACCAGATCAGAAAAAATGGCAAGCATGCATCTTTGAAAGGTAGCTGGTGCGTTGCACAAACCAAAAGGCATCTTCCTATATGCAAAAACTCCGAAAGGACATGTAAAGGCTGTCTTTTCCTGATCCATTGGATCCACTGTGATCTGATTATAGCCTGAGTATCCATCCAGAAAACAATAGAATGCTTGGCCTGCTAACCTTTCAATCATCTGGTCCATGAATGGTAATGGAAAATGATCCTTTCGAGTAGCCTGATTGAGTTTTCTGTAATCAATACACATCTGCCATCCAGTGACTGTTCTGGTCGGAATCAACTCGTTCTTGTCATTCTGCACCACTGTCATTCTTCCTTTCTTCGGGACAACCTGAACTGGACTAACCCATGTACTGTCAGAAATCAGATATATCATTCCGGCATCCAATAGTTTCATCACCTCTTTCTTCACCACCTCTTTCATTGTAGGATTAAGGCGTCTCTGAGGTTGTGCCACTGGTCTGTAGTCCTGCTCCATATGGATCTTGTGCATACAATAAGAGGGACTGATTCCCTTCAGATCAGATAAGGTCCATCCGATGGCTCCTTTATTTGCTCTCAAAACATCAATCAGCTTCCGCTCCTTATCAGATGATAGAGTGCTATTGATTATCACTGGTTTTCTGTCTTTTCCTTCCAAAAACACATATTTCAGGTGTGCGGGTAACAATTTCAGCTCTAATTTTTGACTTTCACTTTGTTGATTTGCTGGTAGCTGTTCTGATCGAACCGGCGGATTCAATACCATGCTGTTTGCATCTAATTCTGCTACACACCTTTCGAT
>NC_032020.1:12610233-12611973 GCF_001865875.1 Lupinus angustifolius
GAAGTTTACTTCATCATCTTGAACTCGAACTTTTAGTTTACCATCATCTACATCAATAATCACACGAGCAGTTTTCATGAAAGGTCGCCCGAGAATCAAAGGAACCTCTGCATCCTCTTCAATGTCCATAATCACAAAGTCAACCGGAAACACCAGTTTGTCAACCTTAACCAGGACATCTTCTGCAACTCCATATGGAAACTTCATTGATCGATCTGCGAGCTGCAAAGTCATCCTTGTAGGCTTGATTTCTAAATCTCCAATTCTCCGTAACATGGACAGTGGCATCAGATTGATGCTAGCTCCCAAATCCAGCAATGCTTTCCCTACAGCTAGCTCTCCAATTTTGACTGGAATTGTAAAGCTGCCTGGATCTTTGGTTTTCTGTGGCAGAGATTTTTGAATTATTGCACTGCAGCCTGCTTCAAGTGTAACTGTTTCTTCTGAAATCTTTTTCTTTCTGGTTAGAAGGTCCTTCATGAATTTGGCATATGTCGGCATTTGTTCCATAGCTTCCATGAATGGTATGTTAATCTGAAGATTCTTGAATATATCCATGAAGCGCATGTATTGCCGTTCTTTGTCTTTCTTTGAAGGATTTTTTGGATACGGAAGATTTTTTATCTGTGGGAGATCACTCTTTTGCTTGTCTTGACTTTGCTCACTGTTTTCTCCCTCGTCTGATTTTTCTTTTTCCGCCTCTTTCAGTACTTCCTCCTCTACAAGCAGATTATCACCAATATCTTGCCCGATCACTATACCACTCCTAGTAGTAATAGTTTTGCAGTGTTCTTTGGGATTGGTTTGAGTGTTGGCTGAAAACTGTTGACGATCCGAATGTTGCTCTGACATCTGTGTAGCCAATTGCCCCACTTGAGTTTCCAGATTTCTGATCACGGCTTCTGTATTACTTGAGTTTCCAGATTTCTGATCGCGGCTTCTGTATTCTTTTGGTTTGTCATTGACATTTGCATGAATTTCTCAAAGGTATCTTCCAATTTGGTCTGTTGGAATGGTGGTTGCCTGTTTGATGCTCCTGCTTCTTGTCTCCAACCATAACTTTGATTTTGATTGCCTCTCCAACCCTGCGAAAATTGATTATTATAAGGAGGAGTAGAGAAATTACCTTGTCGAGGTTGGTTGTTGTTGACATATTGTACTTCCTCTGCATTGTTGCTTGGCATTGAACAATAGCCATTAGCATGATCACCCCCACAGAAATCACATCTGAATGTTTGTTGATGTGGAGAAACCTGCACAGCATTGAGTTGTTGAGGTAACCTTGCCATCTGCTTGGTGAGTGCTTCGATTTGTTGAGTAAGAATCTTATTCTGTGCTAGAATAGCATCTGATGTATTCAAATCATGCATTCCCCGCTTTTGTTGCACTGTTCTCCTGTTATGCTGTGCTTGCCTATCTGTAGACGATAGAGCGTTGATTATTCTTCTGGCCTGTTCAGCATCTGCGTCCATTATTGTTCCACCTGCTGACGCATCCAAGATCATCTTGGTATCAGGTACCAACCCATTGCAGAATATATTAAGCTGATCCACATCTTCGAGTCCGTGGTTGGGGCATTTTCTCAACAACAATTGGAAACGTTCCCAAGCTTCATAGAATGCTTCATCCATACCCTGCCTGAAGGTTGATATCTCAAACTTTGCTTGCACATAGCGAGCTGGAGGGAAGAATCTAGTTAAAAACTTCGTTTCCAAATCGCTCCAACTGGTTAAGATTTGA
>NC_032020.1:12612073-12620637 GCF_001865875.1 Lupinus angustifolius
TGTGTCAGCAAATTGTGAATACTCCAATTCCTAATGCCTCTACGGATGATAAACTGGCCTGGTTACACTCTACAGATGGTTCTCTTAGTATGAAAGAGGCCTACCTTTTCACCAAACCTGCCCAACCTCATCACAATTGGTGCAAGTAGGTTTGGTCAATATCAATTCCTCCCTCAAAATCCTTCCTTACATGGAGGCTTTACAATAACAGATTGCCAACCGATGAGAATTTGAAAGCTAGAGGCATGGCTATGGGATCCATTTGTAATTTGTGTTGGACTAGTGAAGAGACTTCTAACCATTTGTTCTTTCACTGCAGCTTTGCTACTGATATCTGGAACTAGTTGAGTAGCCAACTTGGTTTTAGATTAGACAATGCTTCCATTCAAAGCTTGATGAACATCTCTAAAAGGTGGAGCCCTTAAGTGAATCTGGTCATAAGGGCTAGCATTATTAATTCAATCTCTGCCATCTGGTATTGCAGGAACAAAGCTAGATTTAAGAATTTATCAATCTCAATTTCCCAAGCAACGACAAAAATCAAAAATGACACCTCCTTTACAGGGAACTTTTCCAAACTTTGTGTTAGGTCGTCCATGAATGAGTTCTCAATCCTGAAGGCTTTCAATGTGACTTGCCACTACAACAAGGCTCCTTCAATCTTGGAGGTGATCTGGAGCCTCCCTGCTCCTGGTTGGGTTAAAATTAACTCTGATGGGGCTGCTAAGGGCTTTCCTGGGCACGCCGGAGGAGGTGCTATCTTTAGAGACAACATTGGTAGTTGCTTAGGTTGCTTTGCCTCCTACTTCAATATTCAGGGCTCTCTTTATGCTGAAGTCCTTGCTGCAATCCTGGCTATCCAAATTGCATTCTCTAAAGGTTGGCATCTTGTGTGGCTTGAGTGTGACCCATCTTGGGTGGTGGAGATCTTCAGGGGTAGCATGGCGGTTCCTTGGAAGCTAAGTAACCTATTGCTAAAGTGTAGGAACACCATGTTGGCTATGCAAATCAAAATATCTCATATATATAGGGAAGGCAATGTTTGTGCTGATAAGTTAGTCAATTGTGGTGTCACCTCTCGGTGTGATTCCTGGTGGACTAGTCCTCCTACTTTTATTGTGCATGATTTTCATAGAAATAGGTTGTTACTTCCTAACTATAGGTTTAGGAATTGTAATGGTTCCTTTAATCCGCTTTTCTAATCTATTTGTGGGTGTGTTTCACCCTTGCTTATAAAAAAAAATAAGATTAGTAATTTGATTAATTGTTAATCCGCTTTTGTAATCTTCATTAATTGTTAATTGTGATTTCATTTATTAATGTAATTTGATTCAAATAAGATTAGTATAGGGGAAAATTTTCTTACACTGTTTTAAATGTATTTCATTAATGACTTTTGTGTATATCTCTTTTTGATCAATATCTTATGAGGAGGGGGGAAATTGACCCAAGAGAATCAAAATCCTTGTCATAGTTATACTTCATCTTTTTCAAGTGATTTATTGGAGAAATTTCACTTGAAAAGTAGTTAGGAATTGTAATTCCTATCATCTAAAATGTTAAAATAACATATAGAGTTACATGAAGATTTAAATATGAAAGCTATCGTAGCATGTCTTGTAATCTGTCAAGAAAAGATTAAAAGATTAATCTTTATTGGGAAATATAAAAGATTAAAATAATATATTTTAAACATGTTGGTATAAATTAAGTTTATTTTAAATAACAAATAAAGATTGGCCAAGTCAACACTTTTCCTTACGACCAAGAACATGGGTTTAATAGTCTCTTGTGGGTAAATCTTCTACTTTTTTATAATTTTTTTTTTAAAAGTATGTACAAAATTGACTTGAGATTTAACAATTTTAACCCATTTATTTCATGGGTTAAACGAGTTAAGCTAAAAATATAATATATAGACTCTATGTAAATTTGAAATAAAAGTTTTAAATAACCATTCATATATAGACTCTATGTAAATTTGACAAATAAATCATGTAATTACCTTAAAAGAATTAGGGCTCCTATCCCCACTAAAATCTTGCAAGATTCGTCATTTGATGGAAAAATCTAGAAAACAATAGTCAAGTTAATCTGTAAAAAATGTATGAGCTTCTCATTTCATGGTGAACCAACTTGAGATCATTGATAAAATGACATGCAATATGAAAATGAAGATTAAAAAATAATTTAATTGTAAAAATAGATAAATAATTATTATACCTTGAAATCTTGGAGGACTCTCTCTGAGTGACAATAACAATTTCTTTGATCGTAGACCTCTTTATCAATGATGATCACTTCTTGAGGAAAAATGCAACTTATTAAAATTCTTATAAACTAGTCATGAAAAATGAAAGCCAAATAGAAATCGAAAATGTGGTCAAATTTTAAGTGGTGAAATTCACTAAAGACATATCAAATTTGCCTGGTGAGATCTTAAAAGGGTTGAAAATTATTTTGAGATAAAGTGAGAGAAAACAAACCTCATGAATTTGTGAATTTCTTATGCTTTCTTGACTTCCTAAAGCTTTTATAAACCCAAGGAAAGGGAAATTTTTTCAATAAACAATGTATATACATCAGGACAACTGATGTTTTTTAGGGGAAAATGCATAAAGCCCCGTAAACTTTATGTCTTTTGTGAGGTAGTAATTATAAACTATTTTCTCTTCCTAATGGCCCATTAAAATTTATCAATCATTGAAATTGGTCATTATATATATATATATATATATATATATTTATTGTTAAATTACTCGTAAACAACAAGGAAATTGTTGTAATTAAACTCACAATAGTAGCAATGAAATAGCGAACATTGATATTTGAAGGAAACTGACATCAAAATACAATAATTGATTGGAAGAAGAGAATAAGTAAATTTCAGAAATAAAAGTAATTAATATAATAATATTTTATACATACAAAAATAAAATAATAATGATCTAACACTCAAGATTAAAAAACATATGAGTTAGAATTTTTCGTTGTTATTAATTTTAAATTATTTTTATGCAATGGCCAAATTTATCAATATTTAAAATTTAAGGAGTAAATAGGAAAAAATAGTATGTGATAATTATTTGTTAAAGAGATAAATTTTATGGAGTTTTTAAAGACGTTTCCCCTATTTTTTATAATAAATTAAAATTTGACAATAAATTATGTTTTATAAAGAAAAGAAAATGGGTATAGAATCTGTAACCCCCACACCGGGTGAGGTCACAAACATAAAATGAGGAAGGAAGTTTCAAATGTAACAAGCATGCATTTCTCGGAAATCTTGTCGTTTATGGTCGTTTTGCATTTTGTTTTTGTTTTTTTCGAAGACATAGAGAGAAAATAGGTACAGTGGAAGATCCAAACACAAACTTCTAGACTATGACTGACAAATATATTTATGCGTGCATTAGAAGTGTAATCCATAGGACAATTAAGATGAGTGACTAATGAATGGGTTAAATGAATTTGGATTATACTAATTGATGAAAAATCATTCACCAATCCATGTAAATATGTTGAATCAAATTTTAAATTATATAATTCATTCACATCTAAACTTAACGAATGTCTTTCAATTCATTCATAAATCTATTTTATTGGATTGGATAGATGTCAAAATCATTTGATTATTTATAACTGGAACACAATCACTTTTGAGAAAATCATCATTTTAAAAATCAAATTTTCAATAAAGCATTTAAAATAAAACACTTTCTAGAACATAAATAATTTTTATAAAAAACATTTTATTTAGATATGTTATGTATTTAAGAACATTTTTATTATTGATCACATCCACATATCTTACCATTGTGTCCTTGTCACTTAGCAAATTCTACTAAGAATATAGTTCTATGTAAGAATTTTATTCAATAAAGATCAAGGTGAAATTGAGAATGAAAAATGCCTACAATAAATATAAAATTGAGATAATAAAGAAAATTGAAAAACAACGAACATTTATGGTTATTTGTTTTTTTTGGAAGAATTACATATTCTCCCAAATAGATATATCTATTAAACTAATGGATAAGTTGGAATTCATCCTTACTAAAACTACTAAATAGATTATATCCATTTAAATCTTATTTATAGTTCGAAAATACTCTTGAGATTAATTATATTATGTTACAAAATTATGTTTTATGTTTTGTACAAAGAACATTGACTTTGATCTTTCAATATATTCATTCTTGAAAATTTCAAAAAATTAAATTATTTTTTCTATTATTATTATTCAACATTTAATGGCACTTAATATTATATTTTTCTACAAAACAAACTACACATTTTTTTCCTACCTCATAAGAAAGGTGATATGTGTCACTCATAATTCTAATGATACTACATTATTACACATTCAAATTAAGTTACTATGATTATTAATAACAATGTAGTATATTATTTCCTAAACTATGTATATAATCTTAAAAATTAAAAACAATAATAGAACAGACGAGTAATATTTAGCGACACTATATGTATTATTATTGTTAAATATATATAAATATTATCATTAAATTAAATATATTATGACATTTAATATAAAAAAACTTACTAATGTATATTAAATACAAAATATTAATGACATCATAACATTAATTATCAAATTTAACTGTTAATAAATCTTTATATTATTACATAAGTAATAATGTTATTATAAGTAATTGAGAAAAAATGTATGCAGTAATCGTGTATGAATTTTATACACTCTCACTGTATTATTTATCATTTATGTTTATTCATTATTAACTTTTAAAAAATACAAATGAGTAGTAAATTGAGAGTATCTATAAATCTTTACACTGACATTACATAAATATTACGCTCAAAGTAACTTTCAATTACACTTCTTATGAGGGGCATCTACATAATTCATACTAATAGGGTGAGGATTTCCCAAGTTACACAACAAATTAAATTCCAATAGATAATGACTCTATCTTCATACCTTCTTATTCATGGAAGTTAAAATTTTTAATATTTTCTTCAAGTAGGAGATAAAAAATGCAAATATATTCCTTTGTATTAAGAAAAAAAGTTGATATCTTATTAAAGAAGCGTCTAGCCACTCAGATAATCTATGCTTACTAGTAAGTAAGAAAATGATATATATCCTCATATGAAATAAGTCTACAAATCTTATTATAAGTATAAGAAATTGACATATTTCATAATAATTTGCTTATTTATAATTAGTTACAAGTGATACATATAACATTTTAGTACAAAGGATAATTTGTATAATAAATTTTATAAAATGATATATCATTACTTGTACAAGCAATGATGCACCAAGGTCGGACCTATGATATTTAGACCAATGCAATAATGAAATAAAGGCCCCTAAATTTATCAAAAACTTCCTTTTATTAATAAAAACATCAATTATATCTATATCCAATCAAAACAAGCCCACAATCCAATTTATTGCAATTGCTCTTCAAATTGGCCCAAAATGGATTTGTTGTGCATACACTTTTCACAATTGTTATAAAAATAATAAGAATTAGAGACAACGTCACCCATGTGCTTGTTCAAAATGAAAATGCTAAACATTTAGTTAATAGATGGTTTAGTGAAAATAAATGAAAAAGGAACTTATATGATGGATTTTACATATGATGAAAAAGTCTGCCTGAAATGTAAGAGACTCACAACAAAGACATATCAATCTTGTTGACATATTAAACTTGTAAATAATTAATATTGCACTATAAAACAATTGTCTCATATGAAACAATAGTATCATCTATCAATAAGTGTTGGTTCAAGTGGTACATGTTTGATTCCCTTTAAGCAATATCTCGAGTTCGAGTTTTATTCGAGGAAAAAATATTCGTTGGGAGAGTTAGCCCCACATACCTATAGATATTCCAAGCTCAGACATGATTGTCTACGGTGCAATGATACATATGGGAAACCAAAAAAATATTAGTATCGCCTTAACTCAGGTGTGTGCAAAAAGATAAGAGTGTTTATAGAATTATCCTTAAATATTTTAAGCCATTTTAATATATTAACCCCATCAACTTGGGTTACCTTTTTTACATGGTTGGTTTTCTGCTAGCAAATTGTGTGAATGGTGAAATGGAATATGTAACACCATAATTTGGTTAGTAAAATATAAGGGGAAACCTATCTATTAAAAAGATTCTCATTCCATTAAACTTTTCTTAATGTAGAATATTAACACCTTAATATGAGAAAAAACAAAATAAATTATTATTAAATTAATTTTATATCATAAATTGGACTTCATATAAAGAGGTTAAGAATAAAGNTTACAAGATAAAAAAAGTAGCAAATAACAATCAACTATCATCTATAATGGTTGCTTGACTACGATTCTTCCACCTGGTACTCAATCATTTCTTAGAAGACCCTAGAAATATCAAAACCTAAGCATAGTGAGATTAAAATCTCATTAACACTATAATGACAAAAGATTAGAAAATATGATATTGCTAAGTCGTACCAAGTACAGAAAGTCTCTATAAAAATGTAAAAGAGAGATAATAATAATCTTACTCAACTCTATAATTTAATTATCTACTCATAACTTAAATATAAATAAGATGACTATAATTCAAACATATCATAATACTTAAATCAATTTGCATATAATGTCAATCATCTCGAATCCTCAGTCCATGAATAAAATTTTGCACACAACTTGTCTGTTGGAGGTGTCTGCCCCTCACCCGGTGCCACGAGTTCATAGAAATGTCTTATCTCGTTTCCGGTAATAAGTCTGTCTTCATGCGACTCATAATTCTTTTGTTTGTGCCCAATCCAATCAACAAACAATAAGGTCCCTCAATAATTAACATAATTGAGTAATAAACCTCTTTAACAATTAACAATCAATCAAAATAATTAGGTAATAACCTCAAAAGTGACTGATCCACATAACTAGATCATAGATCCTCTCAAAGACCAACCATAGTTATTAAATATAACATAATATATATATACATGCATAACTCTGAAATATTTTCATATGCATAGGTGAACAGTAAAGCACTAAATCAATATCCACAAATATAACCTTATATATAAATGCTTATATAAATTAATATAACCTTTTGTGTATCTACAAATATACATACATCTTATTATAACCCAAACATTATATACCTACTTTCTTTGGCATCAAAACTCTAGACATACATCAACAATTATAATAAAAGTATTATTAATCGTATACAATCATGTATTATAGAAAGGTAGGATGCACCGTGAGGTAGGATGTACCGTAAGCGAGGATGCACCATAAGCATGGGTGGACCGTAAGTGATGATGCACTATAAGTGAGGGGGTATTGTAAGTGAGGGTGCAACATAAGGTAGGATGCACAATAAGGGAGGGGTACATAAGGTAGGGTGCACCGTAAGGTAGGGCATACCATAAGAGAGGATGCACCGTAAGGTTGGGTGCACCATAAGGTAGGATGCACCATAGACGAGGGTGCACCGTAATATAGGGAACACCTTAAGCGAGGGTACATTGTAATGTAGGATGCACCGTAAGCGAGGGTGCACACTAAGATAGGGCGCATGGCGAGGGTGCACCATAGGCGAGGATGCACCGTTAGTGATGGTGCACTGTAAGCGCAGGTGAACCATCAAGGGAGGGGGACACTTGAGAGAAAAATCCAAAAAATGTCCATACCATTTTTTCTTTCCTAACGGACTCGAAGTCCCTCTAAACATCACCTTCCACACACAAAATCTCCGATCCACAACAACCTCAAAATTTCTCATCCACACTAACCTCAGAATCTCAATACACAATAATCAAAAAATTCATTCATCAATCATTTTTTACCTTCAACCTTATCTTTCACACAATAATCCAAAATCATAATCATCATCTAACAATGCAAAAAATCGTATAATTCCATGGAGCCTTGGGAATAATTGTTGAGTCATTGGAATCACACAGATCCAACGTGCATACATGGATGTGTTGAGTTGGTCTAGACATTCTCTTCGGTTGTGGGTCTTCATTCCCAATTAATAGATATTCATTCATGTGTATATGTAAGTTCAATTTCATACATGTATCTAATTTTTTATTCATTACGCTACTCTTTTTCATCTATATGTATAATAAAACTTGACAATGATAAGTTATATAAATAAAACTTGATAATGATAAGTCATATGATTAATGTATTTGTAAAAATATTAAAATCACATTACCACAATTTTAAGATATGCGATGATTAACAAATTACAAGATAAAAAAAGTAGCAAATAACAATCAACTATCATCTATAATGGTTGCTTGACTACGATTCTTCCACCTGGTACTCAATCATTTCTTAGAAGACCCTAGAAATATCAAAACCTAAGCATAGTGAGATTAAAATCTCATTAACACTATAATGACAAAAGATTAGAAAATATGACATTGCTAAGTCGTACCAAGTACAGAAAGTCTCTATAAAAATGTAAAAGAGAGATAATAATAATCTTACTCAACTCTATAATTTAATTATCTACTCATAACTTAAATATAAATCAAATGACTATAATTCAAACATGTCCTAA
>NC_032020.1:12620737-12641737 GCF_001865875.1 Lupinus angustifolius
CCACACTAACCTCAGAATCTCAATACACAATAATCAAAAAATTCATTCATCAATCATTTTTTACCTTCAACCTTATCTTTCACACAATAATCCAAAATCATAATCATCATCTAACAATGCAAAAAATCGTATAATTCCATGGAGCCTTGGGAATAATTGTTGAGTCATTGGAATCACACAGATCCAACGTGCATACATGGATGTGTTGAGTTGGTCTAGACATTCTCTTCGGTTGTGGGTCTTCATTCCCAATTAATAGATATTCATTCATGTGTATATGTAAGTTCAATTTCATACATGTATCTAATTTTTTATTCATTACGCTACTCTTTTTCATCTATATGTATAATAAAACTTGACAATGATAAGTTATATAAATAAAACTTGATAATGATAAGTCATATGATTAATGTATTTGTAAAAATATTAAAATCACATTACCACAATTTTAAGATATGCGATGCGATATCAGACATAAGGGCTATGCTACGCAATGTGAGACTTCATATAATAATTATTTAAAATGAATTATCTTATATTGGAAATGAAACTCGTAGGGACATGAAAAACACATTAATCTCCATTACATCAATGGTTTCATTTTCTTGCAACAACTAGAAAATATGATATTGCTAAGTCGTACCAAGTACAGAAAGTCTCTATAAAAATGTAAAAGAGAGATAATAATAATCTTACTCAACTCTATAATTTAATTATCTACTCATAACTTAAATATAAATAAGATGACTATAATTCAAACATATCATAATACTTAAATCAATTTGCATATAATGTCAATCATCTCGAATCCTCAGTCCATGAATAAAATTTTGCACACAACTTGTCTGTTGGAGGTGTCTGCCCCTCACCCGGTGCCACGAGTTCATAGAAATGTCTTATCTCGTTTCCGGTAATAAGTCTGTCTTCATGCGACTCATAATTCTTTTGTTTGTGCCCAATCCAATCAACAAACAATAAGGTCCCTCAATAATTAACATAATTGAGTAATAAACCTCTTTAACAATTAACAATCAATCAAAATAATTAGGTAATAACCTCAAAAGTGACTGATCCACATAACTAGATCATAGATCCTCTCAAAGACCAACCATAGTTATTAAATATAACATAATATATATATACATGCATAACTCTGAAATATTTTCATATGCATAGGTGAACAGTAAAGCACTAAATCAATATCCACAAATATAACCTTATATATAAATGCTTATATAAATTAATATAACCTTTTGTGTATCTACAAATATACATACATCTTATTATAACCCAAACATTATATACCTACTTTCTTTGGCATCAAAACTCTAGACATACATCAACAATTATAATAAAAGTATTATTAATCGTATACAATCATGTATTATAGAAAGGTAGGATGCACCGTGAGGTAGGATGTACCGTAAGCGAGGATGCACCATAAGCATGGGTGGACCGTAAGTGATGATGCACTATAAGTGAGGGGGTATTGTAAGTGAGGGTGCAACATAAGGTAGGATGCACAATAAGGGAGGGGTACATAAGGTAGGGTGCACCGTAAGGTAGGGCATACCATAAGAGAGGATGCACCGTAAGGTTGGGTGCACCATAAGGTAGGATGCACCATAGACGAGGGTGCACCGTAATATAGGGAACACCTTAAGCGAGGGTACATTGTAATGTAGGATGCACCGTAAGCGAGGGTGCACACTAAGATAGGGCGCATGGCGAGGGTGCACCATAGGCGAGGATGCACCGTTAGTGATGGTGCACTGTAAGCGCAGGTGAACCATCAAGGGAGGGGGACACTTGAGAGAAAAATCCAAAAAATGTCCATACCATTTTTTCTTTCCTAACGGACTCGAAGTCCCTCTAAACATCACCTTCCACACACAAAATCTCCGATCCACAACAACCTCAAAATTTCTCATCCACACTAACCTCAGAATCTCAATACACAATAATCAAAAAATTCATTCATCAATCATTTTTTACCTTCAACCTTATCTTTCACACAATAATCCAAAATCATAATCATCATCTAACAATGCAAAAAATCGTATAATTCCATGGAGCCTTGGGAATAATTGTTGAGTCATTGGAATCACACAGATCCAACGTGCATACATGGATGTGTTGAGTTGGTCTAGACATTCTCTTCGGTTGTGGGTCTTCATTCCCAATTAATAGATATTCATTCATGTGTATATGTAAGTTCAATTTCATACATGTATCTAATTTTTTATTCATTACGCTACTCTTTTTCATCTATATGTATAATAAAACTTGACAATGATAAGTTATATAAATAAAACTTGATAATGATAAGTCATATGATTAATGTATTTGTAAAAATATTAAAATCACATTACCACAATTTTAAGATATGCGATGCGATATCAGACATAAGGGCTATGCTACGCAATGTGAGACTTCATATAATAATTATTTAAAATGAATTATCTTATATTGGAAATGAAACTCGTAGGGACATGAAAAACACATTAATCTCCATTACATCAATGGTTTCATTTTCTTGCAACAACGAAATTACCACGCAGGGTACCTCTTAAAATGGCTAAGGGCAACAACTAAATTGATCTCGACATCTCAAGTAATCTTTTTCAGTTCTCATGCTCTATTAAATGCAGAATGAAAATTAACAACTCAATCCAAACACCATCTTTCCAGCCAGCTCGACGTAGGACTGCAAATTCATACGAACACGAGTTCAACGCCAATTAGCTCCTCCTATAGAACATAAATGGAAACAAATGAGTCTTAGAATATAATTAATCAATGAAAAACATAAACTCAGAAACATTCAAAACATATAACTCAGTAAGAAAACAATCCTAAAATCACTTACCCATAATTCTTTTGTTTGTGCCCAATCCAATCAACAAACAATAAGGTCCCTCAATAATTAACATAATTGAGTAATAAACCTCTTTAACAATTAACAATCAATCAATCCACTAGCGAGCAATTAAGAAAGCGGCCCGCTTTAGATTCGGAATCTACAATAGTTTTGTCTATCCTCGCAGACTCATCCCTTGCTGCAGCCAACTTCTCCTTGCAATCAGCCACTTCAGCACATGCTGCTTTGAACAGTATTGCCAATCCGTCTTTATCTCTTTCCTTTTCTTTCAGTTCTTTCTCCGCGTTTTCTACCTTTTGTCTACTAAATTCTCTTTTCTCTTTTAGCATGCTAGTCTGTTTGAGGACCTCTCTTGCCTGAAGTATCTCTACCAGTCTCTGGTGAAGCCACTCAACATCTACATTTTTATTCTTCATATCATCCAAAAGAAGAACAATATCTTGTAAATGATCTTCATTGGTCTCACTGATTTTTTTTTCTTGCAAATCGATGATAATGTTGCATATCATCTCCAGCAACTTCGAACGGTATTTAGTTGTCACTACCGTACAGTTTTTAAATATGTCTCCATGTTTACTGATAATTTGCTTTACTATGGGCATCAATACAAGCTTCACTTGATATTTATCAACCATGTCCTGTGCTAAGCCCTGCACAGCCGAATTAACCTCATTACCTTTGTGCAAATTAATTACTTGAGTCGGGTTAAGACTGGATGATGTAGAAGAATGTCCAACCACATGTGCTTCCCCTGTATCTAGTTTATTAACCGTGAACCTCGCCGCAGAAACAGAATTGCCAACATTTTCAACCTCTTCGTGCGAGCTCCTTTCGGGTGTCAATGAGGGACATTCTAAATAGCCTGCTGGAGGTCGATACGCCTGCACAAAATCAAGTAATCAATAAACCCATCTATAGTTACTCTTGTCAGTAGCAGAAATCACAAATGCTCATAAACTAAACCCTGCCATACACGCAAACACAGAATATGTATTTATTTCATACAGAAATATTGGCAGTGTGAAGTTGTTGGAATACAGCAACAGTAGAGGATTGTCCTCTTGATGATCTAGTTTGATGTTTGATCCACATAACTAGATCATAGATCCTCTCAAAGACCAACCATAGTTATTAAATATAACATAATATATATATACATGCATAACTCTGAAATATTTTCATATGCATAGGTGAACAGTAAAGCACTAAATCAATATCCACAAATATAACCTTATATATAAATGCTTATATAAATTAATATAACCTTTTGTGTATCTACAAATATACATACATCTTATTATAACCCAAACATTATATACCTACTTTCTTTGGCATCAAAACTCTAGACATACATCAACAATTATAATAAAAGTATTATTAATCTTATACAATCATGTATTATAGAAAGGTAGGATGCACCGTGAGGTAGGATGTACCGTAAGCGAGGATGCACCATAAGCATGGGTGGACCGTAAGTGATGATGCACTATAAGTGAGGGGGTACTGTAAGTGAGGGTGCAACATAAGGTAGGATGCACAATAAGGGAGGGGTACATAAGGTAGGGTGCACCGTAAGGTAGGGCATACCATAAGAGAGGATGCACCGTAAGGTTGGGTGCACCATAAGGTAGGATGCACCATAGACGAGGGTGCACCGTAATATAGGGAACACCTTAAGCGAGGGTACATTGTAATGTAGGATGCACCGTAAGCGAGGGTGCACACTAAGATAGGGCGCATGGCGAGGGTGCACCATAGGCGAGGATGCACCGTTAGTGATGGTGCACTGTAAGCGCAGGTGAACCATCAAGGGAGGGGGACACTTGAGAGAAAAATCCAAAAAATGTCCATACCATTTTTTCTTTCCTAACGGACTCGAAGTCCCTCTAAACATCACCTTCCACACACAAAATCTCCGATCCACAACAACCTCAAAATTTCTCATCCACACTAACCTCAGAATCTCAATACACAATAATCAAAAAATTCATTCATCAATCATTTTTTACCTTCAACCTTATCTTTCACACAATAATCCAAAATCATAATCATCATCTAACAATGCAAAAAATCGTATAATTCCATGGAGCCTTGGGAATAATTGTTGAGTCATTGGAATCACACAGATCCAACGTGCATACATGGATGTGTTGAGTTGGTCTAGACATTCTCTTCGGTTGTGGGTCTTCATTCCCAATTAATAGATATTCATTCATGTGTATATGTAAGTTCAATTTCATACATGTATCTAATTTTTTATTCATTACGCTACTCTTTTTCATCTATATGTATAATAAAACTTGACAATGATAAGTTATATAAATAAAACTTGATAATGATAAGTCATATGATTAATGTATTTGTAAAAATATTAAAATCACATTACCACAATTTTAAGATATGCGATGCGATATCAGACATAAGGGCTATGCTACGCAATGTGAGACTTCATATAATAATTATTTAAAATGAATTATCTTATATTGGAAATGAAACTCGTAGGGACATGAAAAACACATTAATCTCCATTACATCAATGGTTTCATTTTCTTGCAACAACGAAATTACCACGCAGGGTACCTCTTAAAATGGCTAAGGGCAACAACTAAATTGATCTCGACATCTCAAGTAATCTTTTTCAGTTCTCATGCTCTATTAAATGCAGAATGAAAATTAACAACTCAATCCAAACACCATCTTTCCAGCCAGCTCGACGTAGGACTGCAAATTCATACGAACACGAGTTCAACGCCAATTAGCTCCTCCTATAGAACATAAATGGAAACAAATGAGTCTTAGAATATAATTAATCAATGAAAAACATAAACTCAGAAACATTCAAAACATATAACTCAGTAAGAAAACAATCCTAAAATCACTTACCATAGAGAAAGCAGACAAAGGGACAAGAAAAGGCTAAACTAAAGCAAATCATCCACTAGCGAGCAATTAAGAAAGCAGTCCGCTTTAGATTCGGAATCTGCAATAGTTTCGTCTATCCTCGCAGACTCATTCCTTGTTGCATCCAACTTCTCCTTGCAATCAGCCACTTCAGCACAAGCTACTTTGAGCAGTATTGCCAATCCATCTCTATCTCTTTCCTTTTCTTTCAGTTCTTTCTCCGCGTTTTCTACCTTTTGTCTACTAAATTCTCTTTTCTCTTTTAGCATGCTAGTCTGTTTGAGGACCTCTCTTGCCTGAAGTATCTCTACCAGTCTCTGGTGAAGCCACTCAACATCTACATTTTTATTCTTCATATCATCCAAAAGAAGAACAATATCTTGTAAATGATCTTCATTGGTCTCACTGATTTTTTTTTCTTGCAAATCGATGATAATGTTGCATATCATCTCCAGCTAATGAGAGTAGTTAAAAAGATAGCTTGATCATTGTTATTTTGTTAATCTTTTTTATGTTGCGTACATTTACTAACAAACAAAGTCTATATACATTTACATTTAGAGTACCAAGTCACAGTAAGTTTCATTGTCTCTATATTTGCCATTACCAAAACATACAACAACAACAACCAAGTCTTTATCCCACTAAGTAGGGTCATCTACATGGATCGAACGACGCTATAATGCTTTATATTTATTAAAAAAATGGAGACACAAATACAAAATTTCTATATATGGAGGGCAACGGCAGGCACTCAAATTGCCTCAATTCTCAATATGAATGCATCCTAATATGAAAGCAATTGTTCTCTCAAACATCCATGGTATGCTTTGCTAGTGCTTATAGCTTATACCATCATTTTTTATTATACGATAAAGTGAGAAAAGTGAAAGAAAATGATGATGACTCAGGCGGTTAAATCAAGAAGCATTGTGGGCAAGCAAAGAAGGATATGGAATTAGTTTCCATGTGTAGGTATAAAAATCAATCTTCACCAATAACTAGGACACTTATATTTCTCAAAATATTTTCAAAATTGGATGCACAATCATTAATTTGGAAACACACAATTAAACAAACAATGTCACTAAGAGAGAGCTTTGGTTGATCACAATGTTTCATGTTGTTATTAAAATTTAAAAGTAAAAGCAAAGCAAAGTAATTAGTACAACATTTAGAAAGAAGTGACTTTATATCATAGTTATAAGATTCTCTCGTTTAGCTTATGGTTGTGTATCGAATTTCACATCGTACCACGTATCATGTCATCATAAATGAACCTTATCTATATCTATACTTCTATACTATATATAAAGCCAAAACTTGAAATAACTTCCCTCATGGTGTAATTTTCATTTCCTATTTTGCCCTTCACATTATTTAATTTTTACAAAAAAACTATATAATCCTAAGCAACTACCAGCAATACATTAATTAACCACATATCTCACATTAAATTAAACATTATCATAAACACAAAAAATATAATATAAAGTACAACAAACACACAAATACATTCTAATTCCAAAAATGAAATATATAAAAATTGATTATGTAGTATTACACAATATTTACTGGCAGACATGAAATGCATGTACACACTAGTAATAATAATGTAAAAATTGACAAACACAGGTACCACACACATTGTAACTATGGATAGATAAGATGCATGGCTTACTTGTTCATTGAGTGAAGCAGAATGGGAAGAATCCTCAACGACTTCAACAACCTTCTCTTTTCTTTCCCTATTATTGTTAGTGTTGTTGCTGCTTGTTCCTTCTGTATTTTGTTCATTGTTTTTGGGTTCAGCTGCTTTTCCTCGCTTTCCCTTGGGCTGCATGGTACGGTAACAGAAGCAATAGAGAATTAAGAACATTTCTTTAAGCTCAGAGTGGTAAGGTAACAATAGTAGTTCATTATTTGTGAAAGTGGTGTGATTTCTAATGCCTAGAATGTTATAATTATAATGAGTAAAATAAACTACGACTTACAAACCAAACAAAAATACTTCTTCAACTAAGATTATATATAAATAATGAACTTCTACATATAGTAAACATGGATTTAGAGTGTCCAAACTCAGCTCCAAAATTGTCAAATGGGATGCCAAATATGCACTTAATCTTAGCCAATGAGAAGAGAAATAAGCTACATACTCTTTTAATTCTCAAATATTTACAATAATTTGATGTAGTAAAATTATTCAACCTTTTTCTTTGAATCGATGAGAACTCAACTATTATGGAGCTGATCTTGTTGCATGTATCAAAATAAATAATCTAATAATAACATCTAAGAGGACATAATAGTGTTACTTTAGTTATTTTCATAACCACAAAAAATAATTTATATTTCTCATTTAAGTTTCTCCCTTGCAATTCCAGTCCGACCATATTAAACATGGTTAAACAATAAAAACTTGGAAAGTAAATCGAACGATTCACTTAAAATTAAAAAAAAATAGAATACTATTATAATATCTTATTTTATTCCAATTCAAACAAATATAACAAAAATATTACTTCAATAAAATTATATACAATTATTAATTTATATAAAATTTCGAATTTATATATGATAATATAATATATATATATATATATATAATTATTTATTATATTTAAAATTGATCGATCTAGTTAAACGGTATCAATTAAAACTAATATGAAACTTCTTCTAATATGTTCTATCCACAACATTGCTTCTAATAACACCCACATCAACCCAACAATTATATGCACCTAAAGTGAAATGGACCGGTGAAAATAAGAAGTGGATAATGTGATGCTGCATCCAAATTATGTTTTCTCCATTTCAAATACATAAAAATGTCTCCTTTTAAGTCAATTTCATTATTTATTAAGTGAGTCTTAAAACATAAAAAATGCAAGGATCACCATTTACACTTATAAAAGCCAAATCCGACCATGCAATTACCACAACATTCACTAATAAGAGAGAGCGAATAGTATGGCTTACGTGGTTGAAGAGTGAAGCATGCAAGGGAGAAACAGTTTTACTCTTTGGTGTAGTTGTTCTCCCCCTCTTCCTATTTGGCTGCATGGAAGGATATTTTGGATTGGTCAATAAAATAAATTTTAGTATCTAATAACAACATTTTTTTAGAAAAGAGTCACTATAAGTGACCCATAGTACAAGACAAAACCAATACTATCATTTTCTCTAATATGAAAGAGACAAATACTAAAAAAAAACATGATATGATATTTATATCCTTTTATATACAATAAAATAATATTTTTACTGTAAAAGGTAAAAAAAGAACTCTCCTATCCTATATTGGAAAGGATCAGATTCCAAAAAAAGACATGTTATCCCATCATATTAGAAGAATATAAATTGAATTATTTAATAGGAACTTATGATTACAAAAATAGTCACAATGTCTTAAATAGAGTGAGAAAAGGCAAATAAAACAAAGATAGTAAATGAAACCATATTATGTCATATATATTTAACAAGGTTTTATATTCATTATCAATTGTTTAATACAACTTTCATCTTTTGTATGAGCTTAAAATCAACTATATATAATATCAAATACACATTAGCAAATATAATCTCAATTCTAAAATTCTATAAAAAAAGATGAGATATACAATTTGTTCTGATCCAAAAAACAGAGGATATAAGGAGAAGAAATTCAAACAGGGGAGCACAATGCATAAACGGCACTAAATTCACAGATACATAAAATATTACAAAGGTTAAACCTCTTTGACATGGGATTCTGCAGTCAATTTCAATTTTTCCATAGTAGGCAAAATGATGAATAAACTCAACCAAACAATATACTATTCCTGCAAAAAAAATAGAGAAGCCATTAATATTAACCTTATTAGACCCTTATTAACAAAACTAACTGACCCCAAACAAACCTTAAAAACTGTTAAAAAACAATGCAATGCAACAGCAAATGCATAACACCAAAGCTCTTGGAAAATGTTATGTGTATATATAGAGAGGAGGGATCCATTTATACTATTATTAAAAGAGCTTTTTCACTCACATTGCTGATCTTTATCTTCATTAATTGTTAATTGTGATTTCATTTATTAATATAATTTGATGCAAATAAGATTAGTATAGGGGGAAAATTTTCTTACATTGTTTTAAATGTATTTCATTCATGACTTTTGTGTATATCTCTTTTTGATCAATATCTTATGAGGAGGGGGTAAAATTGACCCCAAGAGAATCAAAATCTTTTTCATAGTTATACTTCATCTTTTTCAAGTGATTTATTGGAGAAATTTCACTTGAAAAGTAGTTAGACCATGTGAAAGAAGAATTGTAATTCCTATCATCTAAAATGTTAAAATAACACATAGAGTTACATTAAGATTTAAATATGAAAGCTATTGCAGCATCTCTTGTAATCTGTCAAAAAAAGATTAATCTTTATTGGGAAATATAAAAGATTAAAATAATATGTTTCAAACTTTGTTGGTATAAATTAAGTTTATTTTAAATAACAAATAAAGATAGGCCAAGTCAACACTTTTATTGAAAATGCGGTCAAATTTTAAGTGGTGAAATTCACTTAAGACGGATCAAATTTGCCTAGCGAGATCTTAAAAGGGTTGAAAATTATTTTATAATTATTTTTAAAAAATATGTACAAAATTGACTTGAGATTCAACAATTTTAACCCATTTATTTCATGGGTTAAACAAGTTAAGCTAAAAATATAACATAATTTAAACGGATAAACAATTAAAAGCTAAACTCTATTAATCTCACTAGTCAAACAAGTTAATATAATTTGCACATCTTATCAACACACTTAACCGTACAAGATATTTAGGAGCAAATTGTCAACTACATTACCAAAAATAACGATTTGAAAACATAGATCCTCCCTAATATTTGAGAATCCAATACTTGATGGAGATTGTAACATCTGTTCTTGAAATTTTATTTATAGTAAAATTTTAAATTATTTTCTTTATAAATTAACAAATCCACATTTACCCAACATTTTAATATTAAAGTGGATCTCAACTCATAATGTGAACTATCCACGAAGAAACAATTTTTAAGACACTGGGGAGGTAAATAACCGTTCATATATAGACTCTATGTAAATTTGACAAATAAATCATGTAATTTAGAATTTGTAACCCCGCATCGGGTGAGGTTACAAAAATAAAATAAGAAAGGTAGTTTCAAATGTAACAAGCATGCATTTCTTGGAAATCTTGTCATTTATGGTAGTTATGCACTTTGTTTTTGTTTTTTTCGAAGACAGAGAGAAAAAATAGGTACAGTGGAAGATCCAAGCACAAACTTTTAGAGTATGAGTGACAAATATATTTATGTGTGCATTAGAAGTGTAAAAATTTGAAAATGAAGATTAAAAAATAATTTAATTGTAATAATAGATATATAATTATATACCTGAAAATCTTGCAGGGCTCTCTGTGAGTGACAGTAATAATTTCTCCGATTGTAGATCTCTTTATCAACGATGATCACTTCTTGAGGAAAAATGCAACTTATTAATATGAATATGTTGAATCAAATTTTAAACTATATAATTCATTCATATCTAAAGTTAACGAATGTCATTCAATTCATTCATAAATCTATTTTATTGGATTGGATAGATATCAAAATCATTTGATTATTTTTAACTGGAAGACAATCATTTGTGTTTTTAGAAGAATTAGATATTCCCCCAATAGATATATCTATTAAATTAATGGATAAGTCGGAATTCATCCATTACTAAAACTACTACATAGATTTTATCTATTTAAATCTTATTTATAGTTTGAAAATAATCTTGAGATTAATTATATTATGTTACAATATTATGTTTTATGTTTTGTACAAAGAACATTGACTTTAATCTTTCAATATATTCATTCTCGAAAATTTCAAAAAATTAAATTATTTTTTCTATTATTATTATTCAACATTTAATGGCATTTAATATTATATTTTTCTACAAAACAAACTACACATTTTCCCACCCACCTCATAAGAAAGGTGATATGTGTCACTCTTAATTCTAGTGATACTACATTATTACACATTCAAATTATGTTACAGTAATTATTAATAACAATGTAGTATATTATTTCTCAAAACTATGTATATAACCTTAAAAATTAAAAATAATAATAGAACAGACGAGTAATATTTAGCACACTATGTGTATTATTATTGTTAAATATATATAAATATCATTAAATTAAATATATTATGACATTTAATATATAAAACTTACTAATGTATATTAAATACAAAATATTAATGACATCATAACATTAATTATCAAATTTAACTGTTAATAAATCTTTATATTATTATTACATATGTAATAATGTTATTATAAAGTAATTGTGAAAAAATGTATGTAGTAATAGTGTATGAATTTTATACACTCTCATTGTATTATTTATCATTTATATTTATTTATTATTAACTTTTAAAAAATACACATGAATAGTAAACTGGGAGTATCTATAAATTTTTATACTGACATTACATAAATATTACGATTAAATAAACTTTCAATTACACTTCTTATGAGAGACATATACATAATTCATACTAATAGGGTGAAGATTTCACGAGTTACACAAAAAATTAAATTCCAATCAATAATGACTCTATCTTCGTAACTTCTTATTCATGGAAGCTGAACTTTTTAATATTTTCTTCAAGTAGGAGATCAAAAATGCAAATATATTCCATTGTATTAAGAAAAAAAGTTGATATCTTATGAAAGAAGCGTCTAGCCACACAGATAAACTATGTTTACTAGTAAGTAAGAAAATGATATATCCCCATATAAAATAAGTCTACAAATCCTATTATAAAAACAAGAAATTGACATATGCCACAACAATTTGTATATTAATAATTAGTTACAAGTGATACATATAACATTTTAGTACAAAGGATAATTTGTATAATAAATTTTGTAAAATGATATATCGTCACTCTTACAAGCAATGATGCACCAAGGTTGGACCTATGATTTTTAGACCAATGCAATAATGAAATAAGGGGCCCTAAATTTATCAAAAACTTCCTTTTATAAATAATGAAAGACGTATATCTGTATCAAAACAAGCCCAAAATCCAATTTATTGCAATTGATCTTCAAATTGGCCCAAAATGGATTTGTTGTGCATACACTTTTCACAATTGTTATAAAAATAATAAGAATTAGAGACAACGTCACCCATGTGCTTGTTCAAAATGAAAATGCTAAACATTTAGTTAATAGATGGTTTAGTGAAAATAAATGAAAAAGGAACTTATATGATGGATTTTACATATGATGAAAAAGTCTGCCTGAAATGTAAGAGACTCACAACAAAGACATATCAATCTTGTTGACGTTGACATATTAAGCTTGTAAATAATTAATATTGCACTATAAAACAATTGTCTCATATGAAACATCAGTGTCGCATGAGTGTTGGTTCAACTGGTACATGCTTGATTCTCATTAAGCAATATCTCGGGTTCGAGTTTTTTGAAAGGAAAAATATGTTTTGGGAAAGTTAGCCCCACATACTTATAGATATTCTCAGCTCAGACATGATTATCTATGGTACGATGATACATGTGAGAAACCAAACAAATATTAGTATCCCCTTAACTCAGGTGTGTGCAAAAGGACAAGAGTCTTTATAGAATTAT
Source organism: Lupinus angustifolius (assembly GCF_001865875.1). NCBI lineage: Eukaryota > Viridiplantae > Streptophyta > Magnoliopsida > Fabales > Fabaceae > Lupinus > Lupinus angustifolius. The sequence goes on from NC_032020.1 coordinate 12,634,206, forward strand.
CCTTGAATATTTTAAGCCATTTAATAGATTAACCACATCAACTTGAGTTACTTTTTCACAGGGTTGGTTTTTTGCTAGCATATTGTGTGAATGGTGAAATGGGATATGTAACACCATAATTTGGATAGTAAAATACAAGGGAAACCTATCTATTAAAAAAATTCTCATTCTATTCAACTTTTCCTAATGTAGAATAATAACACCTTAATATGAGAAAAAACAAAATAAATAATTATTAAATTAATTCAACATTATAAACTGGACTTCATATAAAGAGGTTAAGAATAAAGTCTTAAAATATTATCGAACATATAAATGTCTCCTTAACAAATCACAAGATAAAAAAATAGCAAATAACAATTAGCTAGCATCTACAATGGATGTTTGACTGCGGTTCTTCCACCTTGTACTCAATAATTTCTTAGAAGACCCTAGAAATATCAAAACCAAAGCATAGTGAGATTAAAATCTCATTAACACTATAATGACAAAAGATTAGAAAATATGACATTGCTAAGTTGTACCAAGTACAAAAGTCTCTATAAAAATGTAAAAGGTAAATAGTAATAATCTTACTCAACTCTATAATTTAGTTATCTACTCATAACTTAAATATAAATCAGATGACTATAATTCAAACATATAATAACACTTAAATCAATTTATATATAACGTCAATCGTCTCGAATCCTCAGTCTATGATTAAAATTTTGCACACAACATGTCTGCTAGAGGTGTCTGTCCCTCCCCGGTGCCCCGAGTTTGTAGAATTGTCTTATCTCGTTTCCAGTAATAAGTCTGTCTTCATGCGACTCATAATTCTTTTGCTTGTGCCCAAGCCAATTGACAAACCATAAGGTCCCTCAACAATCAACATAATTGAATAATAAATCTCTTTAACAGTTAACAATCAATCAAAATAATTAGGTAATAACCTCAAAAGTGAACAATCCACATAACTAGATCATAGATCCCCTCAAAGACCAACCATAGTTATTAAATATAACATAATATATATACATGCAACACTCTGAAATATTTTCATATGCATAGGTGAACAGTAAAATACTAAATCAACATCCACAAATATAACCTTATATACATTAATATGCATATGCTTATATAAATTGATATAACCTTTTGTGTTTCTCCAAATATACATAAATCTTATTATAACCCAAACAATATATACCTACCTTCTTTTGCATCAAAACTCTAGACATACATCAACAATTATAATAAAAGTATTATTAATCCTATCTAATCATGTATTATAGTAAGGTAGGATGCACCGTGAGGTAGGATGCACCATAAGCATGGGTGGACGACCATAAGTGATCATGCACTATAAGTGAGGGGGTACCGTAAGCGAGGGTGCAACATAAGGTAGGATGCACCATAAGGGAGGGGCACATAAGGTTGGGTGCACTGCAAGGTAAGGCGCATCATAAGAGAGGATGCACCATAAGGTTGGGTGCACCATAAGGTAGATTGCAACATAGACAAGGGTGCACCGTAATCATTCATATATAGACTCTATGTAAATTTGACAAATAAATCATGTAATCACTATAAAAGAATTAGGGCTCCTATCCCCACTAGAATCTTGCAAGATTCGTCATTTGATGGAAAAATCTAGAAAATAATAAAGTTAGTGTGTAAAAAATGTATGAGCTTCTCATTTCATGGTGAACCAACTTTAGATCATTGATAAAATGACATGCAATATGAAAATGAAGATTAAAAAATAATTTCATAGTAAAAATAGATAAATAATTATTATACCTTGAAATCTTGCAGGGCTCTCAATGAGTGACAGTCACAATTTCTTTGATCGTAGACCTCTTTATCAACGATGATCACTTCTTGAGGAAAAATGCAACTTATAAAATTCTTATAAACTAGTCATGAAAAATGAAAGATAAATAGAAATCGAAAATGCGGTCAAATTTTAAGTGGTGAAATTCACTTAAGACATATCAAATTTGCCTAGTGAGATCTTAAAAGGGTTGAAAATTATTTTGAGACAAAGTGAGAGAAAATAAACCTCATAGGAATTTGTGAATTTTTTATGCTTTCTTGACTTCCTAAAGCTTTTATAAACTCAAGGAAGGGGCAATTTTTTCAATAAACAATGTATATACACCATGACAACTGATGTTTTTTTATGGGAACATACATATAGCCTCGTAAACTTTATGTCTTTTGTGAGGTAGTAACTATAAACTATTTTCTCTTCCTAATGACCCATTAAAATTTATCATCACTGAAATTGGTCATTGTATATATATATATATTGTTAAATTACTCATAAACAACAAGGAAATTGCTATAATTAAACTCATAATAGTAGCAATGAAATAACGAACATTGATATTTGAAGGAAACTGACATCAAAATACAATAATTGATTGGAAGAAGAGAATAAGTAAATTTCATAAATAAAAGTAATTAATATAATAATGTTTTATACATACAAAAATAAAATAATAATGATCTAACGCTCAAGATTAAAAAACATATGAGTTAGAATTTTTCGTTGTTATTAATTTCAATTTATTTTTATGCAATGGCCAAATTTATCAATATTTAAAATTTAAGGAGTAAATAGGAAAAAATAGTATGTTATAATTATTTGTAAAAGACATAAATTTTATAGAGTTTTTATAAACGTTCCCCTTATTTTTTATAATAAATTAAAATTTGACAATAAAAGATGTTTTATAAAGAAAAGAAAATGGGTACTTTGAGAAACAGAATCTGTAACCCCCACATCGGGTGAGGTTACAAAAATAAAATGAGAAAGGTAGTTTCAAATGTAACAAGCATGCATTTCTTGGAAATCTTGTCATTTATGGTAGTTATGCACTTTGTGTTTGTTGTTTTCGAAGACAGAGAGAGAAAATAGGTATAGTGGAAGATCCAAGCACAAACTTCTAGAGTATGAGTGACAAATATATTTATGTGTACATTAGAAGTGTAATCCATAGGATAATTAAGATGAGTGACTAATGAATGTGTTAAATGAATTTGGATTATACTTATCGATGAAAAATCATTCACCAATCCATATAAATATGTTGAATCAAATTTTAAATTATATAATTCATTCATATCTAAAGTTAACGAATGTCTTTCAATTCATTCATAAATCTATTTTATTGGATTGGATAGATATCAAAATCATTTGATTTTTTTTTAACTTGAACACAATTATTTGTGTTTTTGGAAGAATTAGATATTCCCCAAATAGATATATCTATTAAACTAATGGATAAGTTGGAATTCATCCATTACTAAAACTACTAAATAGATTATATCCATTTAAATCTTATTTATAGTTTGGAAATAATCTTGAGATTAATTATATTATGTTATAAAATTATGTTTTATGTTTTGTACAAAGAACATTGACTTTGATCTTTCAATATATTCATTCTAGAAAATTTCAAAATATTAAATTATTTTTTCTATTATTATTATTCAACATTTAATGGCACGTAATATTATATTTTTCTACAAAACAAACTACACATTTTCCCCCCACCTCATAAGAAAGGTGATATGTGTCACTCATAATTCTAATGATACTACATTATTATACATTCAAATTAAGTTACAGTAATTATTAATAACAATGTAGTATATTATTTCTTAAACTATGTATATAACCTTAGAAATTAAAAATAATAATAGAAGAGACGAGTAATATTTAGCTACACTATATGTATTATTATTGTTAAATATATATAAATATTATCATTAAATTAAATATATTATCACATTTAATATAAACAAAACTTACTAATGTATATTAAATACAAAATATTAATGACATCATAACATTAATTATCAAATTTAACTGTTAATAAATCTTTATATTATTATATATGTAATAATGTTATTATAAGTAATTGAGAACAAATGTATGCAATAATAGTGTATAAATTTTATACACTCTCGCTGTATTATTTATCATTTATATTTATTCATTATTAACTTTTAAAAAAATACAAATGAGTAGTAAACTGAGAGTATCTATAAATCTTTACACTGACATTACGTAATATTAAGCTCAAAGTAATAGGGTGAGGATTTCCCAAGTTACACAAAAAATTAAATTCCAATATCTTTGCAACTTCTTATTCATGGAAGTTGAACTTTTTAATATTTTCTTCAAGTAGGGGATAAAAAATGCAAATATATTCTATTGTATTAAGAAAAAAAAGTTGATATCTTATGAAAGAAGCGTCTAGCCACTCAGATAAACTATGTTTACTAGTAAGTAAGAAATTGATATATATCCCTTTATGAAATAAGTCTACAAATCCTTTTATAAGTATAAAAAATTGATATATGTCATAACAATTTCCTTATTAATAATTAGTTACAAGTGATACATATAATATTTTAGTACAAAGGATAATTTGTATAATAACTTTTGTAAAATGATATATCATTACTTTTACAAGCAATGCTGCACCAAGGTCGGACCTATGATTTTTAAACCAATGCAATAATGTAATAAAGGGGCCCTAAATTTATCAAAAACTTCCTCTATATCCAATCAAAACAAGCCCAAAATCCAATTTATTGCAATTGCTCTTCAAATTGGCCCAAAATGGATTTGTTGTGCATACACTTTTCACAATTGTTATAAAAATAATAAGAATTAGAGACACCGTCACCCATGTGCTTGTTCAAAATGAAAATGCTAAACATTTAGTTAATAGATGGTTTAGTGAAAATAAATGAAAAAGGAACTTATATGATGGATTTTACATATGATGAAAAAGTCTGCCTGAAATGAACGAGACTCACAACAAAGACATATCGATCTTGTTGACATATTAAGCTTGTAAATAATTAATATTGCACTATAAAACAATTGTCTCATATGAAACATCAGTGTCGCATGAGTGTTGGTTCAACTGGTACATGCTTGATCAATGAGTGTTGGTTCAACTGGTACATACTTGATTCCCCTTAAGCAATATCTCGGGTTCGAGTTTTGTGGAAGGAAAAAATACCGGTTGGGAGAATTAGCCCCACATACTTATAAATATTCCCGGCTCAGACATGATTGTCTACAGTATAAGAATACATGAGAAACCAAAAAAATATTAGTGTCACCTTAACTCAGGTGTGTGCAAAAAGATAATAGTGTTTATAGAATTATCCTTAAATATTTTAAGCCATTTTAATAGATTAACCACATGACTTGGGTTACCTTTTTTACAGGTTTGGTTTTCTGCTAGCAAATTGTGTGAATGGTGAAATTGGATATGTAACACTGTAATTTGGATAGTAAAATATAAGGGAAACCTATCTATTAAAAAGATTCTCATTCCATTAAACTTTTCCTAATGTAGAATATTAACACCTGAATATGAGAAAAAACAAAATAAAAAATTACTAAATTAATTTTACATCATAAATTGGATTTCATATAAAGAGGTTAAAAATAAAGTCTTAAAATACCCTCAAACATATAAATGTTTCCTTAACAAATTACAAGATAAAAAAATAGCAAATTACAATCTACTATCATCTATAATGGTTGCTTGACTACGGTTCTTTCACCTGGTACTCAATCATTTCTTAGAAGACCCTAGATATATCAAAACCCAAACATAGTGAGATTAAAATCTCATTAACACTATAATGACAAAAGATTAGAAAATATGACATTGCTAAGTCGTACCAAGTACAGAAAGTCTCTATTAAAATGTAAAAGGTAGATAATAATAATCTTACTCAACTCTATAATTTAATTATCTACTCATAACTTAAATATAAATCAAATGACTATAATTCAAACATGTCCTAACAGTTACATCAATTTGCATATAATGTCAATCGTCTCGAATCCTCAGTTCATGAATACAATTTTGCACACAACTTGTCTGCTAGAGGTGTCTGCCCCTCACCCAGTGCCACGAGTTCATAGAAATGTCTTATCTCATTTCTGGTAATAAGTCTGTCTTCATGCGACTCAGAATTCTTTTGTTTGTGCCCAAGCCAATCAACAAACCATAAGGCCCCTCAACAATCAACATAATTGAGTAATAAACCTCTTTAACAATTAACAATCAATCAAAATAATTAGGTAATAACCTCAAAAGTGACCAATCCACATAACTAGATCATAGATCCCTTCAAAGACCAACCATAGTTATTAAATATAACATAATATAATACATGCATCACTATGAAATATTTTCATATGCATAGGTGAACAGTAAAGCACAAAATCAACATCCACAAATATAACCTTATATATAAATGCTTATATAAATTAATATAACCTTTTGTGTTTCTCCAAATATACATACATCTTATTATAACTCAAACATTATATACCTACTTTCTTTTACATCAAAACTCTATACATACATCAAAAATTAAAATAAAAGTATTATTAATCTTATACAATCATGTATTATAGTAAGGTAGGGTGCACCGTGAGGTAGGATGCACTGTAAGCGAGGATGCACCGTAAGCGAGGATGCACCATAAGCATGGGTGGACCGTAAGTGTTGATGCACTATAAGTGAGGGGTATTGTAAGTGAGGGTGCAACATAAGGTAGTGTGCACCGTAAGGGAGGGGTACATAAGGTAGTGTGCACCATAAGGTAGGATGCACCGTAATATAGGGAACACTTTAAGCGAGGGTGAACTGTAATGTATGATGCACCATAAGCGAGGGTGCACACTAAGATAGGGCGCATCAGCGAGGGTGTACTTTAAGATAGGGCGCATCAGTGAGGGTGTACTTTAAGTGAGGGTGCATCATGTAATTACCATAAAATAATTAGTAAAGGAATTAGGGCTCCTATCCCCACTAGAATCTTGCAAGATTCATCATTTGATGGAAAGATCTAGAAAATAATAGTCAAGTTAATCTGTAAAAAATGTATGAGCTTCTCATTTCATGGTGAACCAACTTGAGATCATTGATATAATGACATGCAATATGAAAATGAAGATTAAAAAATAATTTAATTGTAAAAATAGATAAATAATTATTATACCTTGAAATCTTGCAGGGCTCTCTGTGAGTGACAGTAACAATTTCTTTGATCGTAGACCTCTTTATCAATGATGATCACTTCTTGAGGAAAAATGCAGCTTAATAAAATTCTTATAAACTAGTCATGAAAAATGAAAGCCAAATAGAAATCGAAAATGTGGTCAAATTTTAAGTGGTGAAATTCACTTAAGACATATCAATTTTGCCTAGTGAGATCTTAAAAGGAGAGATCTTAAAAGGGTTGAAAATTATTTTGAGATAAAGTGAGAGAAAACAAACCCCATATGAATTTGTGAATTTCTTATGCTTTCTTGACTTTCTAAAGCTTTTATAAACCCAAGGAAGGGGCAATTTTTTCAATAAACAATGTATATACATCATGACAACTGATGTTTTTAGGGGAAAATGCATAAAGCCTCATAAACTTTATGTCTTTTGTGAGGTAGTAATTATAAACTATTTTCTCTTCCTAATGACCCATTAAAATTTATCAATCAC
>NC_032020.1:12641837-12668431 GCF_001865875.1 Lupinus angustifolius
TAATATAATAATATTTTATACATACAAAAATAAAATAATAATGATCTAACACTCAAGATTAAAAAACATATGAGTTAGAATTTTTCGTTGTTATTAATTTTAAATTATTTTTATGCAATGACCAAATTTATCAATATTTAAAATTTAAAGAGTAAATAGGAAAAAATAGTAGGTGATAATCATTTGTAAAAGACATAAATTTTATAGAGTTTTTAAAAACTTTCCTCCTATTTTTTATAATAAATTAAAATTTGACAATAAAATATGTTTTATAAAGAAAAGAAAATGGGTACTTTGAGAAACGGGAATCTGTAACCCCCACATCGGGTGAGGTCACAAACATAAAATGAAGAAGGTAGTTTCAAATGTAACAAGCATGCATTTCTCGGACATCTTGTCATTTATGGTATTTCTGCACTTTGTTTTTGTTTTTTCGAAGATAGAGAGAGAAAATAGGTATAGTGGAAGATCCAAACACAAACTTCTAGACTATGAGTGACAAATATATTTATGTGTGCATTAGAAGTGTAATCCATAGGACAATTAAGATGAGTGACTAATGAATGGGTTAAATGAACTTGGATGATACTAATCGATGAAAAATAATTCACCAATCCATAGAAATATGTTGAATCAAATTTTAAATTATATAATTCATTCATATCTAAAGTTAACGAATGTCTTTCAATTCATTCATAAATCTATTTTATTGGATTGGATAGATATCAAAATCATTTGATTATTTTTAACTGGAACACAATCACTTTTGAGAAAATCATCATTTTAAACATCAAATTTTCAATAAAGCATTTAAAATAAAACACTTTTTAGAACATAAATAGTTTTTAAAAAAAAACATTTTATTTAAATATGTTATGTATTTAAGAATTTTTTTATTATTGATCACATCCACATATCTTACCATTGTGTCATTATCACTTGAGCAAATTCTACTAAGAATATAGTTCTATGTAAGAATTTTATTCAATAAAGATCAACGTGAAAGTGAGAATGAGAAATGCGTACAATAAATATAAAGTTGAGATAATAAAGAAAATTGAAAAACAACGAACATTTATGGATATTTGTTTTTTTCGGAAGAATTAGATATTCTCCCGAATAGATATATCTATTAAACTAATGGATAAGTTGAAATTCATCCATTACTAAAACTACTAAATAGATTATATCCATTTAAATCTTATTTATAGTTTGAAAATACTCTTGAGATTAATTATATTATGTTATAAAATTATGTTTTATGTTTTGTACAAAGAACATTAACTTTGATCTTTCAATATATTCATTCTTGAAAATTAAAAAAAATTAAATTATTTTTTCTATTATGATTATTCAACATTTAATGGCATTTAATATTATATTTTTCTACAAAACAAACTACACAGTTTTTTCCTACCTCATAAGAAATGTGATATGTGTCACTCATAATTCTAAGGATGCTACATTATTACACATTCAAATTAAGTTACTATAATTATTAATAACAATGTAGTATATTATTTCATAAACTATGTGTATAACCTTACAAATTAGAAATAATAATAGAACAGACGAGTAATATTTAGCGACACTATATGTATTATTATTGTTAAATATTATCATTAAATTAAATATATTATGACATTTAATATAAAAAAACTTACTAATGTATATTAAATACAAAATATTAATGACATCATAACATTAATTATCAAATTTAACTATTAATAAATCTTTATATTATTACATATGTAATAATGTTATTATAAGTAATTGAGAAAAAATGTATGAAGTAATAGTGTATGAATTTTATACACTCTCACTGTATTATTTATCATTTATGTTTATTCATTATTAACTTTTAAGAAATACAAATGAGTAATAAACTGAGAGTATCTATAAATCTTTACACTAACATTATATCATAAATATTACGCTCAAAGTAACTTTCAATTACACTTCTTATGAGGGGCATATACATAATTCATACTAATAGGGTGAGGATTTCCCAAGTTACACAAAAAATTAAATTCCAATCGATAATGACTGTATCTTCGTACCTTCTTATTCATGGAGGTTGAACTTTTTAATATTTTCTTCAAGTAGGAGATAAAAAATGCGAATATATTTCTTTATATTAAGAAAAAAAGTTGATATCTTATGAAAGAAGCGTCTAGCCACTAAGATAATCTATGTTTACTAATAAGTAAGAAAATGATATATATCCTCATATGAAATAAGTCTACAAATCATTTTATAAGTATAAGAAATTGATATATGTCATAACAATTTGCTTATTAATAATTAGTTACAAGTGATACATATAACATTTTAGTACAAAGGATAATTTGTATGATAAATTTTATAAAATGATATATCATTACTTTTACAAGCAATGATGCACCAAAGTCGGATCTATGATTTTTAGACCAATGCAATAATGAAATAAAGGGCCCCTAAATTTATCAAAAACTTCCTTTTATTAATAAAAAAATCAATAAGAAGTATATCTATATCCAATCAAAACAAGCCCAAGCCCAAAATCCAATTTATTGCAATTGATCTTCAAATTGGCCCAAAATGGATTTGTTGTGCATACACTTTTCACAATTGTTATAAAAATAATAAGAATTAGAGACAACGTCACCCATGTGCTTGTTCAAAATGAAAATGCTAAACATTTAGTTAATAGATGGTTTAGTGAAAATAAATGAAAAAGGAACTTATATGATGGATTTTACATATGATGAAAAAGTCTGCCTGAAATGAACGAGACTCACAACAAAGACATATCAATCTTGTTGACATATTAAGCTTGTAAATAATTAATATTGCACTATAAAACAATTGTTTCATATGAAACATTAGTGTAGTCTATCAATGAGTGTTGGTTCAACTGGTACATGCTTAATTTCCCTTAAGCAATATCTCGAGTTCAAGTTTTGTGGAAGGAAAAAATACTGGTTGGGAGAGTTAGCCCCACATACGTATAGATATTTTCGAGTCGGACATGATTGTCTACAGTGTGAGGATACATATGAGAAACCAAAAAAATATTAGTGTCGCCTTAACTCAGGTGTGTGGAAAAAGATAAGAGTGTTTATATAATTATCCTTAAATATTTTAAGCCATTTTAATAGATTAACCACATCAACTTGGGTTATCTTTTTTACAGGGTTGGTTTTATGCTAGCAAATTGTGTGAATGTTGAAATGGGATATGTAACACCATAATTTGGATAGTAAAATATAAGTGGAAACCTATCTATTAAAAATATTCTCATTCCATTAAACTTTTCCTAATATAGAATATTAACACCTCAATATGAGAAAAAACAAAATAAATAATTATTAAATCAATTTTATATCATAAATTGGACTTCATATAAAGAGGTTAAGAATAAAGTCTTAAAATACCCTCAAACATATAAATGTCTCCTTAACAAATTACAAGATAAAAAAATAGCAAATAACAATCAGCTATCATCTACAATGGTTGCTTGACTATGATTCTTCCACCTGGTACTCAATCATTTCTTAAAAGACCCTAGATATATCAAAATCCAAACATAGTGAGATTAAAATCTCATTAACACTATAATGACAAAAGATTAGAAAATATGACATTGCTAAGTCGTACCAAGTACAGAAAGTCTCTATAAAAATGTAAAAGGTAGATAATAATAATCTTACTCAACTCTATAATTTAATTATCTACTCATAACTTAAATATAAATCAGATGACTATAATTCAAACATATCCTAACAATTACATCAATTTGCATATAACGCCAATCGTCTCGAATCCTCAGTTCATGAATAAAATTTTGCACACAACTTATCTGCTAGAGGTGTCTGCCCCTCACCCGGTGCCACGAGTTCATAGAAATGTCTTATCTCGTTTCTGGTAATAAGTCTGTCTTCATGCGACTCAGAATTCTTTTGTTTGTGCCCAAGCCAATCAACAAACCATAAGGTCCCTCAACAATCAATATAATTGAGTCATAAACCTCTTTAACAATTAACAATCAATCAAAATAATTAGGTAATAACCTCAAAAGTGTCCAATCCACATAACTAGATCATAGATCCCCTCAAAGACCAACCATAGTTATTGAATATAACATAATATATAGACATGCATCACTCTGAAATATTTTCGTATGCATAGGTGAACAGTAAAGCACTAAATCAACATTCACAAATATAACCTTATATATAAATGCTTAGATAAATTAATATAACCTTTTGTGTTTCTCCAAATATACATACATCTTATTATAACTCAAACATTATATACATACTTTCTTTGGCATCAAAACTCTAGACATACATCAACAATTATAATAAAAGTATTATTAATCTTATACAATCATGTATTATAGTAAGGTAGGGTGCACCGTAAGTAGGATGCACCGTAGGTAGGATGCACCATAAGCATTGGTGGACCGTAAGTGATGATGCACTATAAGTGAGGGGGTACTATAAGTGAGGGTGCAACATAAGGTAGGATGCACCGTAAAGGAGGGGTACATAAGGTAGGGTGCACCGTAAGGTAGGGCGTACCATAAGAGAGGGTGCACCGTAATATAGGGAACACCTTTAGCGAGGGTGCACTGTAATGTAGGATGCACCGTAAGCGAGGGTGCACACTAAGATAGGGCGCATCGGCGAGGGTGTACTGTAAGCGAGGGTGCACCATAGGCGAGGGTGCACCGTTAGCGATGGTGCATTGTAAGTGCAGGTGAACCATAAAGGGAGGGGGGACACTTGAGAGAAAAATCCAAAAAATATCCATACCATTTTTTCTTTCCTAGCGAACCCGAAGTCCCTCCAAACATCACCTTCCATACACAAAATCTCTCATCCACAACAACTCATAATTTCTCATCCACACTAACCTCAGAATCTCAATACACAATAATAAAAAAATTCATTCATCAATCATTTTTTACCTTCAACCTTATCTTTCACACAACAATCCAAAATCATCCCACCAAAAATCACAACCAAAAATCATAATCATCATCTTACAATGGAAAAAATTGGATAATACCATTGAGCCTTGAGAATAATTGTTGAGTCATTGGAATCACACAGATCCAACGTGCATACATGGATGTGTTGAGTTGGTCTAGATATTCTCTCCGGTTGTGAGTCTTCATTCCTAATTAATAGGTGTTCATTAATGTGTATAGGTAAGTTCAATTTCTTACATGTATCTAATTTTTTATTCATCACCGCTACTCTTTTTCATCTATATGTATAATAAAACTTGATAATGATAAGTTATATAAATAAAACTTGATAATGATAAGTCATATAATTAATGTATTTGTAAAAATATTAAAATCACATTACCACAATTTTAAGATATGAGATGCGATATCAGACGTAAGGGCTATGCTACGCAATGTGAGACTTCATATAATAACTATTTTAAATGAATTATCTTATATTGGAAATGAAACTCTTAGGGACATGAAAAAAACATTAATCTCCATTACATCAATGGTTTCATTTTCTTGCAACAACTAATTTACCACGCAAGGTACCTCTTAAAATGGCTAAGGGCCACAACTAAATTGATCTCAACATCTCAAGTAATCCTTTTCACTTCTCATGCTCTATTAAATGCAGAATGAAAATTAACAACTCAATCCAAACACCATCTTTCCAGCCAGCTCGACATAGGACTTCAAATTCATACGAACACAAGTTCAACGCCAATTAGCATGCATAAACTAGACATCCAATTAAAATGTTAGAATGAGCTCTGCTAGGGCATGCTCCACGTTTCTGGGAATCTAATTCCAACTTCCTGGGAAACCATTCATAATGGCAACTTTTGTTCCTTGGAGTTCCTAGCTGAATCTAATACTTCTCCAAAAATCACTACTTCTCCTCCTCTAAAAAAATCCTTTGCACAAGTTCTCCAAAACTTATGTGACATTGACATCTCTCAATTGCCACAACCTTGCATCAAAGGTGATGCTATTGCCATAAAAATCCGAGAAGAAGATTACCAAGCAGGACTGCAAAGGTGCATAAACCATCTTCATGGGAGGCTCATTTTAGCAAAGGGGGACACCCCTTTGAAGTATGCAGATATGAAATCTAAGCTCAACATGATGTGGGAGATGATATGACCATGGAGCATGGTGTCCCTAGGAAAAGGTTATTATGACTTCTCCTTCTCTTCGGTGGAGGATATGAGAAGCATATGCGCAGTGGGAGCTTGGTCCCTGAAACCTGGTTTCCTGAGGATGTCACTATGGACACCTGACTTCAACCCAAGCCAACAAAGACACTCTCATTCTCAGTGTTGGGTCAAAATATTCGGGCTTCCTCAGGAATATTGGAGCCCGAGGATCTTATTCTCCATTGTCGGTGGTCTAGGCACTCCCATATCACTAGATGATGCAACATCCAAGAGATCTTTTGGGCATTATGCTCGAGTGTTGGTAGAGATAAACATTCGAGAGGGTTTACATGATCAAATCCTGGTGGAGAGAGAGGGATTTGCATTTTTCGTTGGGATTGAGTATGAAAACGTTCCCTCATATTGCACTATTTGCAATAGTATTGGTCATCTGCATAGCAACTGTTGCAGATTGACCAAAAAGAAGGTGGAATAGGGTGATCCTAGGAAAAAGGCAGAGGAATCAAACCCTAGAACAAGGCCAAACAAAGAAGATGAGGTTCCTAACATCAGAAAAATTGATGATTTCGTCATCAACTTGGAGTTTGATAATAGAGAAGATGCAAATTTGGAGGGGATAGAAAGAGTTGAGGACTCTCTAGAAAAGGAAGCAGAGCAACATCCTCCAGATAATGCAATTTTGGAGGATTCATATGACCCCTTGGTGCCACAAGACATTGATGATAACTTCACAGTGCTTGACACACAGGAATTGGAAAATCAGAATGCAGTCAAGGATATGCAGATAGTGGGCAGGCTTTGGGCTGATGACACCATGGAGGAGGAAAAGGAAGAGGAACAATTCACTCCTATTCTATCAAAATCCCAAAAGAAAAAGTTGAGAAAGAAAGGGATCACAGAAATAACTCATTATACCTAGAGGGGTGGGAATTCTAACACTGCCCAATGATAGTCCTCTATTGGAATTGCAGAGGTCTAGGTAACCTCAACACAAGGTTGGTTCTGAAAAACCTTTGCTTAACTCATAAACCTGATTTTTTGTTTATTGCTAAGCCTATGATATCCAAAGAGGCCGTTCATGGATCCTACTGGAATGATATCAAGATGCACCTTTTTGTGACCAATAACAGAGGTAATAATTTGCCCAACCTTTGGGGATTATGCAGCTATGATCACTCTCCTACTGTTCTGTACAACACAAATCAACAAATCACTATATCAATTGCAATAGAAGACACAACTTGTTACATTTGTGTTGTGTATGCACATGCTAATTATATCCAGAGAAGAAACCTTTGGTTAGACCTGCATGATCAGATAAATACTCATGCTGGTTCCTGGACTTGCATAGGAGACTTTAATGTTGTGCTTGGTGCTAATGAGGCTAGAGGCCCTCGAATTCCCCATGCCCTACCCTCAAATGAATTCAAAACCTTCACTGATTGCTCTAATTTGATACATCTCAACACAAGAGGTAGCTTGTTCACTTGGTCTAATAGAAGATCAGGGGCTGCTCTAACTGAAAAAAGGTTGGATAGAAGTTTGTGTAATGAGGAGTGGCTCAATGCTTGGAGTCAAACATCTTGTTGTACTCTGCCTAGAATTTCCTCGGATCACCATCCAATTATGCTCACTTCAAATTCTACAATAAGGAGAGCTTCTTCTTTTAGGTTTCATCAAATGTGGATTAAACATGAGGATTGCAAGAGGGTGGTGGAGACTGTCTGGAACATGTCCTGTTATGGCTGCCCTATGTATATTTTATCTCATAAGCTCAAAACTCTTCAGAAAGAGCTAAAGCATTGGAACATTAATGTCTTTGGGAATATTCATATGAATGTCAAAAATGCTTTGGCTGCTTTGGAGCTTATCCAGAACTCCAGGGATCTTATGCCTAGTCAGGAGTTGAGAGATCAGGAAATTTTGGCTGAGAAAAACCTCTTGCTTGCTCTTGAGGTTGAGGAATCTTTTTGGAAAGAAAAGGCTAGAATAAAATGGCAAACTGATGGGAATAGAAACATTGTTTTCTTTCATAGAGTCACAAAAATAAGGCAAGCCACTAAGTCCTTGAATCTGCTAAAGGATGTGAGTAGATTGCTTACTGATCAGAATGAGATAGAGCATCATGTTCTTGACTATTTTCATAATCTTTTTGCTTCTGAAAATTCCACCAGACAAAATTCCCTCATCCAGGAGGTGATTCCTACTATGGTTACTCAGGAAGACAATGACATGCTAACCTTGATGCCTTCTAAGGAGGAAATCATGTATGCAGTGTTTTCTATGAATGGTGAGGGGGCACCAGGGCCATATTGTTTTGGGGGAGTTTTTTTTTTCAAACTTTCTGGGACATAGTTGGCCATGATGTTTGCCTTTCTGTGTCCCAATTTTTCTCTCAGGGTTGGGTTCTTCCAAACATGAATGCTAGCACCATCGTCCTAATTCCTAAGTTCCCTGGTGCTGACAGAGTCAATGATTTCAGGCCTATTGCTCTGGCAAACTTTCAATTCAAAATAATCACTAAGGTCCTGGCTGATAGGCTTGCCTCTATTGCTTCCAGAATTATCTCTCCTAATCAAAAGGGCTTCATTAGAGACAGAGACATTCAAGATTGCATTTGTCTAGCTTCTGAAGCAACAAACCTGCTGGATCACAAAACCTTTGGTGGCAACCTAATCTTAAAACTTGACATATCAAAGGCTTTTGACACTATAGATTGGGAATTTCTTATGGACACTCTCAAGGCTTTTGGCTTTAGCCAGAAATTTATCACTTGGACTAATTCTATTCTTCTCTCTGCTAGACTATCAATTAGTGTTAATGGTCATAATGCGGGCTATTTTGGCTGCAAGAGAGGGGTGAGGCAGGGGGATCCCCTATCCCCTCTGCTATTCTGTCTGGCAGAGGAGGTCCTGAGCAGGGGCATCCTAAACTTAGTGGCTATGGGCAAATTCAGCACAATCAGTGGTCCTAATTCTCTTTAAACTTTGAGCCATGTGCTATATGCGGATGATGTGCTTATCTTCTACAAAGGTGTTAAAAGAGAACTTAGAGAGCTCAAACTCCTTCTCTCATCTTATGCCCAAGCTTCTAGACAGATCATAAATGCCTCTAAGAGTCAGTTCTTTTCTGCAAACTCCAATCCCATGAAAATATCTTCCCTACATATACCTTGGTGTCCCTATGTTCAAAGGGAATCCTAAAATGGCTCATCTTCACCCAATTGCAGATAAAATTACTCAAAAATTGGCTTCTTGGAAAGGTTCCTGCCTCTCAATCATGGGCAGAGTGGAATTAGTCAAATCTGTTATCCAAAGCATGGTGGTTTACTCATTCCACATATATGCCTGGCCTGCTCAACTTCTTAAGACTTTGGACAAAAACATCAGAAATTTCATCTGGGCAGGGGATACTGAGGTTAAAAAGTTGGTCACTGTTAACTGGCACCAAGTCTGCTCCTCAACGCAGTTTGGTGGTCTTGGTGTCAAGTCCATAACTAAGATGAACAAAGACTCTCTCATTAAGCTCTCTTAGACTATGCTTTCTTCTAACAAAGATTGGGCAGTGTTCTTTAGGAAGAGGTTTGATAGGGAGTGCAGAATCTCTCCTAGATACTACAAGTCTTCTATCTGGCCAGGCGTTAAGGCTAATTGGGATTAAGTCCATCTCAAATACTCTTGGCTAGTTGGGGATGGAACCAAAATTAAATTATGGGCTGACAATTGGCTTGGATCTTCCTTGGTTGACCTTTTGAACATTCCTCCTTATCTTGGTTATAATTTGCAGGCCTATGTTTCTAACTTCATCCATCAGGGTAAGTGGACTATCCCTAGACAATTAGTGGAGCTCTTCCCGAATGTCTCCAAAGCAATTTCTAGGACTTTAATTCCAAATAGTGAGGATAGGATGGTTTGGCTTGGAACAACTGATTGTAATCTAACTCTTAAGGAAGCCTACTCCACTTATCTTCTCATCAGAATCCAGTGAAGTGGTTCAAAGAAATTGGGTCCAATTCAATTCGTCCTTCTAAATCCTCATAGCCTGGAGATGGAAGCATAACAAAATTCCCACTGATGAGAACCTTCAGAAAAGAGGATGCAAGTTAGCTTCAATGTGTAGTCTCTGTCAAAAAAGTCTTGAGTCCTCTACTCATCTCTTCCTTCAGTGCTCTTATACTCAGCAGTTCTGGTTCTGGTTGAACCACACTTTCTCCATCAACATAGACACTTCATCTTGCCTGGCTCTTTGGAACAAAACCAAAACTGAATGGAGCTCTCAGACCAAAGAAGCCCTTTCTATTTGCATAACTCTTTTAATTGCTAAGATTTGGTTTTGCAGAAACAAAGCAAGGTTTGATAACATTCTTATCCCAATGGTGAGAGCTTTGGACAAGCTAAAGTTGGAAATCAATTTCGCTGCTGGGAATTCCAAATCGTATGCAAACAACAGTCCAGATGAGTTTGCTATTTTGAGAAACCTGAACATCACTCTGTGTTTCAATAGAAGTCCAACTATAAGGGAGATAATATGGCATCCTCCTATCATAGGTTGGCTTAAGGTTAACACTGATGGTGTGGCTCAGGGCAGCCCTGGTTTGGCAGGAGGAGGAGGCATTTTCAGAGACCATCTTAACAGATTTATAGCCTGCTTTTCTGCTTTCTATGATATCCAGTATGCTATATATGCTGAGCTACTTTCGGCTTTATTGGCAATTGAATTTGCTTATACTAGACGTTGGAATTATTTATGGATTGAAAGTGATTCAACTTTAGTGGTGGGAATTCTAAAAGGAAATATTCTTCCTCCTTGGAGTCTATCTTTTAGGTGGAGTATTTGCAAAAAATTATTGTCTTCTATGTCATGGAAGGTTTCCCATATTTGTAGGGAAGGGAATTCTTGTGCTGATTTACTTGCTAATCATGGATTGAGATCTAGAACTTTCACTTTGTGGCATTCAATGCCATCTATAGTCTTCTTGGATTGTAATAGAAATTGGTTGGGATTACCAAACTATAGGTTCACAAACTTGTAATGGTTTCTTTCTTTCTTAAATAAATTTCGGGTTGCATAAAAAAAACGCCAATTAGCTCCTCTTATAGAACATAAATGGAAACAAATGAGTCTTAGAATATAATTAAGCAATGAAAAACATAAACTCAGAAACATTCAAAACATATAACTCGGTAAGAAAACAATCCTAAAATCACTTACCATAGAGAAAGCAGACAAAAGGACAAGAAAAGGCTAAACTAAAGCAAATCATCTACTAGCGAGCAATTAAGAAAGCGGCCCGCTTTAGATTCGGAATCTGCAATAGTTTCGTCTATCCTGGCAGACTCATCCCTTGCTGCAGCCAACTTCTCCTTGCAATCAGCCACTTCAGCACAAGCTGCTTTGAGCAGTATTGCCAATCTGTCTTTATCTATTTCCTTTTCTTTCAGTTCTTTCTCCGTGTTTTCTACCTTTTGTCTACTAAATTCTCTTTTCTCTTTTAGCATGCTAGTCTGTTTGAGGACCTCTCTTGCCTGAAGTATCTCTACCAGTCTCTGGTGAAGCCACTCAACATCTACATTTTTATTCTTCATATCATCCAAAAGAAGAACAATATCTTGTAAATGATCTTCATTGGTCTCACTGAATTTTTTTTCTTGCAAATCGATGATAATGTTGCATATCATCTCCAGCAACTTTGAACGGTATTTAGTTGTCACTACCGTACAGTTTTTAAAGATGTCTCCATGTTTACAGATAAGTTTCTTTACTATGGGCATAAATACAAGCTTCACTTGATATTTATCAACCATGTCCTGTGCTAAGCCCTGCACATCCGAATTAACCTCATTACCTTTCTGCAAATTAATTACTTGAGTCGGGTTAAGACTGGATGATGTAGAAGAATGTCCAACCACATGTGCTTCCCCTGCATCTGGTTTATCAACCGTGAACCTTGCCACAGAAACAGAATTGCCAACATTTTCAACCTCTTCGTGCGAGCTCCTTTCGGGTGTCAATGAGGGGCATTCTAAATAGCCCGCTGGAGGTCGATACGCCTGTAAAAAACCAAGTAATCAATAAATCAATGAATCCATCTATAGTTGCTCTTGTCAGTAGCAGAAATCACAAATGCTCATAAATTAAACCCTGCCATACACACAAACACAGAATGTGTATTTATTTCATACATAAATATTGGCAGTGTGAAGTTGTTGGAAAACAACAACAGTAGAGGATTGTCCTCTTGATGATCTAGTTTGATGTTGACTAAGCTTCTTTGCGGATCTCAAGGAGGCATGGCGCGAACCCAAAGAAGTCCTTTTAGAATATGGAATCAAACGCTTTCTGCGGGAAGGAGAGCCTTCCCAGGAATCTGACTGAAAATTGTGCATTAGCTAACAACTAAAGCATTAGAAATATAATGAGAGTAGTTCAAAAGATAGCTTGGTCATTGTTATTTTGTTAATCTTTTTTATGTTGCTTACATTTAGTAACAAACAAAGTATATATACATTTACATTTTAGAGTACCAAGTCACAATAAGTTTCATTGTCTCTGTATTTGCCATTAGCAAAACATACAACAATAACAACCAAGTCTTTATCCCACTAAGTAGGGTCGGCTACATGGATTGAACGACGCTATAATGCTTTATATTTATTAAAAAAATGGAGACACAAATACAAAATTTCTATATATGGAGAGCAATGGCAGGCACTCAAATTGCCTCAACTCTCAATATGAATGCATCCTAATATGAAAACAATTGTTCTCTCAAACATCCATGGTATGCTTTGCTAGTGCTTATAGCTTATACCATCATTTTTTATTATACGATAAAGTGAGAAAAGTGAAAGAAAATGATGATGACTCAGGCGGTTAAATCAAGAAGCATTGTGGGCAAGCAAAGAAGGATATGGAATTAGTTTCCATGTGTAGGTATAAAAATCAATCTTCACCAATAACTAGGACACTTATATTTTTCAAAATATTTTCAAAATTGGATGCACAATCATTAATTTGGAAACACACAATTAAACAAACAATGTCACTAAGAGAGAGCTTTGGTTGATCACAATGTTTCATGTTGTTATTAAAACTTAAAAGTGAAAGCAAAGCAAAGCAATTAATACAACATGTAGAAAGAAGTGACTTTATATCATAGTTATAAGATTCTCTCGTTTAGCTTATGATTGTGTATCGAATTTCACATTGTACCA
This sequence comes from Lupinus angustifolius, assembly GCF_001865875.1. Taxonomy (NCBI): domain Eukaryota; kingdom Viridiplantae; phylum Streptophyta; class Magnoliopsida; order Fabales; family Fabaceae; genus Lupinus; species Lupinus angustifolius. Next base: position 12,655,214 of record NC_032020.1, read on the forward strand.
CGTATCATGTCATCATAAATGAACCTTATAATAATAATGTAAAAACTGACAAACACAGGTACCACACACCTTGTAACTATGGATAGATAAGATGCATGGCTTACTTGTTCATTGAGTGAAGCAGAATGGGAAGAATCCTCAACGACTTCAGCAACCTTCTCTTTTCTTTCCCTATTATTGTTAGTGTTGTTGCTGCTTGTTCCTTCTGTATTTTGTTCATTGTTTTTGGGTTCAGCTGCTTTTCCTCGCTTTCCCTTAGGCTGTATGGTAGGGTAACATAAGCAATAGAGAATTAAGAACATTTCTTTAAGATCAGAGTGGTAAGGTAAGAATAGTAGTTCATTATTTGGGAAAGATGTGATTTCTAACGCCTAGAATATTATAATTATAATGAGTAAAATAAACTACGTCTTACAAACCAAACAAAAATACTTCTTCAACTAAGATTATATATAAATAATGGACTTCTACATATAGTAAACATGGATTTAGAGTGTCCAAACTCAGCTCCAAAATTCTCAAATGGGATATCAAATATGCACTTAATCTTAGCCAATGAGAAGAGAAATAAGCTACATACTCTTTTAATTCTCAAATATTTACAATAATTTGATGTAGTAAAATTATTCAACCTTTTTCTTTGAATCGATGAGAACTCAACCAATGAGAAGAGAAATAAGCTACGTACTCTTTTAATTCTCAAATATTTACAATAATTTGATGTAGTAAAATTATTCAACCTTTTTCTTTGAATCGATGAGAACTCAACTATTATGGAGCTGATCTTGTTGCATGTATCAAAATAAATAATCTAATAATAACATCTAAGAGGACATAATAGTGTTACTTTAGTTATTTTCATAACCACAAAAAAATCATTTATATTTCCCATTTAAGTTTCTCCCTTGCAATTCCGGTCCGACCATATTAAACATGGTTAAACAATAACAACTTGGAAAGTAAATCGAATGATTCACTTAAAATTAAAAAAAAATAGAATACTACTATAACATCTTAATTTATTTCGATTCAAACAAATATGAAAAAATATTACTTCAATATAATTATATACAATTATTACTTATATAAAATTTCGAATTTATATATGATGATATAATATATATATATATATATATATATATATATAATTATTTATTATATTTAAAATCGATCAATCTAATTAAACGGTATCAATTAAAACTAATATGAAATGGATACCGTACAATTATATGCACCTAAAGTGAAATGGACCGGTGAAAATAAGAAGTGGATAATGTGATGCTGCATCCAAATTATGTTTTCTCCATTTCAAATACATAAAAATGTCTCCTTTTAAGTCAATTTCATTATTTATTAAGTGAGTCTTAAAACATAAAAAATGCAAGGATCACCATTTACACTTATAAAAGCCAAATCCGACCATGCAATTACCACAACATTCACTAATAAGAGAGAGCGAATAGTATGGCTTACGTGGTTGAAGAGTGAAGCATGCAAGGGAGAAACAGTTTTATTCTTTGGTGTAGTTGTTCTCCCCCTCTTCCTATTTGGCTGCATGGAAGGATATTTTGGATTGGTCAATAAAATAAATTTTAGTATCTAATAACAACATTTTTTGGAAAAGAGTCACTATAAGTGACGCATAGTACAAGACAAAACCAATATTATCATTTTCTCTAATATGAAAGAGACAAATATAACCACAAAAAAATCATTTATATTTCCCATTTAAGTTTCTCCCTTAGAATTCCGGTCCGACCATATTAAACATGGTTAAACAATAACAACTTGGAAAGTAAATCGAACGATTCATTTAAAAAAAAATACTATTATAATATCTTAATTTATTCCAATTCAAACAAATATGAAAAATATTACTTCAATATAATTATATACAATTATTAATTTACTTTATATACAATAAAATAATATTTTTACTGTAAAAGGTAAAAAAAGAACTCTCCTATTCTATATTGGAAAGGATCTGATTCCAAAAAAAGACATGTTATCCCATCACATTAGAAGAATATAAATTGAATTAGTTAATAGGAACTTATGATTACAAAATAGTCAAATGTCTTAAATAGAGTGAGAAAAGGCAAATAAAACAAAGATAGTAAATGAAACCATATTATGTCATATATATTTAACAAGGTTTTATGTTTAATACAAATTTCACCTTTTGTATGAGCTTAAAATCAACTATATATAAAATCAAATACACATTAGCAAATATAATCACAATTCTAAAATTCTATAAAAAAAGATGAGATATGCAATTTGTTCTGATCAGAAAAACAGAGGATATAAGGAGAAGAAATTCAAACAGGGGAGCACAATGCATAAACGGCACTAAATTCACAGATACATAAAATATTACAAAGGTTAAACCTCTTTGACATGGGATTCTGCAGTCAATTTCAATTTTTCCATAGTAGGCAAAATGATGAATAAACTCCACCAAACAATATACTATTCCTGCAAAAAATAGAGAACCCATTAATATTAACCTTATTAGACCCTTATTAACAAAACTAACTGACCCCAAAGAAACCTTAAAAACTGTTAAAAAACAATGCAATGCAATGCAATAGCAAATGCATAACACCATAGCTCTTGGAAAATGTTATGTATATATATAGAGAGGAGGATCCATTTATACTATTATTAAAAGAGCTTTTTCACTCACGTTGCTGATCTTTATCTTCATTAATTGTAAATTGTGATTTCATTTATTAATGTAATTTGATGCAAATAAGATTAGTATAGGGGAAAATTTTCTTACATTGTTTTAAATGTATTTCATTCATGACTTTTGTGTATATCTCTTTTTGATCAATATCTTATGAGGAGGGGGGAAAATTGACCCCAAGAGAATCAAAATCCTTTTCATAGTTATACTTCATCTTTTTCAAGTGATTTATTGGAGAAATTTCACTTGAAAAGTAGTTAGACCATGTGAAAGAAGAATTGTAATTCCTAACATCTAAAATGTTAAAATAACATATAGAGTTACATGAAGATTTAAATATGAAAGCTATTGCAGCATGTCTTGTAATCTGTCAAGAAAAGATTAAAAGATTAATCTTTATTGGGAAATATAAAAGATTAAAATAATATGTTTCAAACTTTGTTGGTATAAATTAAGTTTATTTTAAATAATAAATAAGGATAGGCCAAGTCAACACTTTTCCTTACGATCAAGACTTGGGTCTAATATTCTCTTGTGGGTAAATCGTCTACTTTTTTCTAATTTTTTTTTAAAAATATGTTCAAAATAGACTTGAGATTTAACAATTTTAACCCATTTATTTCATGAGTTAAACAAGTTAAGCTAAAAATATAATATAATTTAAATGGATAAACAATTAAAAGCTAAACTCTATTAATCTCACTGGTCAAACAAGTTAATATAATTTGCACATCTTATCAACATACTTAACAGTACAAGATATTTGGGAGTAAATTGTCAACTACATTACCAAAAATAACGATTTGAAAACATAGATCTTTCCTAATATTTGAGAATCCAATACTTGATAGAGATTGTAACATGTGTCCTTGAAATTTTATTAATAGTAAAATTTTAAATTATTTTCTTTATAAATTAACAAATCCACATTTACCCAACATTTTAATATTAGAGTGGATCTCAACTCATAATATGAACTATCCACGAAGAAACAAATTTTAAGACACTGGGGAGGAATTATTAGTTTTAAATAACCATTCATATATAGACTCTATGTAAATTTGACAAATAAATCATGTAATTACCATAAAAGAATTAGTAAAAGAATTAGGGCTCCTATCCCCACTAGAATCTTGCAAGATTCGTCATTTGATGGAAAGATCTAGAAAATAATAGTCAAGTTAATCGGTAAAAAATGTATGAGCTTCTCATTTCATGGTGAACCAACTTGAGATCCTTGATAAAATGATATGAAATTTGAAAATGAAGATTAAAAAAATAATTTCATTGTAATAATAGATATATAATTATATACCTGAAAATCTTGCAGGGCTCTCTGTGGGTGACAGTAACAATTTCTCTGATCGTAGATCTCTTTATCAACGATGATCACTTCTTGATGAAAAATGCAACTTATTAAAATTCTTATAAACTAGTCATGAAAAATGAAAGCTAAATAGAAATCGAAAATGCGGTCAAATTTTAAGTGGTGAAATTCACTTAAGACATATCAATTTTGCCTAGTGAGATCTTAAAAGGATTGAAAATTATTTTGAGATAAAGTGAGAGAAAACAAACCTCATATGAATTTGTGAATTTCTTTATATATATATATATATATATATATATATTGTTAAATTACTCGTAAACAACAAGGAAATTGTTGTAATTAAACTCACAATAGTAGCAACGAAAATGCGAACATTGATATTTGAAGGAAACTGACATCAAAATACAATAATTGATTGGAAGAAGAGAATAAGTAAATTTCAGAAATAAAAGTAATTAATATAATAATATTTTATACATACAAAAATAAAATAATAATGATCTAACACTCAAGATTAAAAAACATAGGAGTTAGAATTTTTCGTTGTTATTAATTTTAAATTATTTTTATGCAATGGCCAAATTTATCAATATTTAAAATTTAAGGAGTAAATAGAAAAAAAATAGTATGTGATAATTATTTGTAAAAGACATAAATTTTATAGAGTTTTTAAAAACTTTCCTCCTATTTTTTATAATAAATTAAAATTTGACAATAAAAGATGTTTTATAAAGAAAAGAAAATGGGTACTTTGAGAAACAGAATCTGTAACCCCCACATCGGGTGAGGTTACAAAAATAAAATGAGAAAGGTAGTTTCAAATGTAACAAGCATGCATTTCTTGGAAATCTTGTCATTTATGGTAGTTATGCACTTTGTTTTTGTTTTTTTCGAAGACAGAGAGAGAAAATAGGTACAGTGGAAGATCCAAGCACAAACTTCTAGAGTATGAGTGACAAATATATTTATGTGTGCATTAGAAGTGTAATCCATAGGACAATTAAGATGAGTGACTAATGAATGTGTTAAATGAATTTGGATTATACTTAAAGATGAAAAATCATTCAAAAATCCATATAAATATGTTGAATCAAATTTTAAATTATATAATTCATTCCTATATAAAGTTAACGAATGTCTTTCAATTCATTCATAAATCTATTTTATTGGATTGGATAGATATCAAAATCATTTGATTTTTTTTTAACTTGAACACAATTATTTGTGTTTTTGGAAGAATTAGATATTCCCCCAAATAGATATATCTATTAAACTAATGGATAAGTTAGAATTCATCCAATACTAAAACTACTAAATAGATTATATCCATTTAAATCTTATTTATAGTTTGAAAATAATCTTGAAATTAATTATATTATGTTACAATATTATGTTTTATGTTTTGTACAAAGAATATTGACTTTGATCTTTCAATATATTCTTTTTTAAAAATTTCAAAAAATTAAATTATTTTTTCTATTATTATTATTCAACATTTAATGGCACTTAATATTATATTTTTCTACAAAACAAACTACATATCCCCCCATAAGAAAGGTGATATGTGTCACTCATAATTCTAATGATACTACATTATTATACATTCAAATTAAGTTACAGTAATTATTAATAACAATGTAGTATATTATTTCTTAAACTATGTATATAACCTTAAAAATTAAAAATAATAATAGAACAAACGAGTAATATTTAGCACACTATGTGTATTATTATTGTTAAATATATATAAATATCATTAAATTAAATATATTATGGCATTTAATATAAAAAACTTACTAATGTATATTAAATACAAAATATTAATGACCTCATAACATTAATTATCAAATTTAACTGTTAATAAATCTTTATATTATTATTACATATGTAATAATGTTATTATAAAGTAATTGAGAAAAAAATGTATGCAGTAATAGTGTATAAATTTTATACATTCTCATTGTATTATTTATCATTTATGTTTATTCATTATTAACTTTTAAAAAATACACATGAATAGTAATCTGGGAGTATCTATAAATCTTTACACTGACATTACATAAATATTACGATCAAAGAAACTTTCAATTACACTTCTTATGAGAGACATATACATAATTCATACCAATAGGGTGAGGATTTCACCCGTTACACAAAAAATTAAATTCCAATCAATAATGACTCTATCTTCTAACTTCTTATTCATGGAAGTTGAACTTTTTAATATTTTCTTCAAGTAGGAGATCAAAAATGCAAATATATTCCATTGTATTAGGAAAAAAAGTTGATATCTTATGAAAGAAGCGTCTAGCCACTCAAATAAATTATGTTTACTAGTAAGTAAGAAAATGATATATCCCCATATGAAATAAGTCTACAAATCCTATTATAAGTACAAAAAATTGACATATGTCACAACAATTTGTATATTAATAATTAGTTACAAGTGATACATATAATATTTTAGTATAAAGGATAATTTGTATAATAAATTTTGTAAAATGATATATCGTCACTCTTACAAGCAATAATGCACCAAGGTCGGACCTATGATTTTTAGACCAATGCAATAATGAAATAAGGGGCCCTAAATTTATCAAAAACTTCTTTTTATAAATAAAAAAAGACGTATATCTGTATTCAATCAAAACAAGCCCAAATCCAATTTATTGCAATTGCTCTTCAAATTGGCCCAAAATGGATTTGTTGTGCATACACTTTTCACAATTGTTATAAAAATAATAAGAATTAGAGACAACGTCACCCATGTGCTTGTTCAAAATGAAAATGCTAAACATTTAGTTAATAGATGGTTTAGTGAAAATAAATGAAAAAGGAACTTATATGATGGATTTTACATATGATGAAAAAGTCTGCCTGAAATGAACGAGACTCACAACAAAGACATATCGATCTTTGTGACATATTAAGCTTGTAAATAATTAATATTGCACTATAAAACAATTGTCTCATATGAAACATTAGTGTCGCCTATGAGTGTTGGTTCAACTGGTACATGCTTGATTCCCCTTAAGCAATATCTCGGGTTCGAGTTTTTTGGAAGGAAAAATATGTTTTGGGAGAGTTAGCCCCACATACTTATAGATATTCCCAGCTCAGACATGATTATTTACAATGTGAGGATATATGAGAAGCCAAAAAAATATTAGTGCGGCTTAGCTCAGGTGTGTGCAAAAAGATAAGTGTTTATAGAATTATCCTTAAATATTTTAAGCCATTTTAATAGATTTACCACATCAACTTGGGTTACCTTTTTTACAGGGTTGGTTTTCTCCTAGCAAATTGTGTGAATGGTGAAATGGGATATGTAACTCCATAATTTGGATAGTAAAATATAAAGGGAAACTTATCTATTAAAAAGATTCTCATTCTATTAAGCTTTTCCTGATGTAGAATATTAACACCTCAATATGAGAAAAAACAAAATAAATAATTATTAAATTAATTTTACATTATAAATTGGACTTCATATAAAGAGGTTAAGTCTCAAACATATAAATGTCTCCTTAACAAATTACAAGATAAAAAAAATAGCAAATAACAATCAGCTATCATCTACAATGGTTGCTTGACTATGGTTCTTCAACCTGATACTCAATCATTTCTTAGAAGACCCTAGAAATATCAAAACCCAAGCATAGTGAGATTAAAATATCATTAACACTATAATGACAAAAGATTAGAAAATAGGACATTGCTAAGTCGTGCCAAGTATAGAAAGTCTCTATAAAAATGTAAAAGGTAGATAATAATAATCTTACTAAACTCTATAATTTAATTATCTACTCATAACTTAAATATAAATCAGATGACTATAATTCAAACATATCATAACACTTAAATCAATTTGCATATAATGTCAATCGTCTCGAATCCTCAGTCCATGACTAAAATTTTGCACACAACTTGTCTGCTAGAGGTGTCTATCCCTCACCCGGTGCCACGAGTTCATAGAAATGTTTTATCTCGTTTCCGGTAATAAGTCTGTCTTCATGCTTCTCATACTTCTTTTGTTTGTGCCCAATCCAATCAAAAAACAATAAGGTCCCTCAACAATCAACGTAATTGAGTAATAAACTTCTTTAACAATTAACAATCAATCAAAAGAATTAGGTCATAACCTCAAAATTGACCAATCCACATAACTAGATCATAGATTCCCTCAAAGACCAACCCTAGTTATTAAATATAACATGATATATATACATGCATCACTCTGAAATATTTTCATATGCATAGGTGAACAGTAAAGCACTAAATCAACATCCACAAATATAACCTTATATATAAATGCTTATATAAATTAATATAACCTTTTGTGTTTCTCCAAATATGCATAAATTTTATTATAACCCAAACATTATATACCTACTTTCTTTGGCATCAAAACTCTAGACATACATCAACAATTATAATAAAAGTATTATTAATCTTATACAATCATGTATTATAGTAAGTTAGGGTGCACCGTGAGGTAGGATGTACCGTAAGCGAGGATGCACCATAAGCATGGGTGGACCGTAAGTGATGATGCACTATAAGTGAGGGGGTACTGTAAGTGAGGGTGCAAGATAAGGTAGGGTGCACCGTAAGGGAGGGGTACATAAGGTAGGATGCATTGTAAGGTAGGGCGTACCATAAGAGAGGGTGCACCGTAAGGTTGGATGCACAATAGACGAGGGTGCACCGTAATATAGAGAACACCTTAAGCGAGGATGCACTGTAATGTAGGATGCACCGTAAGCGAGGTTGCACACTAAGATAGGGCGCATGGCGAGGGCGTACTGTAAGTGAGGGTGCACCGTTAGTGATGGTGCACTGTAAGCGCAGGTGAACCATAAAGGGAGGGGGACACTTGAGAGAAAAATCCAAAAAATGTCCATACCATTTTTTTCTTTCCTAACAGACCCGAAGTCCCTCTAAACATCACCTTCCACACACAAAACCTCTCATCCATAACAACCTCAAAATTTCTCATCCACACTAACCTCAGAATCTCAATACACAATAATCAAAAAATTCATTCATCAATCATTTTTTACCTTCAACCTTATCTTTCACACAACAATCCAAAATCATCCCACCAAAAATCATAATCATCATCTAACAATGCAAAGAATCGTATAATACCATGGAGCCTTGGGAATAATTGTTGAGTCATTGGAATCACACAGTTCCCACGTGCATACATGGATGTGTTAAGTTGGTCTAGACATTCTCTCCGGTTGTGGGTCTTCATTCCTAATTAATAGGTGTTCATCCATTTGTATAGGTAAGTTCAATTTCTTACATGTATCTAATTTTTTATTCATCACCGCTACTCTTTTTCATCTATATGTATAATAAAACTTGACAATGATAAGTTATATAAATAAAACTTGATAATAATAAGTCATATAATTAATGTGTTTGTAAAAATATTAAAATCACATTACCATAATTTTAAGATATGAGATGCGATATCAGACGTAAGGAGAAGCGATCGTTGTGCAACATTGGCCACACGCAATCAAACAAAGGCATAGAATAAATAGAAGAGAAGAAACATGAGAATTTGTTAATAGGTTTCGGCCAATTGTGCCTACATCCCCAGGAGCGCTGAGCGGCTACCAAGATATTATTAGAGAATAAGGATTACAAACCTAGCACACCCATGAGCCCACGTGTCCATGAGATGTTTCTATTAAATGTTTATATCTGGTGCACATTACAACAAGGGACTTGAGTCTAATATATAATATTAATATTTTATTCTATTCTATATAATAACTATTTCAAAGGGATTATCTTATATTGAAAACGAATCTCTTAGGGACATGAAAAACACATTAATCTCCATTACATCAATGGTTTCATTTTCTTGCAACAACGAAATTACCATGCAGTGTACCTCTTAAAATGGCTAAGGGCAACAACTAAATTGATCTCGACATTTCAAGTAATCCTTTTCAGTTTTCATGCTCTATTAAATGCAAAATGAAAATTAACAACTCAATCCAAACACCATCTTTCCAGCCAGCTCGACGTAGGACTGCAAATTCATACGAACACGAGTTCAACGCCAATTAGCTCCTCCTATAGAACATAAATGGAAACAAATGAGTCTTAGAATATAATTAATCAATGAAAAACATAAACTCAGAAACATTCAAAACATATAACTCAGTAAGAAAACAATCCTAAAATCACTTACCATAGATAAAGCAGACAAAGGGACAAGAAAAGGCTAAACTAAAGCAAATCATCCCACTAGCGAGCAATTAAGAAAGCGGTCCGCTTTAGATTCGGAATCTGCAATAGTTTCGTCTATCCTGGCAGACTCATCCCTTGCTGCAGCCAACTTCTCCTTGCAATCAGCCACTTCAGCACAAGCTGCTTTGAGCAGTATTGCCAATCTGTCTTTATCTATTTCCTTTTCTTTCAGTTCTTTCTCCGTGTTTTCTACCTTTTGTCTACTAAATTCTCTTTTCTCTTTTAGCATGCTAGTCTGTTTGAGGACCTCTCTTGCCTGAAGTATCTCTACCAGTCTCTGGTGAAGCCACTCAACATCTACATTTTTATTCTTCATATCATCCAAAAGAAGAATAATATCTTGTAAATGATCTTCATTGGTCTCACTGATTTTTTTTTCTTGCAAATCGATGATAATGTTGCATATCATCTCCAGCAACTTCGAACGGTATTTAGTTGTCACTACCGTACAGTTTTTAAATATGTCTCCATGTTTACTGATAATTTGCTTTACTATGGGCATCAATACAAGCTTCACTTGATATTTATCAACCATGTCCTGTGCTAAGCCCTGCACAGCCGAATTAACCTCATTACCTTTCTGCAAATTAATTACTTGGGTCGGGTTAAGACTGGATGATGTAGACGAATGTCCAACCACATGTGCTTCCCCTGCATCTGGTTTATCAATCGTGAACCTCGTCGCAGAAGCAGAATTGCCAACATTTTCAACCTCTTCGTTCGAGCTCCTTTCGGGTGTCAATGATGGGCATTCTAAATAGCCTGCTGGAGGTCGATACGCCTGTACAAAATCAAGTAATCAATAAATCAATGAATCCATCTATAGTTGCTCTTGTCAGTAGCAGAAATCACAAATGCTCATAAACTAAACCCTGCCATACACACAAACACAAAATATGTATTTATTTCATACATAAATATTGGCAGTGTGAAGTTGTTGGAAAACATCAACAGTAGAGGATTGTCCTCTTAATGATCTAGTTTGATGTTGACTAAGCTTCTTTGCGGATCTCAAGGAGGCACGGCGTGAACGCGAAGATGTCCTTCTAGAATATGGAATCAAACGCTTTCTGCGGGAAGGAGAGCCTTCCCAAGAATCTGACTGAAAATTGTGCATTAGCCAACAAGTAAAACATTAGAAATATAATGAGAGTAGTTCAAAAGATAGCTGGGTCATTGTTATTTTGTTAATCTTTTTTATGTTGCTTACATTTCCTAACAAACAAAGTATATATACATTTACATTTTAGAGTACCAAGTCACAGTAAATTTCATTGTCTCTGTATTTGCCATTACCAAAACATACAACAACAACAACAACCAAATTTTTAACCCACTGAGTAGGGTCGGCTACATTTATTTATTAAAAAAGTGGAGACACAAATACAAAATTTCTATATATGGAGAGCAACGGCAGGCACTCAAATTGCCTCAACTCTCAATATGAATGCATCCTAATATGAAAGCAATTGTTCTCTCAAACATCCATGGTATGCTTTGCTAGTGCTTATAGCTTATACCATCATTTTTTATTATACGATAAAGTGAGAAAAGTGTAAGAAATTGATCATGACTCAAGCGGTTAAATCAAGAAGCATTGTGGGCAAGCAAAGAAGGATATGGAATTAGTTTCCAGGTGTAGGTATAAAAATCAATCTTCACCAATAACTAGGACACTTATATTTTTCAAAATATTTTCAAAATTGGATGCACTAAGAGAGAGCTTTGGTTGATCACAATGTTTCATGTTGTTATTAAAACTTAAAAGTGAAAGCAAAGCAAAGCAATTAATACAACATGTAGAAAGAAGTGACTTTATATCATAGTTATAAGATTCTCTCGTTTAGCTTATGATTGTGTATCGAATTTCACATTGTACCACGTATCATGTCATCATAAATGAACCTTATAATAATAATGTAAAAACTGACAAACACAGGTACCACACACCTTGTAACTATGGATAGATAAGATGCATGGCTTACTTGTTCATTGAGTGAAGCAGAATGGGAAGAATCCTCAGCTACTTCAGCAACCTTCTCTTTTCTTTCCCTATTATTGTTAGTGTTGTTGCTGCTTGTTCCTTCTGTATTTTGTTCATTGTTTTTGGGTTCAGCTGCTTTTCCTCGCTTTCCCTTGGGCTGCATGGTACGGTAACAGAAGCAATAGAGAATTAAGAACATTTCTTTAAGATCAGAGTGGTAAGGTAACAATAGTATTTCATTATTTGTGAAAGTGATGTGATTTCTAACGCCTAGAATGTTATAATTATAATGAGTAAAATAAACTACTACTTACAAACCAAACAAAAATACTTCTTCAACTAAGATTATATATAAATAATGGACTTCTACATATAGTAAACATGGATTTAGAGTGTCCAAACTCAGCTCCAAAATTGTCAAATGGGATGCCAAATATGCACTTAATGTTAGTCAATGAGAAGAGAAATAAGCTACGTACTCTTTTAATTCTCAAATATTTACAATAATTTGATGTAGTAAAATTATTCAACCTTTTTCTTTGAATCGATGAGAACTCAACTATTATGGAGCTGATCTTGTTGCATGTATCAAAATAAATAATCTAATAATAACATCTAAGAGGACATAATAGTGTTACTTTAGTTATTTTCATAACCACAAAAAAATCATTTATATTTCCCATTTAAGTTTCTCCCTTGCAATTCCGGTCCGACCATATTAAACATGGTTAAACAATAACAACTTGGAAAGTAAATCGAATGATTCACTTAAAATTAAAAAAAAATAGAATACTACTATAACATCTTAATTTATTTCGATTCAAACAAATATGAAAAAATATTACTTCAATATAATTATATACAATTATTACTTATATAAAATTTCGAATTTATATATGATGATATAATATATATATATATATATATATATATATATAA
>NC_032020.1:12668531-12769922 GCF_001865875.1 Lupinus angustifolius
GTTAAACGGTATCAATTAAAACTAATATGAAACTTCTTCTAATATGTTCTATCCACAACATTGCTTCTAATAACACCCACATCAACCCAACAATTATATGCACCTAAAGTGAAATGGACCGGTGAAAATAAGAAGTGGATAATGTGATGCTGCATCCAAATTATGTTTTCTGCATTTCAAATACATAAAAATGTCTCCTTTTAAGTCAATTTCATTATTTATTAAGTGAGTCTTAAAACATAAAAAATGCAAGGATCACCATTTACACTTATAAAAGCCAAATCCGACCATGCAATTACCACAACATTCACTAATAAGAGAGAGCGAATAGTATGGCTTACGTGGTTGAAGAGTGAAGCATGCAAGGGAGAAACAGTTTTACTCTTTGGTGTAGTTGTTCTCCCCCTCTTCCTATTTGGCTGCATGGAAGGATATTTTGGATTGGTCAATAAATAAAAAATTAGTATCTAATAACAACATTTTTTGGAAAAAAGTCACTATAATTGACGCATAGTACAAGACAAAACCAACATTATCATTTTCTCTAATACGTAAGAGACAAATACTAAATAAAATAAAATAAAAAAACATGATATAATATTTATATCCTTTTATATAAAATAAAATAATATTTTTACTGTAAAAGGTAAAAAAAGAACTCTCCTATCCTATATTGGAAAGAATCTGATTCCAAAAAAAGACATGTTATCTCATCACATTAGAAGAATATAAATTGAATTACTTAATAGGAACTTATGATTACAAAAATAGTCACAATGTCGAGAAAAGGCAAATAAAACAAAGATAGTAAATGTAACCATATTATGACATATATATTTAACAAGGTTTTATGTTCATTATCAATTGTTTAATACAAATTTCATCTTTTGTATGAGCTTAAAATAAACTATATATAATATCAAATACACATTAGCAAATATAATCACAATTCTAAAATTCTATAAAAAAGATAAGATATACAATTTGTTCTGATCAGAAAAAACAGAGGATATAAGGAAAAGAAATTCAAACTGGAGAGCACAATGCATAAAGGGCACTAAATTCACAGATACATAAAATATTACAAAGGCTTAAAAAATAAACCTCTTTGACATGGGATTCTGCAGCCAATTTCAATTTTTCCATAGTAGGCAAAATGATGAATAAACTCAACCAAACAATATATTAATCCTGCAAAAAATAGAGTAGCCATTAATATTAACCTTATTAGACCCTTATTAACAAAACTAACGGACCACAAAGAAACCTTAAAAACAGTTAAAAAAACATTGCAATAGCAAATGCATAACACCAAAGCTCTTGGAAAATGTTATGTGTGTATATATAGAGAGAGGAGGGATCCATTTATACTATTATTAAAAGAGTTTTTTCACTCACGTAGCTGATCTTTATCTTCATTAATTGTTAATTGTGATTTCATTTATTTATGTAATGTGATGCAAATAAGATTAGTATAGGGAAAAAAAATTACATTGTTTTAAATGAATTTCATTCATGACTTTTGTGTATATCTCTTTTTGATCAATATCTTATGAGGAGGGGGGAAATTGACCCAAGAGAATCAAAATCCTTGTCATAGTTATACTTCATCTTTTTCAAGTGATTTATTGGAGAAATTTCACTTGAAAAGTAGTTAGACCATGTGAAAGAAGAATTGTAATTCCTAACATCTAAAATGTTCAAATAACATATAGAGTTACATGAAGATTTAAATATGAAAGCTATTGCAGCATGTCTTGTAATCTGTCAAGAAAAGATTAAAAGATTAATCTTTATTGGGAAATATAAAAGATTAAAATAATATGTTTCAAACATGTTGGTATAAATTAAGTTTATTTTAAATAACAAATAATGATAGGCCAAGTCAACACTTTTCCTTAATATCAAGAACATGGGTTTAATAGTCTCTTGTGGGTAAATCTTCTACTTTTTTATAATATTTTTTTAAAAATGTACAAAATTGACTTGAGATTTAACAATTTTAACCCATTTATTTCATGGGTTAAACGAGTTAAGCTAAAAATATAATATAATTTAAACGGATAAACAATAAAAAGCTAAACTCTATTAATCTCACTAATCAAACAAGTTAATATAATTTGCACATCTTATCAACCATACCCTAATAGTACAAGATATTTAGGAGCAAAATGTCAACTACATTACCAAAAATAACAATTTGAAAACATATATCCTTTCTAATATTTGAGAATCCAATACTTGATGGAGATTGTAACATGTGTCCTTGAAATTTTTTTAATAGTAAAATTTTAAATTATTTTCTTTACAAATTAAAAAATCCACATTTACCCAACATTTTAAATTAGAGAGGATCTTAACTCATAATATGAACTATCCACGATGAAACAATTTTTAAGACACGAGGAAGGAATTAAAAGCTTTAAATAACCATTCATATATAGACTCTATGTAAATTTGACAAATAAATCATGTAATTACCATAAAAGAATTAGTAAAAGAATTAAGGCTCCTATCCCGACTAGAATCTTGCAAGATTCGTCATTTGATGTAAAAATCTAGAAAATAATAGTCAAGTTAATCGGTAAAAAATGTATGAGCTTCTCATTTCATGGTGAACCAACTTGAGATCATTGATAAAATGACATGCAATATGAAAATGAAGATTAAAAAAATAATTTAATTGTAAAAATAGATAAATAATTATTATACCTTGAAATCTTGCAGGGCTCTCTATGAGTGACAATAACAATTTCTTTGATCGCAGACCTCTTTATCAATGATGATCACTTCTTGAGAAAAAATGCAACTTATTAAAATTCTTATAAACTAGTAATGAAAAATGAAAGCCAAACAGAAATCGAAAATGCAGTCAAATTTTAAGTGGTGAAATTCACAAGACAGATCAAATTTGCCTGGTGAGATCTTAAAAGGGTTGAATATTATTTTGAGATAAAGTGAGAGAAAAAAACCTCATATGAATTTGTGAATTTCTTATGCTTTCTTGACTTCCTAAAGCTTTTATAAACCCAAGGAAGGGGCAATTTTTTCAATAAACAATGTATATATATCATGACAACTGATGTTTTTTTAGGGGAAAATGCATAAAGCCCCGTAAACTTTATGTCTTTTGTGAGGTAGTAATTATAAACTATTTTCTCTTCCTAATGGTCCATTAAAATTTATCAATCACTGAAATTGGTCATTATATATATATTGTTAAATTACTTGTAAACAACAAGGAAATTGTTTAAATTAAACTCACAATAATAGCAATGAAATAGCGAATATTGATATTTGAAGGAAACTAACATCAAAATACAATAATTGTTTGGAAGATGAGAATGAGTAAATTTCAGAAATAAAAGTAATTAATATAATAATATTTTATACATACAAAAAGAAAATAATAATGATCTAACACTCTAGATTAAAAAACAATGTGTTAGAATTTTTCGTTGTTATTAATTTTAAATTATTTTTATGCAATGGCCAAATTTATCAATATTTAAAATTTAAGGAGTAAATAGGAAAAAATAGTATGTGATAATTATTTGTTAAAGACATAAATTTTATAGAGTTTTTAAAGACGTTCCCCTATTTTTTATAATAAATTAAAATTTGGCAATAAAATATGTTTTATAAAGAAAAGAAAATGGGTACTTTGAGAAACAGAATCTGTAACCCCCAAATTGGGTGAGGTCACAAACATAAAATGAGGAAGGTAGTTTCAAATGTAACAAGCATGTATTTCTCGGAAATCTTGTCGTTTATGGTAGTTCTGCATTTTGTTTTTGTTTTTTTCGAAGACAGAGAGAAAATAGGTACAGTGGAAGATCCAAACACAAACTTCTAGACTATGAGTGACAAATATATTTATATGTGCATTAGAAGTGTAATATTATATTTATGTGTGCATTAGAAGTGTAATCCATAGGACAATTAAGATGAGTGACTAATGAATGGGTTAAATGAATTTGGATTATACTAATTGATGAAAAATCATTCACCAATCCAATAAATATGTTGAATCAAATTTTAAATTATATAATTCATTCATATCTAAAGTTAACAAATCTCTTTCAATTCATTCATAAATCTATTTTATAGGATTGGATAGATATCAAAATCATTTGATTATTTTTAACTAGAACACAATCACTTTTGAGAAAATCATCAATTTAAAAATCAAATTTTCAATAAAGTATTTAATATAAAACACTTTTTAGAACATAAATAATTAAAAAAACATTTTATTTAAATATGTTATGTATTTAAGAACATTTTTATTATTGATCACATCCACATATCTTACCATTGTCATTGTCTCATTATCGCTTGAGCAAATTCTACTAAGAATATAGTTCTATGTAAGAATTTTATTCAATAAAGATCAAGGTGAAAGTGAGAATGAGAAATGCCTACAATAAATATAAAGTTGAGATAATAAAGAAAATTGAAAAACAACGAACATTTATGGATATTTGTTTTTTTTGGAAGAATTAGATATTCTCCCAAATAGATATATCTATTAAACTAATGGATAAATTGAAATTCATCCATTCGTCATTTGATGTAAAAATCTAGAAAATAATAGTCAAGTTAATCTGTAAAAAATGTATGAGCTTCTCATTTCATGGTGAACCAACTTGAGATCATTGATAAAATGACATGCAATATGAAATGAAGATTAAAAAATAATTTAATTGCAAAAATAGATAAATAATTATTATACCTTGAAATCTTGCAGGGCTCTCTGTGAGTGACAGTAACAATTTCTTTGATCATATACCTCTTTATCAACGATGATCACTTCTTGAGGAAAAATGCAACTTATTAAAATTCTTATAAACTAGTCATGAAAAATGAAAGCTAAATAGAAATCGAAAATGCGGTCAAATTTTAAGTGGTGAAATTCACTTAAGACAGATCAAATTTGCCTGGTGAGATCTTAAAAGGGTTGAAAATTATTTTGAGATAAAGTGAGAGAAAACAAACCTCATATGAATTTGTGAATTTCTTATGCTTTCTTGACTTCCTAAAGCTTTTATATATATATATATATATATATATATATTGTTAAATTACTCGTAAACAAGGAAATTGTTGTAATTAAACTCATAATAGTAGCAATGAAATAGCGAACATTGATATATGTAGGAAACTGCCATCAAAGTACAATAATTGTTTGGAAGAAGAGAATAAGTAAATTTCAGAAATAAAAGTAATTAATATCATAATATTTTATACATTCAAAAAAAAATGATCTAACACTCGAGATTAAAAAACATATGAGTTAGAATTTTCGTTGTTATTAATTTTAAATTATTTTTATACAATGGCCAAATTTATCAATATTTAAAATTTAAGGAGTAAATAGGAAAAAATAGTATGTGATAATTATTTGTTAAAGACATAAATTTTATAGAGTTTTTAAAGACGTTCCCCTATTTTTTATAATAAATTAAAATTTGGCAATAAAATATGTTTTATAAAGAAAAGAAAATGGGTACTTTGAGAAACAGAATATGTAATCCCCACATCGGGTGAGGTCACAAACATAAAATGAGGAAGGTAGTTTCAAATGTAACAAGCATGCATTTCTCGGAAATCTTGTTGTTTATGGTAGTTCTGCATTTTGTTTTTGTTTTTTCCGAAGACAGAGAGAGAAAATAGGTACAATGGAAGATCCAAACACAAACTTCTAGACTATGAGTGACAAATATATTTATGTGTGCATTAGAAATGTAATCCGTAGGACAATTAAGATGAGTGACTAATGAATGGGTTAAATGAATTTGGATTATACTAATTGATGAAAAATCATTCACCAATCCAATAAATATGTTGAATCAAATTTTAAATTATATAATTCATTCATATCTAAAGTTAACGAATGTCTTTCAATTCATTCATAAATCTACTTTATTGGATTGGATAGATATCAAAATCATTTGATTATTTTTAACCGGAACACAATCACTTTTGAGAAAATCATCATTTTAAAAATCAAATTTTCAATAAAGCATTTAAAATAAAACACTTTTTAGAACATAAATAATTTAAAAAAAACATTTTATTTAAATATGTTATGTATTTAAAACATTTTTATTATTGATCACATCCACATATTTTACCATTGTCTCATTATCGCTTGAGCAAATTCTACTAAGAATATAGTTCTATGTAAGAATTTTATTCAATAAAGATCAAGGTGAAAGTGAGAATGAGAAATGCCTACAATAAATATAAATTTGAGATAATAAAGAAAATTGAAAAACAACGAACATTTATGGATATTTTCTTTTTGGAAGAATTAGATATTATCCTAAATAGATATATCTATTAAACTAATGGATAAGTTGGAATTCATTCATTATTAAAACTACTAAATATATTATATCCATTTAAATCTTATTTATAGTTTGAAAATACTCTTGAGATTAATTATATTATGTTACAAAATTATGTTTTATGTTTTGTACAAAGAACATTGACTTTGATCTTTCAATATATTCATTCTTGAAAATTTCAAAAAATTAAATTATTTTTTCTATTATTATTATTCAACATTTAATGGCACTTAATATTATATTTTTCTACAAATAAACTACACATATTTTCCCTACCTCATAAGAAAGGTGATATGTGTCACTCATAATTCTAATGATACTACATTATTACACATTCAAATTAAGTTACTATAATTATTAATAACAATGTAGTATATTATTTCTTAAACTATGTATATAACCTTAAAAATAAAAAATAATAATAGAACAGACGAGTAATATTTAGCGACACTATATGTATTATTATTGTTAAATATTATCATTAAATTAAATATATTATGACATTTAATATAAAAAAACTTACTAATGTATATTAAATACAAAATATTAATGACATCATAACATTAATTATCAAATTTAACTGTTAATAAATCTTTATATTATTACATATGTAATAATGTTATTATAAGTAATTGAGAAAAAATGTATGTAGTAATAGTGTATGAATTTTATACACTTTCACTGTATTATTTATCATTTATATTTATTCATTACTAACTTTAAAAAAATACAAATGAGTAGTAAAGTGAGAGTATCTATAAATTTATCTTTACACTGACATTACATAAATATTACGCTCAAAGTAACTTTCAATTACACTTCTTATGAGGGGCATCTGCATAATTCACACTAATAGGGTGAGGATTTCCCAAGTTACACAAAAAATTAAATTCCAATGGATAATGACTTTATCTTCGTACCTTCTTATTCATGGAAGTTGAACTTTTTAATATTTTCTTCAAGTAGGAGATAAAAAATGCAAATATATTCCTTTGTATTAAGAAAAAAGTTGATATCTTATGAAAGAAGCGTCTAGCCACTCAGATAATCTATGTTTACTAGTAAGTAAGAAAATGATATATATCCTCATATGAAATAAGTCTACAAATCTTTTTATAAGTATAAGAAATTGACATATTTCATAACAATTTTCTTATTAATAATTAGTTACAAGTGATACATATAACATTTTAGTACAAAGGATAATTTGTATAATAAATTTTATAAAATGATATATCATTACTTTTACAAGAAATGATGCACCAAGGTTGGACCTATGATTTTTAGACCAATGCAATAATGAAATAAAGGGCCCCTAAATATATCAAAAACTTCCTTTTATTAATAAAAAAATCAATAAGAAGTATATCTATATCAAATCAAAACAAGCCCAAAATCCAATTTATTGCAATTGCTCTTCAAATTGGCCCCAAATGGATTTGTTGTGCATACACTTTTCACAATTGTTATAAAAATAATAAGAATTAGAGACAACGTCACCCATGTGCTTGTTCAAAATGAAAATGCTAAACATTTAGTTAATAGATGGTTTAGTGAAAATAAATGAAAAAGGAACTTATATGATGGATTTTACATATGATGAAAAAGTCTGCCTGAAATGAACGAGACTCACAACAAAGACATATCGATCTTGTTGACATATTAAGCTTGTAAATAATTAATATTACACTATAAAACAATTGTCTCATATGAAACAATATCATCTATCAATAAGTGTTGGTTCAAGTGATACATGTTTGATTCCCTTTAAGCAATATCTCGGGTTCGAGTTTTATGGAAGAAAAAAATATTTGTTGGGAGAGTTAGCCCCACATACCTATAGATATTTTCAGCTTAGACATGATTGTTTATGGTGCAATGATACATATGAGAAACCAAAAAAATATTAGTGTCTCCTTAACTCAGGTGTGTGCAAAAAGATAAGAGTGTTAGAATTATCCTTGAATATTTTAAGCCATTTAATAGATTAACCACATCAACTTGAGTTACTTTTTTAGAGGGTTGGTTTTCTGCTAGCAAATTGTGTGAATGGTGAAATGGGATATGTAACACCATAATTTGGATAGTAAAATACAAGGAGAAACCTATCTATTAAAAAGATTCTCATTCTATTCAACTTTTTCTTAATGTAGAATAATAACACCTCAATATAAGAAAAAATAAAATAAATAATTATTAAATTAATTCAACATCATAAATTGGACTTCATATAAAGAGGTTAAGAATAAAGTCTTCAAATACCATTACATATAAGTGTCTCCTTAACAAATCACAAGATAAAAAAATAGCAAATAACAATCCGCTATCATCTACAATGGTTGTTTGACTGTGGTTCTTCCACCTGGTACTCAATCAATTCTTAGAAGACCCTAGAAATATCAAAACACAAGCATAGTGAGATTAAAATCTCATTAACACTATAATGACAAAAGATTAGAAAATATGACATTGCTAAGTCGTACCAAGTACAGAAAGTCTCCATAAAAATGTAAAAGGTAAATAATAATAATCTTACTCAACTCTATAATTTAGTTATCTACTCATAACTTAATTATAAATCAGAGGACTATAATTCAAACATATCATAACACTTAAATCAATTTACATATAATGTCAATCGTCTCGAATCCTCAGTCTATGATTAAAATTTTGTACACAACATGTCTGCTAGAGGTGTCTGCCCCTCCCTGGTGCCCCGAGTTTATAGAAATGTCTTATCTCGTTTCCGGTAATAAGTTTGTCTTCATGCGACTCAGAATTCTTTTGCTTGTGCCCAAGCCAATCGACAAACCATAAGGTCCCCTAACAATCAACATAATTGGGTAATAAACCTCTTTAACAATTAACAATCAATCAAAATAATTAGGTAATAACTTCAAAAGTGAACAATCCACATAACTAGATTATAGATCCCCTCAAAGACCAACCATAGTTATTAAATATAACATAATATATATACATGCATCACTCTGAAAGATTTTCATATGCATAGGTGAACACTAAAGTACTAAATCAACATCCACAAATATAACCTTATATACATTAATATGCATATACTTATATAAATTAATATAACCTTTTGTGTTTCTCCAAATATATATACATCTTATTATAACCCAAACAATATATACGTACTTTCTTTTGCATCAAAACTCTAGACATACATCAACAGTTATAATAAAAGTATTATTAATCCTATCAAATCATGTATTATAGTAAGGTAGGGTGCGCCGTGAGGTAGGAAGCACCATAAGCATGGGTGGACGACCGTAAGTGATGATGCACTATAAGTGAGGGGGTACTGTAAGCGAGGGTGCAACATAAGGTAGGGTGCACCACAAGGTAAGGCGCATCATAAAAGAGGGTGCACCATAAGGTAGGATGCACCATAGACAAGGGTGCACCGTAAGATAGGGAACACCTTAAGCAAGGGTGAACTATAATGTAGGATGCACCATAAGCGAGGGTGCACACTAAGGTAGGGCGCACTAGCGAGGGTGTACTGTAAGCGAGTCTACATCGTAAGCGAGGGTGCACTATAAGTGCGGCTGAACCGTAAAGTAGGGTGCACAGTAAAGTAGGGTAGACCGTAAAGTAAGGTGGGTTGCTCCGTAAGGGAGGGTGCATCGTAAGGTAGGATGCACCGCAAGCGAGGGCACACTGTAAGGTAGGGTGTTGTGTGCTTTAAGCATAAGGTAAGTTAGGGCGTACAGTAAGGTAGGATGCACTATAAGCTAGCGTTACCATACATTAAGGTGTACAATAAGATAAGAAAACATAAACCAATACTTATTTTATGAATCGCATAAGATAGTATTCGATCCATGCAGCAAACCATACTTAGTGTGTTGAAAGCTTGTTGTTGTTATCTACTTAACCTGTCATGGACATTTTTGGAATTTTGACCATAAGCCATATGTACAACCTTCCCCATGTATTTGGATATACATGCATGGTGTGATTGTTGTGACATTTCCATGAATACTGATATGGAATCTAAATATCTCTTATTCTTCTAGTGGAACTTGGAAGCTAATATGACATCACCTGTAATGGATCTATTCATGAGTTAGAAAGTTGTGAAATTTTTAGTCTAAGGCCTTAGTCAAATATAATTATGTTGTTTATAGGGAAATGGTTAGCAAATTTGTGTTGGAAAAGTTTATTATAATGTAAAGCCTTTCCATTACATGAAAAATTATCATTTTTGTATGCAATTGGTTTTGAGATGTGGCATCTTGAGTTGAATGATGGATTAGTGGCATTAATATTATCACATCGTTATTTGCTATTGAAGATATGACTAGATTTTGCTGAGTCTAGTGAAGCATCTTGATTGGAACGAAGTCCAGTGGAGAGAAGAAGGAAGAAATGAAAAATGCCAAAAAAACACCCTTTCAGCTTTATTAAATTTGCTTGCTTTATGCAGAGAAGGAACAAGCTATTTATAGCAGAACAATAACTAACAAACCTAACTGAATTGACCAAAAAGGAAAGACTACCTAACTTAACTAATTAACTGAACCAGCAAAGCTGGGCTTAAACAAACAAGGCCCAAACCAAAAGAAAAAGAAGAAAAAGACAAGAATAGAGGTTTAACACCCCCTCTCAAGTTGGACTGTGGATGTTGCAAAGGCCTAACTTGGAAATGGAAGATTTGAAAAGCTTTGGAGGTAGTGGCTTAGTAAAAACATCAGCCAGTTGATCAACAGAAGCTATAGGAAGAAGATGAATTAAGCCTTTTTGAATCTTTTCACGAACAATGTGGCAATCGATTTCTATGTGTTTTGTGCGCTCATGGAAGACAGGATTGTGAGCCAAATATATTGCAGACCGGTTGTCACAGTAAACAGAGGTTGGAGATGATGTGGAAATGTGAAGATCATTGAACAAATACTACAGCCATTGAATTTCACATGATGAATCTCAGAGGTGTCATTACCTGTAAGAATCAAATCATCCACATAAATGAGAATAACAGTAAAAGAATTTGTAAAAGATCTTGTGAATAAAGCTTGATCAGCTTGAGAATGGATGTAACCAAGGGATATAAGTTTAGAGGATAAGGTAGTATGCCATTCACGGCTAGCTTGTTTTAAGCCATATACGGATTTGTGTAATTTGCATACAAGGGGAGAATCAGTAGGAAGTAAGCCAGGAGGTGGCTTCATATAAACTTCTTCATGAAGGTCACCATGAAGGAAGGCATTATTTATGTCAAGTTGTTCTAGAAACCATGAGTTGGCAGCAGCTAAAGCCAAAACAACTCTGACAGTGGTGATTTTGACCACAGGAGAAAAAGTTTCAAAGTAATCTACCCCTTCCAGTTGGGTATATCCCTTAGCAACAAGCCTGGCTTTGTATCTTTCAAGAGTGCCATTAGCATTGTACTTAATTTTGTAAACTCATTTGCAACAAATGGAGGATTTATCAGGAGGGAGAGGCATCAAGGTCCAGGTATGGTTAAGATCAAGGGCTTGGAGTTCTTGTTGCATAGCCGGTGAGGACAGAGGAGATGGGATATTTGGTGTTGCAGGAGGGAGGCAAGGGTTGAGACAGAGTGAGGTTGCAATGGTAGTCTCTAAGATGAGTTGGAGGTCTTCTAATTCTAAGGGAGTGTCTGTTATTGGTGGTTTGAGATGTTGAGGAAGTGGGATCAGGCAAGGGTTGCTCTTCATGAAGGTCACCATGAAGGAAGGCATTATTTATGTCAAGTTGTTCTAGAAACCATGAGTTGGCAGCAGCTAAAGCCAAAACAACTCTGACAGTGGTGATTTTGACCACAGGAGAAAAAGTTTCAAAGTAATCTACCCCTTCTAGTTGGGTATATCCCTTAGCAACAAGCCTAGCTTTGTATCTTTCAAGAGTGCCATTAGCATTGTACTTAATTTTATAAACCCATTTGTAACCAATGGAGGACTTATCAGGAGGGAGAGGCATTAAAGTCCATGTATGGTTAAGATCAAGGGCTTGGACATGTCTGGAAAGAAAGAAATTATGAGAGGTAAGATCATAGAGGATATATCCTTTGGTACCTTCTTTGAAGCCAAGGAAGACAGTTTTCCTACTCCTAGGCATGAATTTGGTTCTGTGGGCTTGCAGAGTGGTGGAGTAGGCTAGGCAGCCAAAGACCCTTAAGTGGTCAAGAGAGGCTAATTGGTTATGAAGTTTTTGGTAAGGTGAGAGGTTATTGAGGAGAGGAGTAGGAAGCCTATTTATTATGTGGACAGCATGCTGAACACTGAAATTCCAGAAAGTAGGGGGAATATTAGATTGAAAGAAAAGGGCTCTAGCAACATTAAGGATGTGTTGGTGTTTCCTCTCAACAACTCCATTTTGTTGAGGGGTTTCCACACAAGTTCTTTGGTGCAGAATTCCCTTAGAGGCAAGGAAATCATGCATCAAGAACTCAACTCCATTGTCACTTCTTAAAGATTGAAGTTTGGAGTTGAATTGAGTCTCAATGTGAGACACAAAATGAATGAGGTGTTTTCTGGTTTCTGTTTTAGAACTCATCATAATAGTCCATGTGAATCTTGTGAAGTCATCAACTAGAGTTAAGAAGTACCTATGTCCAAAGAGGGATGGTGTGGAGTATGGCCCCCAAATGTCAGCATGGATTAATTGGAAAGGCCTCATACTCTTGGTGTTACTGTGAGGAAAGGGTAAATGCTTATGTCTAGCTAGATGGCAAATATCACATGGAGATAAAGGTTGATTCTTATTATTATTAATGAAAGGAAATTGTTTATGCAGAATTTTCATTACAGAGGTAGAAGCATGACCAAGGCGTAAATGCCATAGAGAATTATTATCAATATTGGCAGTAAAGTGAGAAAAAGTAAAAGAACTTTGAGAAGCAGGTTGATAGTTGAACAAGTATAATCCATGTTGAATTCTAGCTGAACCAATCATCTTCTTGGTATGGTTCTGCAAAACCAAACATTGTCTTTCAGAAAAAATCAAATGACAACCTAGATGTTTAGTTAGTTTATTGACAGATATGAGATTAACATGAAACTCAGGGACAAAGAGAACATTAGTGAGAATAATAGATTGATTCAAGGTGACTGTGCCAGTGGTGCAAGTGGTAACCTTTTCTCCATTTGGCATAGTGATGAGCATTGGTGCCATAGAGTGAAAACTACTAAAGTTGCTCATTGTGCAAGAGATATGGTCTGTGGCTCCAGTATCAAGGAGCCACTGAGAATGAGAATTACCTGGTTTAGCCAAAACTGCATTAGTGACAGAATTGACAGCATGGTCTTGTTGGTTCTTAGACTGATTAAGGAGATGTAGAATGCCCTGCATTTGTTCTTCTGTGAATGAGCTGGGTGTATTATGCATTTGATTTCCTGATTGAGGATTGGTTGCTGATATCTCCTCTGTATCAAGAGGGAAAAAGGCAGTATGGTTG
Source organism: Lupinus angustifolius (assembly GCF_001865875.1). Lineage (NCBI taxonomy): Eukaryota > Viridiplantae > Streptophyta > Magnoliopsida > Fabales > Fabaceae > Lupinus > Lupinus angustifolius. The sequence continues at coordinate 12,682,323 of NC_032020.1, forward strand.
GCCATTTTGGAAGATTTATTAGAGTTTGGATAACCAGGAGGGTAGCCATGTTTTAGGAAACATGTCTCAATGGTATGATTTGTTCTCTCACAAAAAGTACAGAATTTGCTATTCAGAATCCGTGTTCCTGATCTACCACCTCTTCCTCTATAGTTAAAACCCCCTCTTGGTCTAAAATTTCCATTAGGGACAGAATTGGTTCCTCTGGTTTGGAAATCTTGGTTGGTATTGAGGGATAGTACAGTGCCTTGTGTTTCAAGATTGTTTGGAAGGGGTTATGTTGTTGTCGTTCTTGTTGAATAAGCAAGGAGAAGGCTTTACTGATGGTGGGTAGGGGTTGATTGAGCATGATCTGAGACCGAACATGAGCATATTGCTCATTTAATCCTTTGAGGAATCGAATGACATAATCCTCTTCCCTATATCTTTTTACATCTTGGATGATTCCATGCGTGCAATTCTCAAGGCATGGACAACTTCTAATAGGTCTGAAAATCTCTATTTCTTCCCATATAGTTTTTAGTTGAGTGTAAAATTCAGATATAGAGAGGTTACCCTGATTGAGATGATGAAACTCTTCTTGTAATTCAGCCATTCTGAACATGTCTCCTTGTGAAAATCGTTCTTCCAAGTCCTTCCAAACTTCTGCTGCAGAATCCATCCATAAAATTGATTTGGCTATGGATTCTTTGATCGAATGTTGTATCCAAGACAGTACCATGGTGTTGCACCGTCTCCATGGCCTGTATGAGTGATCTTCTGACTTCGGTTGAGGCAAGGTTCCATCAATGAACATGAGTTTGTTCTTGGATTCAAGAGCCAACTTGAAAGCTCTTGACCAAGAATGGTAATTGGTGCCATCTAAAGAAGGGGTAACGAGGACGAGGGAAGAGTTTTCACTGGAGTGTAAGAAAAAGGGGTTGCTATCTTGATCCCCGTTGTTCATTTTCGAAGAGGGGAAGGATGAGGAGGAGAAAGGGAGGAAGGAAGGGAGGAGAGGCGGTGATCAGAGCTATGATAGCTCTGATACCATCTTGATTGGAACGAAGTCCAGTGGAGAGAAGAAGGAAGAAATGAAAAATGCCAAAAAAATACCCTTTCAGCTTTATTAAATTTGCTTGCTTTATGCAGAGAAGGAACAAGCTATTTATAGCAGAACAATAACTAACAAACCTAACTGAATTGACCAAAAAGGAAAGACTACCTAACTTAACTAATTAACTGAACCAGCAAAGCTGGGCTTAAACAAACAAGGCCCAAACCAAAAGAAAAAGAAGAAAAAGACAAGAATAGAGGTTTAACATTTGTGTTGGAAAAGTTTATTATAATGTAAAGCCTTTCCATTACATGAAAAATTTATCATTTTTGTATGCAATTGGTTTTGAGATGTGGCATCTTGAGTTGAATGATGGATTAGTGGCATTAATATTATCACATCGTTATTTGCTATTGAAGATATGACTAGATTTTGCTGAGTCTAGTGAAGCAGCCAATCAAAATGTAACTGGATCAACTCTCGGTTCTGTTAATGTTCTCTAAGATTTTGTCACCTTGGTATTGTTATTAGTGGATTACCATTTCAAACTTCAATATTTCGTAGCTGGTAGTATGTTCTTTAAAAAGTCTTACACTTTCGTAATTTTTGCATTGATGTTTGTATTAGTTCTAGACTTGTAGGATGCTTTGCTGAACTCTGAAAATATTACGCTTTCCCAATCACCACACTCCAACCTCTAGATTACATGGTTTGACTTGATTCTCTTCATTTTATTGTAGCTCCCATTATCAAATTCAAGTTAAGACTTATAAGTGCTCTCTGATTAGGATTGATTGGGAAACACTTAAACTGTTGTGTCAAGAAAAGGAAAAAGAAATTATGTTAAAAGAGAAGACACAATTACTAACACAAGTTTGAGAATTTGCTGTGTATCAGTTTCACTGTGCCCACAATCATTTATGTTAGTCCCGTGGTTAGAAAACCACCTTTTGCTAGCACAAGGTGTTTATAGTACTCTATGGTGCTCTGTTATGCTTTTCTGTTTTAATATTATTTATATATTTATCTCTTTCCTCTATTATGTCCATGCTCATACATACATAGCCAGTTTTTTAAGAGTTAATAGTGATTAAAAAATGAATACTAAATGATATAGTGATAATATATAAAACTCATGTAGTAATATGCATGCATTTTATTCCCATTCTTCTAACAACACCTTAGTTACATTCAAGTTCTATCTAATTTCAAGTTCAATCTAATTTTATTCTTTGATTTAAAATTTACATGGGGCAAATATTTTTCAATTCTTTAAAGATACTAGTATAATTATAATGATGGTCTCCTATGAGAAAATAAATATAATATAAAGAAAAGTTTATATAACTTTTGAAATAAAAGACTTGAAGAATAATACTACCATCAACATTTTTGTCCTTTACATTTTTCCAAAATCCTCCTGAAGATCTTAAGAAGAAAAATGTTAAATAGGAGTAAAATTGACTAAAATCATTGCTAGATTTTAAATCCGCTCATAATTATATTTAAACAAATTAAGCTCAATATTTCTCATAAATTTATTATCCTTAATCTTCTCTTATATTCTGATTTGCACAATAAATATAGGTGACACATATATTTTTAACCTTATTATTTATTTTTGAAGTATTCTAAACCAACAAAGGAAGATGTTTGATTTAAAATTTGCATGGGAATATTATTTATAATATATGTAAAAAATAACTAAGAGATGGGAAGACATTGGGAAGCATGAAAGAGCTTAACCAACGACACAGTATTGGTTTGGTATAAGATTTTATTAGATTTTTAGAATAATCAAAGATTAAATTTATAAAATTAACACTTGTTGAGAGGAGCAACACATAACTCAAAAGATTAATTCCCTATATAAGAGGATAAGAGATACCCTTGTTAATAACAAAAAAAATAATAACTCACCAAATACATCTCAATTAGCCACGAAATTTCCAATTTAGCCTCACCAAATAAATCTCAACTAGCCACGAAATTTCATTTCAAGAGGAGAACTAAATAGGAAACGATTAGATTAACGGCTTATAAGCGGTACACACAGGAAATGTTATCGGGAAAAGAAGGTAAAAAAATTACTACCCTTCCATTACATGAAAAATTATCATTTTTGTATGCAATTGGTTTTGAGATGTGGCATCTTGAGTTGAATGATGGATTAGTGGCATTAATATTATCACATCGTTATTTGCTATTGAAGATATGACTAGATTTTGCTGAGTCTAGTGAAGCAGCCAATCAAAATGTAACTGGATCAACTCTCGGTTCTGTTAATGTTCTCTAAGATTTTGTCACCTTGGTATTGTTATTAGTGGATTACCATTTCAAACTTCAATATTTCGTAGCTGGTAGTATGTTCTTTAAAAAGTCTTACACTTTCGTAATTTTTGCATTGATGTTTGTATTAGTTCTAGACTTGTAGGATGCTTTGCTGAACTCTGAAAATATTACGCTTTCCCAATCACCACACTCCAACCTCTAGATTACATGGTTTGACTTGATTCTCTTCATTTTATTGTAGCTCCCATTATCAAATTCAAGTTAAGACTTATAAGTGCTCTCTGATTAGGATTGATTGGGAAACACTTAAACTGTTGTGTCAAGAAAAGGAAAAAGAAATTATGTTAAAAGAGAAGACACAATTACTAACACAAGTTTGAGAATTTGCTGTGTATCAGTTTCACTGTGCCCACAATCATTTATGTTAGTCCCGTGGTTAGAAAACCACCTTTTGCTAGCACAAGGTGTTTATAGTACTCTATGGTGCTCTGTTATGCTTTTCTGTTTTAATATTATTTATATATTTATCTCTTTCCTCTATTATGTCCATGCTCATACATACATAGCCAGTTTTTTAAGAGTTAATAGTGATTAAAAAATGAATACTAAATGATATAGTGATAATATATAAAACTCATGTAGTAATATGCATGCATTTTATTCCCATTCTTCTAACAACACCTTAGTTACATTCAAGTTCTATCTAATTTCAAGTTCAATCTAATTTTATTCTTTGATTTAAAATTTACATGGGGCAAATATTTTTCAATTCTTTAAAGATACTAGTATAATTATAATGATGGTCTCCTATGAGAAAATAAATATAATATAAAGAAAAGTTTATATAACTTTTGAAATAAAAGACTTGAAGAATAATACTACCATCAACATTTTTGTCCTTTACATTTTTCCAAAATCCTCCTGAAGATCTTAAGAAGAAAAATGTTAAATAGGAGTAAAATTGACTAAAATCATTGCTAGATTTTAAATCCGCTCATAATTATATTTAAACAAATTAAGCTCAATATTTCTCATAAATTTATTATCCTTAATCTTCTCTTATATTCTGATTTGCACAATAAATATAGGTGACACATATATTTTTAACCTTATTATTTATTTTTGAAGTATTCTAAACCAACAAAGGAAGATGTTTGATTTAAAATTTGCATGGGAATATTATTTATAATATATGTAAAAAATAACTAAGAGATGGGAAGACATTGGGAAGCATGAAAGAGCTTAACCAACGACACAGTATTGGTTTGGTATAAGATTTTATTAGATTTTTAGAATAATCAAAGATTAAATTTATAAAATTAACACTTGTTGAGAGGAGCAACACATAACTCAAAAGATTAATTCCCTATATAAGAGGATAAGAGATACCCTTGTTAATAACAAAAAAAATAATAACTCACCAAATACATCTCAATTAGCCACGAAATTTCCAATTTAGCCTCACCAAATAAATCTCAACTAGCCACGAAATTTCATTTCAAGAGGAGAACTAAATAGGAAACGATTAGATTAACGGCTTATAAGCGGTACACACAGGAAATGTTATCGGGAAAAGAAGGTAAAAAAATTACTACCCTCATACACCACCAATATTTTTGTTCTTTAATATATATATATATATATTCACCTTCTGTCTATTCTTTTTCTTCTTCATTGCCTTCTCTTCTTTTCTCTCCACTCTCTTTGTTTGCCCAGAAAATCTAAGAGAAATTAATCACTTTCGAAATTCAAACAGACAAAAAAGCGAAAACGGCTCCAACATAACCTTTGTGCTTTTTTCACCACGTAGCTTTTCACATAGACTACACAAATTAAGCACTTATCTATTTATCTATTATTTTTTTGTTTCTATTTATCAGAAATATCTTGTTAATCTCAGTTTATGGCGACGCTTTCGTTCACTCTGAATTGCTGCTGTTGGTGGACTACGGTGGACTATCCTCACACCAGATTTCATTCTGCCCTCATCACTCTCACTCACAGTTTGTCTCTCTTTCGTTAACCGCTTTTACATTTATTTATTTTTTATTATTTCTCCATTGCTATATTTTCATACCCAAATAATATAGTAAATATAATAGATGAAATGAAAGACCATTCAATTAGTGTAAGGTGGTTGATAATTTTGGGAAATTCATGAAATCCTGTTACATGCAGCTACAATTACCTAAAAGGAGGGTCAAGGTTCAAATACTTTGTTGTTACTTGGTGAAATAAAATATAGCTTATTTAAGATTCTTGGTAAATGAAAGTTCAGCGTGTTTTGATTTCAGTCCCTAGAAAATTTTCATGATTGCCGATAATGTTGAAATATTTTGGTTTCCCTTCCCTCCCTTATGATAGCGACTTGGATTTTGGAGGGGAAAGAAGGAATATGGAAGACTTTAGAGTTTAGAGCCATAAAATAAAATATATCTGTGAGATGACTTGGAAGCCTTCCTTTTCTTCGCCTAAAATTCCAACTCGCAAACAAACTCTAAGCACATAGTCTTTGTCACTGGCGTAACTCGACTTGAATAAATATACAATTTTTCTTTTGTAATGTTCAGTCGATGTGTGACTCCAACTTTTCGTAAAATGAAAAGCAACCTCATGAAACCAACCAATAGAATGAGCAATTTGGACAAGCTACTAACATCCCTCAATGAGATGTTGATATGACATTTTGTTAGCACTTGATTCCCTAATGAAAGGGACCAAAACCAAAACTTGTTTACATTTTTAAGGACTAATCACGGTAAAAAAACTAATAGAGACTAAAACCATAACATGTTGGACTTTCTGGGACCAAAACCACGTGGCGCCGACTCAAATCAATTTAGGTAGAGGGCTTCATGACATTGCAACCTCTAATGAAAGTATACTAACAAGTAATCACTTATCAAAAGAGAAACAATGATGAAGAGGATGACAGCACATGCCTATCATTCACTTATCATTGTTCTGCAATCTGCAACATATCAAGAATTCAAGATGGACATGGACCTCTTAGGCTCTTGCTATGAAATGATCTTCTAGTTGCATAGTTGCATTAGACATTTCAATTTCTAGCATCAAATCCCATGGACTGGAACTGTCCAACTACGTACTGTACTACCTTATGTGATAAATTTTACTTCACTGCACTTTAAACTTCATCCAGTGTCACGGGCGGTGCATAGCTGCTATGGCTACCGAAAATGTTTTTAAATTCAACTATTCAAGTTTTTCCGAAATATGATTTTATAAAAAATATAAATTCTTTAATTTGGCCCGTATAAATATTGTTTTTTGGCCCCTGTCAATGAAAGTATTCTAGCTTTGCCCCTATTCCTATGTTCTTCTCTTATCACATAGGTTGTTCTATGGTTAGTTTGTGTTTTTATCCTGATTGTACTGAAGGAGTCATGCCATATACCACATAGAAATTTCATTTTCTTTCTAATGCACATCAGATCTTACTGCTCAAAACATTCCATCTGAGATTTTATTAAATTTAAAAAAGAAACTATCGAGTGCATGAGGGTCCCACCTAGTGGGGTATGTGAAGAGTAGATGTACATAAACCTTACCTCTGCAAGCAGAGAGGTTGTTTTCGGGATTGAACCCATGACCTCATTGTCACTAAGCAGCAACCTTACCGTTGTGCCAAACTTCAATAAATTCCACCAGGTTCATTCATCTTACATGCTATATTATTTTTTGTATAGGGAGTAGATATAGTACATGTACATATGCGAAGAAGTCATTGAAGAAATCCAAAAGAGGTGGACCAGAAGCATTTGGAGATCTCTCAGAAGAGACATTTGTCCAAAATGTTAAGTTAGACACTTCTCTTAATTCAGCTGGTCAGATTTCTACCCCTGTACCTTCAAGAAGTGCTGTGCTTCAGGCTTGCACAATAACTTCAAGTCTAATAGCTGCTTTGGGCATAGTGATTCGGCAGGTACTCTTCATTTTATGAATTGTTAGATCAGTGTCCCCCTTTGTTGCTTTTTTCCCAACTTTATTATTTCAATGATGAAAATGATTAAAGATGTAATTTTAGCATATTGTCATTTAGCCATCACAGGAAGTATTTGATTCTATCTGTTCTTCCTTGCACCTCATTAGTCAGAAGATGTTAGTTGAAATTTGCATAATACAGGATATTTTCTTCATCTTATACTTCATTTAGTTTTTGAAACTTGCAGGTGTCTCATGTTGTATCAACGGAAGGATTGCCAGTCTTGGACTGCTCTACAGAAGTATCATGTATTATACTAATATTTGCTTCATATAGTTACTTTGTGTTTCAATCTTATACTATTTTTTTAGTTAAAATGTATTTTTGTTAACTATAACAAAATGAACTTTACACTCAAAAGGCATGGATGGTTTTCAAGGATTACCCTTTACTTTTGAGGTACATTGCTTTAAAAATAAAACCACCATACTAACACTATAATTCATTCACTGTACTTACTTTCTAACCAAACATCAAATTATTAGTATCCTGTACACATACCAATAGCAGCTAAAAGAATGTCTATCAGACCTCTTTGTTACTGCCTATGTTCCCTAAAATTCTCTGATTGCTTTTCCATATTACTTCAGTCACAACTTGCCTAATGCTTCTTTGCCTTTGCTGGAAAGTTCTTTGATTCCGTTCTTGCCTTTCCATATTAAAGCCTGGTTGTTTTCGTTATCTACTGAACCTGTCATCGACAATTTTGGAATTTTGACCATAAGCCTTAAGTACAACCTTCCCCATGTATTTGGAGCTAGGCTATACATGCATGATGCGATTACTGTGATATTTCCATGAATACTGAATTACTGATATGGAATCTAAATATCTCACATTCTTCTAGTGGAACTTGAAAGCTAATATGACATCACTTGTAATGGATATACTTCGGAATTGGAAATTTGTACATTTTTAGTCATAGGGCCTCAGCTAAATATAAATGTGCTTGTTTCTTGGGAAATGCTTCGCAAATATGTGTTGGAAAAGTTTATTATAATGTCAGTATCTAGTCCTTTACAACAATGTTTAAATCCTTAACATTACATTAAGAACTATTTTTTCTTTTGTATGCAGTTGGTTTTGAGATGTGGCATCTTGAGTTGATTGCAGGACTAGTGGTGTTAATATCATCATGTCGTTATTTGCTATTGAAGACATGGCCAGATTTTGCCGAGTCTAGTGAAGTAGCCAATCAGCAGGTAACTGGATCAAGTCATGGTTTTGGAAATGTTCTTTAAGGTTTTGTTAGCTTGGTATTGTTATTAGTGGATTACCATTTCAAACTTCAATATTTCGTAGCTAGTAGTATGTTCTGTGAAACGTTAGTGCATCTGACTGAAAATCATTCTACCTGAGATAACTTTTCTTGCAAGACTTCTGCTTTTATAATTTTTGCATTTGTGTCTGTATTAGTTCTAGGATGCTTTGCTCACTTTCTGAGCTCTGAAAATATTCTGCTTTCCCAATCAGGTCCTTAGCTCACTCCAACTTCTGGATTACATGGTCGTTGCACTCTTGCCTGGGATTAGCGAGGTCAAAAGAGAAACACTTTCTTAGCTTATTGCATCTATCTTGTTTAGTTTCCATTATTTGAATGATATTATATGTTAAGGTCTTTAATTTCAGGAACTACTTTTCCGTGGTGCGATTCTGCCACTTTTCGGAATGAACTGGAAGAGTATTGGGGTGACTGCCTTGACCTTTGGTGTTTTGCACCTAGGAAATGGCCGAAAGTATTCCTTTGCCATATGGTGCATATCCTTCTAACTTCTCTCTTCCCCTCTTCTCTATCTTTCCCCAGGAGTTTTTACTTGCATGGTGCACCTTGACCGAAAAATTATGGTCTTGGTGCACCTTTTAGAAATATTACCAGATTGGTGTAAGTTTTATATAATCGGCATCTGTGGAGTTTTTAATTTTTTTTCTCCCCCTAAATTGGCCGGGGGAGTTTTTTGATATTTTTTGTTTTTTCTCTCTCCCCCTAAATCGGCAATGGGGGGAGTTTTTTGTATAATTAAAAATTTCAAACCCTAACAATACACAACACATATTTTCTTCAAACACTAGTTATTAAGAAAACAACATATTACAATATTAAAAGTTAAATTGGTTAAATCCCATAAAAATTTAATGACGTATGTGTGATGAAGTGCCACATGGAGGTGGTTTTCTCCTTGTTGGTGGTTGAACTCTTAATTGTTGTTCATTCCGCTGCGAGATTCTCCCTCTACCACGTGTCGCCAATTGTGGCTCCTCCTCATCTGAATCATATTTATCTTTATAAACATCCCCAACCACAACTTCGTCATCAATATGCCGTATATCAAAAATGTTTGTAGACGGCATAGTAGGACGATAATATTGTTGAAAATTGTATGCCGACAATGGTGTACTTGAAGTAATAGCAAACATTGTTGGTAGTGGGATTTGATAACTTAATGACAAATAATTGTATGAATAATTAAAATTTGCGAACTCATACATTGTTGTTGTTGTTGTTGTTGTTGTTGTTGTTGTTGTTGAGGAGTAACTGATGAAGTATATCCTTGAGAATGACTATCTACTAGAGTTCGTTGCGGAGAGTCAGTCTGCTTTAAGCTTCGTCGGACATTTTATGGCCCGTAGCTCGATACAATTTAAGGCCAGTTGCCAGAGTCAATCTCATTCAAGTTCTGATTCCGCTGTGAGTTGAGTTCATTGACCTGACTGTAACAAGCAAGCAATTGAAAAAGAAAAAAAAGAATTAGTGTATCGTATACAGAGAAATGACGAAGATCTTCTATCATCTCATCTACTCAAATCTCGACAATCATTTGGAGCAGGATCTGTAGAAGTAGAAAAAGAAGAGTCACTTTCAACAAGACCTTCAAGAAGAAGAGCTTCCACTACCATCGGAGGAGCCTGGAAAAGAAGCACTCTCAATCACATCATATCGGTCCGGTATCATAATGATGAGTTCGTCCGGTATCATAATGATTAGTAAGAGGAACTTCATCAATGTGGGTAGATATGCATTGGAGTATAGTTTAGTCAATGCTCCCATCATTTCACGGCTAGATAAGAAGACGTCACATAAAGATTGCGTGGGATTTATAAGTGAAGCTGGAGGACTACTCTGAACACAAATTCTTTTTTTAAATATGTACTAAAAAATTTAGAGAAAATTAGAAGTAAATAATATAATTAAAGACAAAGTTTAATTTATAAAAAAATTTACCATTCCATCATCGTGTGCTCCATCTCTAGATATGTATCTTTTAGTCCTTTTAAATCCACTACATATACTCAGAGTAGCGGTTCAAAGGTAGTGTATTTGCTGGTAAACCATCGACCACATAGTTGTCCCAATTATTTCATATTTGAATCCAGGGACGATGTTTATGTGGTCAGTCACAATCAGTTTTGTAAGGTAAGTCTACTTTATGAAGTTTTTCACAATTCACTAGATCTTGTCGAATTGGTTGACCAAACCAAATTACCTCATAACTCGATCAGTAGAGTGTCATTCCACAATTGCGAAACAGTTTAGTGGCACACGTGATCGGCTTCTCTTTGAGATGTTTGGCAGGAAATGCAGTTGCGAATATGGCATCCACTGAAACTGGTAAAAATTTTACTTAAAAAGTTAATATAATAAATATTCAGACATAAATATACAAACATAATAATATACATTTATACATAAAATATAGAAATATAAATATACCTGATCAACGCGCATACGGTCAAATATTACACGTATGATATTAGCAGCATGTCCAAGGATGTTGGTGGTGATTAAATGTTGTGACCACCTATTATTAATCTTTGTTAGTTAGTAAAAAAATTGAATCACTTTTTTTAATTAAAATTTTACATATAATGATAAAATTAATATATACATTTTCAGCAGTGAAAAATAAGGTGTTGTTGGGTCGCGCAGTCTTGGTGCAAGATTTTCAATGCGATCATATGCCCATGATTGAAGGAATAGTAGACATCCTCCAATCTCTTTTTGATCACTAATTTATTGTTGCACAACATAGTTCTCGATAAAGACGAACCAATACAGCTGAACCTCAATTGTATTGGAATGTCTCCATTAAGTCTTCAAGCAAGGGCAGATACATAAGGTGGACTCAGTTACCTAATGTATCTGGCATAAGAAATTCCCCGATCATTCTCAGAATAAATGCTCTTGTGTGTTGTTCAATAATAACTTCATTAGCATTCTCAAAGAGATCACGAAATGTCATCTCAGGTCAAGTGAGTTTCACCTTCTGACCTATTAATTCGTTACCAACTGGAACAATACCCAACAACCGGATGCAAAGTGCTTCCCAATCCATAATTGTCACTCTAGTAACAACTTCTCATTCTATTGGAATGCCAAGTTGGTAAGCCACATCCTGAATAGTGACAGTGACCTCTCCACATGGAAACTGGAAAGTATGTGTTTCCGGCCTCCATCTCTCGATCAATGCTAATAGTAGATGATTGTTGATTTCTACTGCTCCAAGTGTCAACAAGTTACTTAAAGCAGTATTGCGGATAACTTGCAACAATGGCTCAGAAGGTACCGATTGCCAGAAACAAGATCTGGGCCGAAAAGCACATTCAATGCTATTCCATACTTTGTTTGGTATATGATCATTTTGCATTGTAAGTAGTGAAGTGTCAATTGACCCTGGATTAAGGTACTTCATTACGAAGTGTGAAGATGTGAAGAAACTGTGAAGAAGGTGTGAACAATGTTTGAAAAAAGTATGAAGAGTGGATATGAATTAGTGAATTCTACATGACAATATTTATAGTGATTGTGAGTGAGTGAAATATATATTGACGTGTAACTTATTTTAATTTTTTAATAGTGAATATGAGTGAGTGGATGGAAGCAAGCCAAACTCGACTAGCCCTAAAAATGCACACCAAACTCGGCTACCCCTTAGCCGAGTTTTTCTTGAATAATACACACCAAACTCGACTATTCTATGGCTGAGTTTTGTTGAACATAGAAAATTCCCACCAAAATCGGCTACCTTATGCTGACTTTTGTTGAACAAAGAAAATTTACCAAACTCGGCTACCCCATGGCCAAGTTTTGTAGGAAAAAAATGCATCAAACTCGGCTACCTCTTTGTTGAGTTTTGATCAAGAAAATATTAAACAAAATCCATAAAAATCGGCCAACTCTTTGCCGAGTTTCAATGAGTATAATGATAAGTTTGAATAAGTTCGAATGGGATAGCCGAGTTTGAATAAGTTTGAATGAGTTTTAATGCTTTCAAATAAAAATTACATTGAAACAATTATAAAATTTCTGAACCACAATCCCTTCAATGCATTCAAACAATTTAAATGTATGGTCATTCAATAGGAGAATCTATGCACCACACTATGCATGTATGGTCATTCAATATTTTCATTTTGTTTGCATTCACTTCTTCAATCAATGAAGAATCTCTGCACCATACTATGCATGTATGATCATTTAATATTTTCACTTTGTTGGCATTTACTTCTTCTATCAATGAAGAATCTCTCCACCAAACTATGCATGTATGGTCATTCAATATTTTCACTTTGTTTGAATTCACTTCTTCAATCAATGAAGAATCTCTGCACCATACTATGCATCTACGATCATTCAATATTTTCACTTTGTTTGCATTCACTTCTTCAATCAATGAAGAATCTCTGCACCATTGAAGTCTCTGGATGCAATGTCACTCTTTGACCTCACGTATATGTATTATAATGCATAGTTATAATGCATTCAAGTTAATGCATAGTAATATATTGTATATAGTTAATGCATAGTAATATTTGTATATAGTTAATGCATATTAATATATTGTATATAGTTAATGCATATTAATATATTATATATAGTTAATGCATATAATATATTTAGTTATATTTATTTATTTATAGTATATAGTTATAGTATATTTAGTTATAATTTGTAGTATATAGTTATAGTGCATATATTATATAGTATATTTTGTTATAATTTACAGTATATAGTTATAGTTCATATATTGTATAGTATATATAGTTATAGTATGTAGTTATAATATATATATTTATAGTATTCACTACACACAGTTGAGAGAAGATGTTATAGATTAATATAAATACATTATAAAAGTAAAGATTAAAATATAAACTACTCTTAGGATTGTTGCCTAGAACTCTCTCCCAATTCTCTAGATCGCAATGGACATGTTTTCCTGTTATGCCCTTACACCATCCACATTTTTAAGTTGATTGCCTTCAACTTCATCCATCTCATTGTGAATGCATGAAGTCTTTGGTCTTCCACTTCTTTTCGCACGCATAACAGAATAGGGAATGAATGTTGGACCTGAATAAGGATGTCAGTATTCTTCATTACCAATTGGTTGAAACTCATATCCATAGACCCCCTGAAGATTATCTAGACGATAAATTGTTGAGATAAATTGGTTGTAGTCTAAATTCAAAGAAGAGCATGTTGCGATAGTATGAGAGCATGTCAATTTTAAGATTGAAATTCTCCACAGTCACACCAATTGTCAGCAAGTTTCACTATATACAACCTCAGTTGTCAACCATCAGATCTAGATACAACTTCAACTTCAGAGACTCCAGTCGCGTGAAAAATTATGAACTAGTTGACATGTAGACTTACGTTGATTTTCTTTAATCACCTTTGTTAAATCTTCACAATATACATGTCATGCCATAATCATGTTAAAGACTTCAGTTCGATGTCCATTGAACCATTCATTTAGCCTGTAGTATGTTGCTCTAACAAGGGCAGTGATAGGGAAAGCTCTAGATCCTTTCAGAACATCATTAATGTATTTTGCAAGATTAATAGTCATGTGGTCATATCGTCTCCCTTCATCATATGTCTGACTCCATTTATCTTTTGGAATTTGCTTCAACCATGATCCAACCCTTGGATTTTTTTGACGCAACAAATTCAACATTTTTTCGCTTGAACCATGGTCGCATCAACTCATAACCTAAAAAATAAATACAAACCTACTCATATCTATAATATAACAATATTTCGAAAATTGAAAAATATAAATAGAACATACTCATTTCTACAACTTTGTCTTTTAGATCAGAATCCCATAATTCTTTATTGAAATTATTAGCTGGATGATGAATACAATAAACTGATTCTACACTAGATCATCTTACCAACTCACTTCGGAGTGTAACTAATAAACTTGTCACCCTATCTGATATGATACACATGTTTGGTTGAGGGGTACTATAAGTCTTAAGATTGTAAAAAAAACACTCTCAAGTTTTTTTCGTCTCTCCTTCAATAATGGCAAATGCAACTGGAAATACACGTTTATTTCCATCTTGTGAACTTGCTATTAGCAATGTTCGAGTATATTTCCCAGTTAAAAATGTCTCATCCACTTGTAGGATTGGTTTACAATATGAAAATCTTTCAATACATGGTTTGAAAGCCCAAAATATTCTATCCAGAATGATTCGACTTGGGTCTTCATTCTTATAAGTTTATATGTTTTAATCTTATTAATTATTAAACGTAGATGGCCATTGTGAGAGATTTTGTTAGCGATTTTAGCGATGAATAGGAGATTGAAATGAATAGTGATGATGAGGAGGTTCAGTTTGATAATGGTTCATCTCGTAGTATGACATATGTTACTCTATCATCATTTTTCTTGAACACAAATTCTGAAGCTGATCGTGATTTTGGACATACAATCGGTTTAACGGATATTATTGATAATGATTTGTTTATTGATATGCAATTTGAATCTAAAGAAGCTATAATAAATGCAATTAGTGAATTTCATATCAAAATTCGTTCGACTATGTTGTTGCAGAGTCTAGACCGGACAAATATGTTGCCAAAGATAAACATTTTGGTGTAGGATGTGAGTGGTGAATTCACGATTATTGGAAGATTAGGAAAATTAGTGTAACACACAGTTGTGTTTTATGTTAGTTTCCCAAAATCATAGTAAATTAAATTTGTTATTCATTTCAGACTTTATTGTTAATTTGGAATTTGCAGATCCGAGTATACCAGTTAAGACATTGGCGAAGGAGGTTGTTAGTCGCTTTGGTTGTACAGTCACATATAAAAAGGTGTGGACTGCAAAATAAATGGTCATGGCCAAATTTTATGATGATTGGGAAGGGTTATATAATGAGTTACCACGTTGGATGATTGCTCTACAATATTTTTCTCCTAACACGATTATAAAATATGAAGCACGTCACCAAGTTGTAGATGCACGGAAGACCCAAGTTAAATCATTCTGAATAGAATATTTTGGGCTTTCAAACCATGTATTGAAAAGTTTGCATATTGTAAATCATTCCTACAAGTGGATAGGACATTTTTTACTGGGGAATATATTGGAACATTGCTAATAGCAAGTTCACAAAATGAAAACAAACGTGTATTTCCAGTTGCATTTGCCATTATTGAAGGAGAGACGAAAAGAAGTTTGAGAGTGATTTTTTTTACAATCTTAAGACTTATGTTACCCCTCAACCAAACATGTGTATCATATCAGATATGGGGGACAAGTTTATTAGCTACACTCCGAAGTGAGTTGGCAGGATGGTCTAGTATAGAATCAGTTTATTATATTCGTCATCTAGCTAGTAATTTCAATAAGGAATTCCGAGATTCTGATCTAAAAGACAAAGTTGTAGAAATGGGTATGTGTTATTTATATTTTCAATTTTAGAAATATTGTTATGTTATGAATATTAATAGGTTTGTATTTAATTTCTAGTTTATGAGTTGATGCGATCACGGTTCGAGCGAATGTTGAATTTGTTGTGTTAAAAAAATCCAAGGGCTGGAGCATAGTTGGAGCAAATTCCAAAAGAGAAATGGAGTCAGGCGTATGATGAAGGGAGATGATATGGCCACATGACTACTAATCTTGCAAATGGTGTTCTGAAAGGATCTAGAGCTCTCCCTATCAATGTTCTTGTTAGAGCAATATACTATAGTCTAAATGAATGGTTCAATGGACATCGAAATGAAGTCTCTAACATGATTATGGCAGGGCATGTATATCGCGAAGACTTAACAAAGATGATTAAAGAAAATCAATGTAAGTCTACATGTCAACTAGTTCATAATTTTTTACGAGAGACTGGAGTTTCTGAAGTTGAAGTTGTATTTAAGATCTGGTGGTCGACAAGTGAAGCTGTATACAGTGAAAAACTTGCTGACAATTGGTGTGACTGTGGAAAATTTCAATAATTAAGATTGACATACTCTCATTCTATTGCAACATGCTCTTCATTGAATTTAGACTGCAGTCAATTTATCTCAACAATTTACCACCTAGATAATCTTCAGAAGGTCTATTGGTAATGAAGAATATATACTTCATTATTCAGGTCCAACATTCATTCCCAATCTTGTTATGCGTAGGAAAAGAAGTGGAAGACCAAAGACTTCTCGCATTCACAATGAGATGGATGAAGTTGAAGGTGAACAACTTAAAAATGTGGATGGTGTAGAACCGAAGGGCATAACAGGAAGACATGTCAATTGAGATCTACAGAATAGGAGGAGAGTTCTAGGCAACATTTCTAAGAGTAGTTTATATTTTAATCTTTACTTTTATAATGTATTTCTATTAATCTATAACATCTTTCAATTGTGTGTAGTCAATACTATAAATAAATATATATAATATAACTATATACTATAAATTATAACTAAATATACTATACAATATATGAAACTATATACTATAAATTATAACTAAGTATATTATAACTATATACTATAAATAAATAAACATAAATAAATATATTATATGCATTAACTATATACAATATATTAATATGCATTAACTATATATAATATATTTATATGCATTAATTATATATAATATATTAATATGCATTAACTATATACAATATATTATGCATTAACTTGAATGCATTATAATTATGCATTATAATACTATACGTGTGGTCAAATAGTGACATTGCATCCAGAGAGTCCAACGGTGTAGAAATTCTTCATTGATTGAAGAAGTGAATGCAAACAAAGTGAAAATATTGAATGAATGTAGATGCATTGTGTGGTGTAGAGATTCTTCATTGCTCGAAGAAGTGAATGCAAACAAAGTGAAAATATTGAATGATCATACATAAGGGTGGAAACAGGTCAGGCTTTGCCTTATACAGGCCCAGCCTATATAGCACATAAGAGTCTGGGTCTGGCCTGTTAGCTTATTTAAAAAAAATTAAAGCCTAGGTCTGGCTTGTTAGCCTGTTTAAAGGCCTATTATACTATATGTTCATGAAATAAGCTATCATGTCTACATTTTAATGGGCTTATAGGCTTATTTTTAGTTAGGCACATTTAATTCTAAAAGTTAAATTATATTTTTATATACATTTTTATATTAATATTACACATATATAATAATATTGTTTATATTAAAATAGTATAATTTCAACATTCTTGTATAATATAACTGTTTTATAGGCCTTTTAGGTGGCCTAAAGTCTGGTCTGTTAAGCTAAATATGCTTTTTAGAAAGCCTGAGCCTGACCTGTTCGTGAAAAAGTCTGGCCTAGCTTAGCCTGTTATAGGCTAGGTAATAGGCCCCTGATAGGCGGTCTGGCCTGTTTCCACCTTTAACCATACATGTATAGTATGGTGCAGAGATTTTTCATTGATTGAAGAAGTGAATGCAAACAAAATGAAAATATTGAATGACCATACATGCATAGTGTGATGCAGAGATTCTTCATTGATTGAAGAAGTTAATGCAAATAAAGTGAAAATATTGAATGACCATATATGCATGGTGTGATGCAGAGATTCTCCTATTGAATGATTATACATTTAAATTGTTTGAATGTATTGAAGGGATTGTGGTGCAGAGATTTTATAATTATTTCAAGGCAATTTTTGTTTGAAACTATTAAAACTCATTCAAACTCGGCTATCCTATTCAATCTTATTCAAACTTATCATTATACTCATTGAAAGTCAGCAAAGAGGTGGCCGATTTTTATGGATTTGTTTAATATTTTCTTGAACAAAACTCGGCAAAGAGGTAGCTGAGTTTGGTGCATTTTCTTTGTTCAACAAAACTCGGCCATAAGGTAGCCGAGTTTGATGGGAATTTTCTATGTTCAACAAAACTCAGCCATATAGTAGCCGAGTTTGGTGTGTATTATTCAAGAAAAACTTGGCTAAGGGGTAGCCGAGTTTGGTGTGCATTTTTAGGGTTAGTCGAGTTTGGTTTGCTTCCATCCACCCACTCACATTCACTATTAAAAAATTAAAATAACTTACATGTCAATATACATTTCGCTCGCTCACAATCATTATAAATATTGCTATGTAGAATCACTAATTCACATCCAGTATTCATACTTTTTTTAAACTTTGTTCATACCTTCTTCACACTTTGTAATGGAGTACCTTAATTCAGGGTCAATTGACATTTCACTACTTACAATGCAAAATGATCATATATCAAAAAATGTATGGAATAGCATTGAATGTGCTTTTCGACCTAGATCATGTTTCTGGCAATTAGTATCTTTTGAGTCAGTGTTGCAAGTTATCCGCAACACTACTTTAGGTAACTTGTTGACACTTGGAGTAGTAGAAATCAACAATCATCTACTATTAGCATTGATCGAGAGATGGAGGCCGGAAACACATATTTTTCACTTTTCATGTGGAGAGGCCACCATCACTCTTCAGGATAGCTTACCAACTTGGCATTCTGATAGAAGGAGAAGTTATTATCGGAGTGGCAAGTACAGATTGTGAAGCACTTTGCATCTGGTTGTTGGGTGATGTTCAGTTGGGAACGAATTAATATGGCAGAGGGTGAAACTCACTTGGATTAAGAGACATTTCGGGATCTCCCTGAGAATGTTAATGAAGTTATTATTGAACAACACACAATAGCATTTATTCTGAGAATGATCGGAGGATTTCTTATGCCATATATATTAGGTAACAGAGTCCACATTATGTATTTTTCCTTACTTGAGGATTTAACGGAGACATTTCAATACAGTTGGGGCTTAGCTGTATTGGCTTGTCTTTGTCAGCATACAATTCCACCTTATGTATTGACTTGTCTTAACGGAGACATTCCAATACAGTTGGGGCTCAGCTGTATTGGGGATCAAAAAGAGATTGGATACTACTCCTTCAATTATGGGTATATGATCGGATTAAAAATCTTGCACTAAGACTGGGCGACCCAACAACACCTTATTTTCCATTGGTAAAAATGTGTATATTAATTTTATCATTATATGTAAAATTTTAATTAACGAAAGTGATTCAATTTTTTACTAACTAACAAAGATTAATAATAGGTGATCACAACATTTAATTACCACCAACATCCTTGGACATCATACGTGCAATGTTTGATCGTATGCGCGTTGATCGTGTATATTTCTATATTTTAGGTACAAATATATATTATTATGTTTGTATATTTATGTCTGAATATTTATTATATTAACTTTTTAAGTAACAATTTTACCAGTTTCGGTATTGCATATTCCCAATTGGCTTTCCTGCCAAACATCTCGGAGAGAAACCGATCACGTGTGCCATTAATCTGTTTCGCAATTGTGGAATGGCACATTACTGATCAGGTTATGACGCAATTTGATTTTGGTCAACCAATTCCACAAGATCTAGTAAATTATGAATTTTTTTATAATGTAGACTTATGTGGCAAAACTGATTATGACTGATCACATAAGTATTGTCGCTGGATTCAAATATGGAATAATTGGGATAACTATATGATCGATGGTTTACACTGCCTTTGAACCACTATTTTGAGTATATGTATTGTTATTTAAAAGGACTAGAAGATACATATCTAGATATGGAGCACACTTTGATGGAATGGTAAAAAGATTTATAAATTAAACTTTGTCTTTAATTATATTATTTACTTTTAATTTTCTCTAAATTTTTCAATACACATTTGCAAAAAGAATTTGTGATCAGAGTAGTCCTCCAGCTTCACTTATAAATCTCATAAAATCTTTGTTTGACGTCTTCTCATCTAGCCGTGAAATGATGGGAGCATTGGCTGAACTATACCCTAATGCATATTCTACCCACACTGATGAAGCTCCTCCTACTCATTATAATGATGTACCAGAAACTGACTCTCCATAATGAACTCCATGGATAGTCATTCTCAAAGACATACTTCATTAGTTACTCAACAACAACAACAATCGTATGGGTTCGCAAATTATAATTATTTGTTATCAAGTTCTAAAATCCCACTACCAACAGTTATTTGAGGATGATGATGAAGATGATTCAGATGAGGAGGAGCCACAATTGGCGACACCTGGTAGAGAGAGAATCTCGCAACGGAATGAACAACAATTAAGAGTTCAACCGTCAAGAAGGAGAAAACCACCTCTATGTGACACTTCATCACACGAACGTCATTAAAGTTTTCTGGGATTTAACCAATTAAACTTATGATAGTGTAATATGTTATTTTCTTAATAACTAGTGTTAGAAGAAAATATGTGTTGCGTGTTGTTATGGTTAGGGTTTGAAAAAAAAATTAATTATAAACACCCTCCCCATTGCCGATTTAGGGGAGAGAAATAACAAAAAAATTCCTCCATTGCCGATTTAGGGGGAGAGAAAAAATAAAATAAATTTAAAACTCCCCCGTTGCCGATTTATAGGGGAGGAATGAAAAAAAAGATAAAAACAAAACTCCCCAATTGCAGATTTTGGGGGGAGAGAGAAAAAAAATATAAAAATTCCCCATGTTGACGATTTTGGGGGGAAGAAAACAAAAAAATCAATCGGCAACTCATATGCCGATTATATAAAACTTACACCAATCTGGTAATATTACTAAAAGGTACACCAAGATTCTAATTTTTCGGTCAAGGTACACCAAGACCTTAATTTTTCGGTCAAGATGCACCATGCAAGTAAAAACTCTCTTTCCCCCACTTATTGAAAATTGTATTGCTGATTTAATTCCTTTTACTATATCCTCCCAATTCAAACTTGCGATCAGCAAAACTACGGGTCTTATTCAGATTAGAACTGATACAAAAGAAAATAGATTTATGAACGCAATATTAGAACTGATACAGAAGAAAATAGATTTATGAACGCAATAAAATATTCAGGATTCAGTTATTCAGAAAGAAAAGTGGTCACTTATTGGTAAAAAATCAATATAAACTCAAAGGGAAGAAAGGAGATTTATAAATGCAATAAAATATTCAGTGTCCACAAACAGATGCATTCGGTAAACAATAACCAGGCCTTAGTTTTACTACGTGGGATAGGCTACATGAATTGAATGACATTTTAATGTTCTATCATAAATCATGTTCATTGATAAAACATTGATCTTTAATCAAACAAGATTGGTAAAATTCAGTATACTTCCAATGTCTAGACTCTAGAGATTAACTAGGAATATATAAAACATTGGGATTTATTGTCCATTATTGTGTTGTTAGTCCTTGTTAAATTACAACTCAAGATTGTTCTTTGTGTTTCAGGGCAACCTTTGTTGGTCTTGCTTATGGGTATGCTACAATTTTATCATCTAGCATTGTGGTTCCCATGGCTTCTCATGCACTGAATAACCTGGTTGGAGGGCTTTTATGGCGGTACACATCAAATACATTAAAACAGAATTTAAATGAGGATTTGTCACCTTAACAGATAAATCCCCACATCTTTATACAATCAGGGAAAGAAGAAACCCAAAAAAAAATAGTGTGTGGCAAATGCCTGGTGTGGTATTATGCGTAGAAGAATTTAGATGCAAGTAGTAAAATACCCGTGCACCCGTGCGAATGCACGGGTAATAATATGTTTTGCATGAATTTATTTAAATAGTGCAAAGTAAATTTTAAATTAAAAAGTTAGTGATTATTACCACATCAAAGACTATATATATATATTTAAATAATAAATTACTGAAATTAGAACTATAAATGAATAGCATGATATATATGCTCTTATATTAAATAAAAAAATATTTATAAAGGATTAATGTTATAATATTCAATAAAGGTTATTTGTAACATCATACATATTTTCATAGTAATTGTAGAAAAAGTATAAATTTAATTAATAAGTATCAAGATAATTTGTTAATAAATAATGGAGGTTACCTTATAGAAGATGATTTTTATCTATTTTATTGTTGTTGTAGAATTTTTAACTGAATAAGTGGTGTTGAACATGTTATATTAAATAACTATTATGAAGAAAAGTTTGAAACACAATATAAAATAAGTTATAAAATAGAATATCCAAAAAATATATATGATATTTCTGATGTTTTTTCCTAACATGATCTTGCTTTAAGGACATGATTTCTCATTTTAGTGACAATTAATCTTGTACCATTGCATAATCCTTGATAGTGTTACAATAGTTATTATTCTTAATTATTACTAAAAAATATTAGTAATAGAAAATTGTTAATATTTTTTATGTTATATTTCATATTGTAGCTATTTTAATGTTGCAATATTAGAATCAAATTTAAACTCTAAACAAAATTTATCCAAGAGACTTGTCTAAAATTAAGGTATACATATTTATTAAAAGTTATACATGTTTCTTATTATTTATTTTAGAATTAAAAAGTAAATGATTATAAATTTATATTTATAACGAACATTATCTAAAATTAAAGAATCAAAAGTGACATTGATTAAAATTGTATTAATATTTGAATTAGCTATTTTTCTAAGATTATTATTCTATTTTAGATATAAAATATCAAATTATTTCTCAGCAGAAAATACAGTTGGTGTATATATTAAAACTTATAAATTTTGTTGATTATAAATTTATATTATTACACATATGTATCGGCACATAACATATGTTTGTTACTCTTTAATGTTATAATGTAAGAGTATTAAATTCATGTATTGACAGTGTAAAGATATATACACGATTAGTGCTACAATGCAACTATAAAATTAAGCCATTACCTTATATTATATTCAAATACAATTATTTACATTATTTTGATTGAGAAATATTAGTGTTATGTAACATATTTGTAGAGCTAGCTATTATATTGATTAAAAAATATTAAAGTCTAACAACTACACTATGAGAAAAAGATATATATATATATATATATATATATATATATCTTTTTCTCATAGTGTAGTTGTTAGACTTTAATATTTTTTAATCAATATAATAGCTAGCTCTACAAATATGTTACATAACACTAATATTTCTCAATCAAAATAATGTAAATAATTGTATTTGAATATAATATAAGGTAATGGCTTAATTTTATAGTTGCATTGTAACCATTGACTCTATAAATATATGCCGATATTGATTAAGAAATATTTTAGCATTTTAATCATATCATAACATGTATTGAGAAATATGATATATTTGTTACACTTTAATTTTATAATGTAATGGTTGCACTTTAATATTTTTAATAACTACCAAAAATACTAATAATAGAAATTTGTTAATATTCTTTTTATGTTATATTTTTTATTCTTACTATTTTAATATTGCAATATTAGAATAAAATCTAAACTCTAAACAAAATATATTTATGAGGATTGTCTACAATTAAGGAATACATATTTCTTATTACTTATTTTAGAATTAAACAATAAATGGTCACAAATTTATATTTATAATGAGCATTACCTAAATTTAAGGAATAAAAAATAACGTTGTTTAAAATTGTATTAATATTTGAATTATCTATTTTGCTAAGGTTGTTATTCTATTTTTAGGTGTAAAATATCAAATCATTTCTCAACTAGAAATATAGTTGGTCACTCTTAGAGAAAAATTTGAAATTATATATATGTGTGTGTTAGAACATATAAATTATGTTGGCCACAAATCTAAGGTTACAATTCTAATGTCATAAAGTCATATTATTACATTTCTGACATTATAATGGTTGCACTTTCATATTATAATGTAATGACTAGACTTTAATGTTTCTTAATCAATATAATTGTAACCGCGAGCTCTACAAATTTATTATACAACACTAATTTTTGTCAATCAATATAATTATAATGTTGTATTTTAATATTATAAAAAGTAATGGTTGTATTTTAATGTTTCTTAATGCTATGTTTGCATTGTAATCATAAATCTACAAACATATGTTATGTATATTAATTAAGAAATAATTTAACATTTTAATCATAACGCATAACATGTATTCGGACATATTATATATTTGCTACACTTTAATTTTATAATGTAATGGTTGCACTTTAATATTCTTAATAACTACTAAAAAATATTAATAAAAGAAATTTGTTAATATTTTTTATGTTATATTTCTTATTATTACTATTTTAATATTGCAATATTAGAATCAAATCTAAACTCTAAATAAAATATTTTCATAATTTACAATATCCTAAATGATTAAAGCATCACTTAATTTCAGAACTGCAGTATATCTCTCTATTTCATTTCTTATATTTAAGCATTAACTTACAACTACTCACATTATAAAAAAATGTCAGCATTACCCTTATTTTTATGTATGATTGATTGATTTGAGGGAGTGAAATAAAAAATATAAACATTAATTCGTTATATAGTAACCATCATTATTTTCATTTATTTTGTACCCCTCTAATTTTAAACTCAACCAAATCAGACTTTAAAATTTGTGCCATATATTTAATATTATATTATCTTGTAACTCCTCAGTATTCTTTATTTTTTCTTTTAAATTTTACTAATATTTGTTTTCGTTTGAAAAATTCAATCTTTATATTTTAATTATGTTATTATTTTAATTAAAGCTGAGGACATGCAAAAATAAAGGTAAAAATCCTGAAACATAAACTCCATTGTGGGAGATCAATGACTTTACAAAGTAATGTAAAGTTGAGGAACATAAAAAATCAGTAAATGAATAATTTTTAAGAATCATGCGGAACAAAGATGAAGAAACTTAGAGACTTTAAAAGTGGATAGTAAAAAAGAGTGATTTTTAAGCATAAAAATATAAAAATGTTACAAACCCAGAAACCTTTAACATGCAAACTGAAAAGGGCAAATTTTTAAGCTTAAAAATTATAAGGTGTTTGAAACCTAGACACCATGAACATGTAAAAATAAAAGGTTTAGTTTTTAAGCTTAAAATGAGACAAAAATGGAAGAAACCTCTAGACCATGAAAATTAAAATGTATAATTTTTAAGTATAAAAATGACATATAAAATCTAAGAAACCCTAACCCCATGAACATGCAAAAATAAAAGGTCTTATTTTTAAGCATAAAAATGAGATAAAAAATTGAAGGAATGGAGAAGAAAATGAACATACACTTTTAAAAGACATGTATTTTTTTCAAAATAAACTAAGCAAATAATGGTTTAGTGTTATGAATAGCGAGAACCATTGTTTAACAACCTTCATTTTCTATAATAACACTATTACCTTTAACAAAGATGAGTTTCAGAAGAGAGGAGATTTTGATTTTGTTGAATAATTGAAATGAAGATTTTGAAGATTGAAATGGAAGTGAAATGAGAAAAGTTGAGAGAAGTGGAGAGATTAAATGAAGAGGTGAAAGTGGAATGAGAAAAGTTGAGAGAGAATGAGAGATGAGATGAGATAAAGAGGTAGGTGGTATAACTTGTAGATTAAAAGTTTTCCAGGAGATAGAATGATAACCCTTTGCAATTTCAAAATATTTTTGGGACAATGAAATTAAAAAGTAAGTCGGGTGGGTGGTAATGAAAAAAGTGAAAGTTGTAGGAAGATTTGCAATAAATACACCACATGCTTTGTGTAGAGAATTTAATATTTAAAAAGTCAATTTAGAATGACAAAATTGTCCTTATAAAATCTAAATATCAAACATATGACAATCTATTTTGGTAATTATGCTAGCATATTGTATTCTTATATAGATAGTAGAATAGTAGAAGACTAACCCTGAAAGGTTTTGTTTTCAAAATAACCAACCACTGGTAGCACTGCTCTCTCCTCCATTTGAAGGAATTTTTTTAGTAATTTGTATATTTGTTATGGATTTCTGTTGTAATATGTGTGGAAAACTATCTCATATTAACTGTAAATCGATAACTATAATTTGTAGCATAAACATGATCACGTGGCTTGGTTATTACCTACTTGGATTTGTGAATCTCTATTTTTGGTACATGGTCTCATTAGCTTGGGACTCTAAGCCTCCAGTTTCTGTTACCTTAAGGAATATTCCCCTAAAAATAAACTGAAACAGACAGAAAAACCAAACCAACCCGTGTAGCCACGCAGGATGGTAAAACCGTGACAGGTAAGCTTGTGTTATGCTCCATTTCCTATTCTACTACCTCCTTTATAAGATGCTTCATTCCAACCTTTTATTTTTCATCCATTCATTTCAATCTCTTCTCTTCTTATATATTTTTTCTTCCTTCTCTTTGTTGTCTATTATTCCTTCTCCCCTGAAATTTGGGTAACCACTAAACATCACAAAGCTTCAATCTTATGGCTTCGGTAAGTTAATCTCCCCTCCCATTCATGCAACAATACTTTCTATAATGAAAACAATTTTATGTTGTTCCTTTTTTGTTTCATTGTTTTTCCCTATCTATGTACAAGGTTTTTGTTTTTGTCGTTAATAATATGCAAAAAGAGTTTCATTTGTGCATTTTTATGAACAAACAAAAAATGTTTTGCTGCATATACATGCAGTATGAAAACCAAGGAAAGCCTCTACCCAAGTTCGGGGAATGGGATGTTAATGATCCTGCCTCAGCTGAAGGATTCACTGTTATATTCAACAAAGCCAGAGATGAGAAGAAAACTGCTGCAGGAGGATCCGGGCGAATTACGTCTCAGCGAAAATATGATACACGCAAGGATGAAGATAAATCCTCCTCCAAGGTACATAAGCTAATGTCAACCATTAAATTCAAACAAAATCAAGGATCATGTCATAATACCATGATTATTATTACTAATGGTATACATGTATATAATTTGGATGCAGAAAAAATGGTTTTGCTTTAAACCTTCTTAAACAAGGATAAGGTTTTGTTTGTGCTGCATTGAACGTAAACCATGATTCTCTTAGTTTTGTGGCCCTCACATTTGTCACTTACCACACGGAATTGAGAGAAGAACAGAAAATAGTTGCAGCCTTCTTGATTGCTTGAATCATCATTGTTTTTCCTTTCCCATCATGCCCACCTAATATATCAAGCAACTTGTGCACTCCAAACAACAAGAGTAATGAATGTAAAATATGTGAATCAATGACAACCTTTATGTAATGCTTATTTATTTTTGTTTTTTTTTTCATTTCGTGATTTGGCTGTACTCAACAAGGAATTCACATATCATCTAATAAGACCAAAAACCATATTTATAGAGGCATCTTTTATTTAAATATGACGATTATGACTGAATTGTTGTTTAATGAAGACAAAATGAAATTCCTTACGTCAACATGTTGCTCAGCATGTTTGGTTGAAACTGAAGATTATGATGGTTTACCTATTGAGTACATATTTCATATATTATTTTTTACATATATTTCATATATGTAATATAGTAAACTATATTATATATTGTCTTCGGCGATTTTTCTAGACCAATTGTTCCAACTGTATTGTTCTGAACCATCTAACAAATTTTCCTATCCCGGACTTTAAATAAAAATATTAAAGTAGATGTTGAGAAAATCTTAAATTAACTTTCCGAATTTGTCTCGAATTAGAATTAGTTATTTGACAGGCCATTGACATAGAGTAGCATTGGTCACTGGTACTTTGGGATATGGAGAGTAGCTGACAAAAAATGTTTCAAGCATAAAGAACAAATTTTATAAAATAGACTCGACATAATCGGTAGAAAACTACCACGATATCAAAGATTTGATTTCCGTCATGTATAATGATTTCTTATTAGTATAAGTAAGACTCATTAAAATGATGTCCATGTTTCAACTTTCAAAATGAATTGATTTTCAGTAGTCCATTGCAAATTTGCAGGACATTTTTTATGCACACAGGACAAGAATAATTCCTTTTGGTGAAAAAAGCTTTGGGTAAATTAAGTGCTGGAAGCTCATCAAAGTTAGAACAGAAATAGTGACTCAAATAACAATTTGGTCATAGATGGCTTTTTTTAATGATCACATCCATCCAACATATTTTCACTAGATACATCATGAATAAAATATAGTTTGTCCTTTCCTTAGGTTAAATAGTTGGATTTAATATTTATACATTAATATTATAAAAGTTTTTTTTGTTGGTGTTAGTATATCATTTATACGTTAACAATTTTTGATTCTTAAACAAATTTTAAAGTAATACAAATAAATAATGGTTTATATATTAATTATTTAAAAAATTACATTAATAATATATAAATATTATTTTACAATATAAAGGGGTATTGTACCCCAAATAATTAAAACTGGGGTACATGACTGTCACAAGAATAATGGTAGTTGATGAGATGTGGGTTTGGTAGTTAGTTAACAGTTGGCATTAACAACAAAATCTTTCAAGTTAGGCATTGGGGGACAGAAAAATAGAGCTCATGTGTAGCTCAGTTGGCCAACTGAAATATGTGGCAAGATTTCAATAGAATTTACAAGAAAAATGAATAACCTTAAACGGTAAAATTCTCATTGTTACTGTATCATCACCATTCATATATAATTATTATATACTCTTTAAAAAATATAATAGAAATTTATGATAAATATATTGATTATATATAAATATTTATATTGATAGTGTATAAATATTATACTCTAGAATTTATCACTATTCACCATTCATTTGTATTTTTTTTTTTAAATAATCATAATAATTAAACATGAATGATGGATGATATAATGACAATATATAAAACTTATATAATATTAGAGTATACATTTTTCTCTCTATAGTATCTAACCAATCATCCCTTGTAAAAAAAGTATAATTAATATCTTGCAGGCTATTATATCAGTCTTATATATTATATATACTAATTAAATTGTATAAGGGTTAACTTATATATTTTATGATAAATATAATAATTTTTTTAAATATATTTACAATATATAATTTAATTATTAAAATTGTTCAACGATTGATTACTAATTTACTTAAAGTTCGAATTATAGTTTAAAATCGATATTTTCGATCTTTAACTCATTTAATAAAATGTATGGTGTAATTTTTATATTGTATCACTGTGAAGATTGATTTAACCAGTAAGTTGCTATGATACAATATTTATAACATTGTAAAAAATTAAGATATGGATCGTTAATATAAAATATTTAAATTTCAAAGTTGCATTCCATTTTTGAGTTGTTTAAATAAGAGTAAACTAAACTTATTTAAATATATAACATTTAAGAAGTAAAATCTCTCTTCCTACAAAATTTTCCTAAAGCCATAATAAATGTCAAATATGTTAGAAACTTGTACTTATGTATAATTTATAGGACGATATATTATTATTTAACATTTAATAGGACGATATATTATTATTTAACATTTAAGAGTAATGATATATTATTTTATCAAATTCTCCCCAAAATAAATTAACATATATCACTTGTAAGTCAATCATTAATAAATAAAGTATCACTTTCAAATATATTTATTATAATTTTTTAATATTTAAATATCATAGCTTGGTACACACGTTTAAACATTTAATTTTGGATTTAATATGTATATACTGAGAGTGTAAATATTTTTTACACTGTCAGTCAATCATTCACCGTTGATTTATTAATTATCATTGACTCTCAAATAAAAATAATACGAATTAATGGTGGATGATGTGCTGACAATGTAAAAAAATTTACACTGTCAGTGGCAGATTTTAAACTCTTTAATTTTAGTGTGAAAAATACATATTTTTGTATGGGACCACATGCTATCTCACAATTTATTTTACTTTATGTAATATTAGCTATGATTGAAAGAAAAAAAATGTATTAAGTTAAAAGATTAATTATTAAATATTTTTTTGACTAATTACAATTAATGATATATGATATGACACAAATTGTGAACACGAACAATACATTATTCAACTATTATCTCAAATTATATTATATATAATAGAACTTTAATTTCTTTAATTAAATTCTTAACCTCCTTTACTTTTGGTACAACATAAGCACCTGTGATGAAATAAACCCCATCCAACCCCTTTAGTTGCTGCTAAACCAGAATAAGAAGAGCACACAAAAAGTTAGAAAACATAACACTAAAAAACAGAGAGATGCAATATCCATCATGCAACAGTGGTAATGGTAATCACTATCTTCTTCTCTTCGTCTCATGCATCGGTTTGATCATAGCACTCAAACACTTCATCTCCATTACGAAATGGATCTTTAACACTTTCTTCAGATCCGAGAAAGACCTCATCACAAGTTATGGTTCATGGGCTCTGGTCACCGGAGCCACCGACGGCATCGGAAAAGCCTTCGCATACCAGCTAGCACAGAGAGGCCTCAACCTTGTTCTTATAAGCAGAAGCTCCCAGAAGCTTGAAACCGTTTCAGGTGAATTAAGGAGTAATTAATAGCATTTTAACGTCGAAATCTCACCGCCAATTTCATACTCTGTTTTTTAAATATGATACAAAAAGATAATAAAAAGTGCAAAGAAAATTATCTCAAAATAAAGTCAAAATGATAAATAAAAATATTAGGAAATTGCATGCTATAATATGTGTGATTGATTAACAATTGATAGTGCAATAAATTCTTGGTTGGTGATTGGTTAAACAAGACACTAAAACTTAAAAGTATGTTCCTGCTTTTGATTTTTCAAAATTTTACCATGGGAAAGTAATAAATAAATGAAAATAGTAGTAGAAGTTAAGGGTTCATCTTGAATGACCTTTTTTTTGGGTTTAACCCAGATTTTCTGTACCAAAAAAGGTTTTTTTATGTCTCTATACCAACTCAATAGAATTTTTCCTAAATATTTATTTTGTAGGTGAAATTAAAGAGAAACACCCTCATACCAAGATCAAGTTCATCCAAATAGACTTTTCAGGCGACATCTCGGCGGGTCTCCGGCGAATAGTGGAGGTGATCCAAGACATAGACCTTGGCATTGTGGTCAACAACGTAGGGATCACGTACCCTAGGGCCATGTTTTTTCATGAGGTAGATGAAAAAGTGTGGATGGACATAGTGAAAGTGAATATTGAAGGTACCACTAGTGTAACAAAAGCTGTTCTACCAAGGATGATACAAAGGAAAAGAGGTGCAATCATTAACATTGGCTCTGGTGCTGCGGTGGTTGTTCCTTCTCATCCTCTCTATACCATCTATGCTGCTACAAAGGCGTAAGCAATTTCTTAATTCTTCAAGAAAACATCAATTATTGGATGATCTAAAATCACTAATTTCGGATACAACCATATTAGATCATTAAACACATTTTTATGATTTTATGATATAAAATGAATAATGGTGATGCACCTGATATTATTGCTCCTCGACCAAACAATAATTCCGGAAAACTCTTCTCCTTCTCCATTCTTTTTTGTACAAAATTTCTTTCAACAAAATCGTTTGAGTTAGCAGTGTTGTTAGAAACATTAATCATTGAGAAAAGTGATTATTATTGTTGTGGTTTTAATTTTAATTACTTTTATTTTTATGAGTTTACTCTTATCTATTTTCCTTTTTATCTTACAAATGCTTGGCATATGTGTGATATAAAAATGATCATACTTCTAGTTCTTCTTTCCAATAAGAAACAATAGACATATCAAGAGTGGTATAAAGTTTGTGATAAAACATGTACTTCATGATAAGGAGTCACATATTTTGTAACAAACTTTATATCATTTCATGCATATCATGTTTCTCATTGGTCAGAAAATATAAATTTAATATATATTAAATTTATGTTTTATTTTTTGACCAATAAGAAATATGAGGTATATAGAGTAGTACAAAGTTTGAGACAAAATGTGTCACTCTTTGTTAGGGGAGCACATGTTTTTTCTCAAAGTTTGTATCATTCCATGTACCCCATTGTTTCTTATTCGTCAGAAAAATAAAACATGAATTTAATATATATTTTTTGACCAATGAAAAATATGAGGTGCATGAAATGGTACAAAGTTTGGGACAAAAGATGTGGCTCCTTGTTATGAGAGCACATGTTATGTCCCAAATTTTCTACCACTCCATGTACCACTGTTTCTTATTGGTCAAAAAATTAAAAAAATAAATTTAATATATATTAACTTTATATTTTCTCAACAATGAGGTACATGGAGTTGTACAAAGTTTCAGATAGAAGATATGGCTCCTTGTTAGGGGAGCATATATTCTGTCCTAAAATTTGTAACACTCTATGTACCATTATTTCTTATTGGTCAGAAAAATAAAACATGAATTTAATATATATTAACTTTATATGTTTTGACCAATGAGAAATATGAGAGCACATATGTTATCTCACTTTTGTATCAATCCATATATCATCACTTCTAATTGGTTAAAAAAATTATTTAAATTAAAATAATAATTATTAAATATTTTTTTGACTAATTATATTCTTTGACACATGGAGTGCACGAAAAAGTGAGACAGCAGATGTGGACCCGAGAAACATGGGGTGATGAAGTGATACAAAGTTTGAGAGAGAAGGCGTGACTCCTTATTAGGGAAGCATATGTTATGTCCCAAACTTTGTTTCACTCCATGTTGTTTCTTATTGGTCAAAAAATAAAACATAAATTTAACATATATTAAAATTTATATTTTCTAACCAATATAAAACACGAGGGACATGGAGTGATGTAAAGTTTTGAATAGAAGATGTGGCTCCATAGAAATGACCTATCATTTTTTTTTGTGATTGATTGTGTATTAATTCAATATGAAATTATAATTAAAAATTATAAAAACATAAAATAATTTTTTATATTACTTTAGTAAAATATAAGTGGTTTTAGGACATATGATAGGTAAAGAGAGGAGAATAGTTAGTTGAAGGCATTAAAGAGAAGCACAAGTTAGGCAGGGGTGTCAACCATCAAACTTAAGAATGACATTTTCTTTATGCTTGCAAGTACAAACTCTGGACTCATTACTTCACGTCTTAACTGGAATTGAATCGTGCAGTTACGTGGATCAATTATCAAGATCTCTCTACGTGGAATATAGACAGTATGGGATCCACGTCCAATGTCAGGTACGTACAATATTTTTACACATCATATTTAAATTTATTATATAACTCAAAATTTACAAAGATTTCTTATTTTCTTCACATTTAACTACGGTAAGGAAGGTACAACAGTCAATACCTTTTTAGTTTAATGAATTTTATATTATCGATTAATACTGTCATAAATAAAAATTATATAAAACTAGACTAAATTTATTAAAATATAAGACTTAAATTTATTATTAGTGATAACATGCATTTAGATAATATAAATGTGATACAAGTGAGGAACACAAATTTATGGAAAGGGTAAAACAGGGCAAGATAAAATTATATCATCTAACTATTAATTTATTTATAATAATAAGTATATATATAGATAGAATTAATTTGTTAGTCCTTACGTTTCTTTAATTTGAATTTTTATTCCTTATATAATGTACTATTTTAATTCAATTATATTACTAAGATATATTGATAATATATACTTTAACTAGGGATGGCAACGGGCACGGGCGGGCACGGGTAGTAGCTACCCGCTACTCATTTTAAAATAGAAAAGTAATACCCATACCCGCCCGTACCCGTACGGGTACCGTGAGCGGGTATTTGCGGGTAGTTCTGGGTACCCGCAGGTAGAACGGGTACTCGCGTGTTTCCTCTATTATAAATAATTTTTAAATTTTTTACTTCTATTGTGTTTCAAATAACATGAAACTTAATTATTTTTGTACCTTTTGATTAAATATTTTGCTAAAATGCTAAATTTATTGGTGGTTTCCATTTGTGTGATTTTTTGTTCTCATTTTTAAAAAAAATAATATATATTTTCTTTGTAAAACATGTGTGTTTCTATACTTTCTATACATGTAATAATATTTGTAGGGTGTTTCATCACCAAACTCATTAAAATATGTAAACAAAGTAAAAGGAAAAAATATACATAGTGTAATAAATGTTAGAATAATATATTTTTTATTTTAATTAAATATAATATATTAATTATCTAAATAACGGGTACTCGCGGGTACGGGTACCATAATACCCGTACCCGTCCGTATGTACTACAGGTATTTTTAAAAACCCGTTTATAATAGCCGTGGGTACCCGTTTGTGACCCGTACCCATGCCCGTACAGGTTTTACCCGCGGGTACCCACGGGTACGGGTTTTTTTGCCATCCCTAACTTTAACTGCTTTAAGACTGCTAAATTAGTGTATTTGGAAATAGCAACGAAAATATACTGGTAAAGACTAGTGTTTCTGAATTCTGATTATGTATCATTATTTATTTAAATTGAAAACTAGAGACTAAATCCAAACACGTAATAGCATGTATCAATTGTAATTACCAAATCAAATGCATGAGCTTGTAGATGTTGATTAGATTAGTATGACTAATACTAATCTAATAATAAATGAAGGTTCCCCTTTATGTGGCAACGAATATGGTATCAAAGGTAGCATCTATTAAGAGAGACTCATTTTTCATACCAACACCTGAGGGATATGCAAGAGCTGCAATAGGTGAAATTGGGTATGAACAAAGGTGCACACCTTATTGGGCTCACTCTATTCAGTGGTGCTTCGCACGCTTAGTCCCAGATCCACTACTTGATGCTTGGCGCTTGTCCATCGGCATTCGCCGAAGAAATGATGGAGAGGCAATTCATGGCAACATCATTTAATTGTTTTTTAGACAAAGTTTAATTATGTGTAATTGTCCACTCTCTAAAAAGATCTATACGAGAATTTAGCAACACAATTTGGACTCCGACCGGACACCTATAAAAACCTGACATTTCTAGCAAAGTTAAGTTAACGAATAAATGTTCACTTGATTCGATAAGCTTATAACAAAACAACATATCACATCTTCCACTTGGCTAATAATGTGCCTCTTCAATTGGAAAAAGATAGATTAGTTTTCAGTTCTTGTTGGAGGATATTTTTATAGTTTTAAACTTTATGTGTCTTGCCTAACTTGAGGCAATCTTTCTTGAGACGAGTAGGATCATTATTAATTATGAGCTAATCCCTAACAAATGTAATTGCATTATAGGAACTTGATTGATAGTTGATACTGGAATGACATCTTTGATATACATAAATACAAATTATTATATAAGGCCAAATGTTAGGGTTAGATCTATAAGAGGGAGTCATGCTATGGGTACTATCAATTTTATATAAATTTGTAACAATTTATTTTTATATATGATTCAAAAGGTTAATGTAAAGTTTTAACCCATAGCATAAAGGTCGGTTTGGATAGGCTTTTAGTAAAAAATAGTATCGGATCAATACATAATTAACTTGCAATCCTGTCTGATTTATTTATATTAGGACATCTGATCCAATTCGATCCAAATATTATCTGCGATTTGGATCGGTTTGAACTGACTTTTTATAAAAGATTGGAACTCTATGTATACACTTCAAAACTCATAAACATGACAAAAATATTAAGTATAATAAATACACTTTAAACTAACAAGTTAAGCATTCAAATAAATATTGTCACAACTTTATCACAATACTATCTACACATATAAACAGGAAATATGCCACAAGTCCGTCGAAATTAAAAAAATTATTATAATAAAGATCACAACATATTCTGAGTCACAATAATGAGTAAAAACATTATATTCATAACAAGATATTCTAATTAAAAAAGAAGGAATTAGTTATATTAACAGATGACAATGATTTATTCATTCGTTGTGATTATGTTGTATATCAGAACAAAACTAATCTAACAACTTAATTATATTTGTCAAAAGAAAAAATCATCTCTAAAATGTAACCATTTTATCCATGTGATCAACAAGCGTTGGTTCAAGTGGTACATGTTTGATTCCCCTTAAGCAAGGTCTCAGATTCGAGTTTTGTGGATGGAAAAAATGTCCGCTGACAGAGTTAGCCCCACGTACCTATGGATATTCCAGGCTCGGACAGGATTGCCTCCAGTGTGAGAATACATGTAGGAAACCAAATTTTTTTTATCCATATGTGGGATTATATTACTTAGCAAACACATTTTTTTACTTATATCAAATGAATATTATTGAATCTACCATATGACTAATTGGTGGTTAAATTTGCATTCTTGGTTGTTTCATAAGATTACTCAAGTGTTAATTACTTAAAGACACAACTTTGTTTGTGCATATTCCAAAAAAAGCAAATTAATATGTTTTGTTTCATAATGGTTTCGTTCATAAAGTTGGATCCAAAAACTGAACTGCATCAATCGGTTTTTGAAAAATCAATCTAATCACACTTGTTTTTGCAATTTCATTTTATTTTGATTTCGATTTTATTTTTGGATCCGTCTTGAACTTCCTAACACTAATGTGTGTGTGTTTTTTTAAGTGTTTTCATTTTATTTAAAGTTTTTAAGTGTTTTCAATGTAAAGTTTTAACATATACCATTATCTCATTTAAAATTTAATTAGTTTAATTTTATTTGAATTTATTCATTTTTTATTAATATCTTATTAGCTATTATCTAGTTTGTTGTGTCATTTATATCAATTTTTACCTATACAGATTACCTTATTCTTTTCATCCTAAACTTACTTCTTCAACACTAGTGAAAGAAAATATGATCGGCTCCAGTAATAGACCCTTTGTGAGGGGAGAACTATTTTTGTAAACTTTAAATTTATTAATTTAAAAATAAAAAAAATATGGATCATTGATCTTTTTTTTACGTACCACTTGTTAAAATCAAAATCTGAGCCCAGCAGTGAAAGTAAACGCATTGTAAATTTCCTTCCTCTAAGTTGCTGCTGCAACCTATGCAATAGTTTGGAAATGCACAATACCACTAAGCTCAACTAGAGAAAACAACGAAGGCGCACATAGTTCAATCCAATTGAATTATGTCAATTTTTCAAAACAATATATAGATGATATATCATGCATCTTTCTTCCTTCCTTAAACTCGTAGTGGTGCAATTTAAAGGGTTAGCGTGAATAAACGGGAGAGGTAAAAAACGGAATTCAATCTTTTTTTCATAAAATTTTATCAAATCAGTGTATAAAAAAGTTAAAAAAAATTTTAAAAAAGTTATATGATGTGTTACACATGTTTTCTCCGATCCCGGCTAATGAATCCTTTAAGTAAAGTTCTATCCCGTGGTCACTTAAGCAAATGCATTATACAATTTCCTGAAACTACTTTAACCAAACAAAAAATCATCCTGAAACTACACATTCATTACTCAACCATTCAATTTAAGGAAAAAATTCAAAATGAGAAAAACAGAATAATTAAAAAGAAAGAGACAATAGAATGATAGATAAGAAGGAAAAAAATCAATTACAAAGTTCGAGGTTGTTTTAGTTTCTTGCGAAATACGACCTCTGTGTCCAATCCAAAACCATCGACGCTACGAACATGAACCAAATCCGAATTCTTAAACATCTCCACGAGTGGTTCAACACTGAAGAGATCGTTAGCTGAATACTTATCCGCACGCCTCGACAACGCCACATGCAAAACACAAACTCCTTTCGGCTTCAACGTGCGTTCGATCTCACCCACGAACTTATTTGGATAAAGCGCATGA
This sequence comes from Lupinus angustifolius, assembly GCF_001865875.1. Lineage (NCBI taxonomy): Eukaryota > Viridiplantae > Streptophyta > Magnoliopsida > Fabales > Fabaceae > Lupinus > Lupinus angustifolius. Next base: position 12,720,446 of record NC_032020.1, read on the forward strand.
TCAAAAACATTGGAAAATTCAAAATCAAACGTGTCGTTTGCGAAAGGTTGGTTATGGAAATCACCCTTAACAACAAGCGGCGGATAAGGAACAAGGTCAATTCCAACCGAATCATTTACACCAATTCTTCGAAGCGCTTCAACCTCTTGCCCTACACGTGCACCAATGCAAAGCGCTTTGGATGTGTTATGAAGAAGATTTTTTTCCTTAAGCTCCTCGAAGAATCGTGCGAAAACTGGGATCTTACGATTCCAGTCACGGGTTGTCCATATTTTTCGGAGTTTAGGGTTGAGCGTCTTGTTAAGTTGGCGTTGTATGTAATTTTCATATGATGTGTAACCTGGTCGAATTCGAAGGTCTTTGGTGGTTGTGTTTGTAATAGGTTGAGGAGAGAAAAGGTGGAGAAAGATTAAAGGGGTGGAGAGAAAGAAAGAGATGAGAAAACACCTGAGAATAAATTGTTTCGTGAGTGTGATTTTCATGTTATGAAATATGTAAAGCTATATATTATAGGATGATAAATGGTATAGTGTGAGATCAATGAAACCGGGATGGTGATGGTTTTTCTCTATGTGACTAAGTTTGGAAAGTAATGTGTGCATTTTGGTTTTGGTGTAGCATAAAATTGGGATTGATGGAAGAGGAGGTTGAGGAAAATATAGGTGTGTGGGACAAATGAGGGGCCATTAAATTTCTGGAAATTGGTAATTGCATCAAGAGAATAAATATCAACATGGAAAATGAAATATTCTTTTATTAAATTCTTAAGATATGTCTCAAGGAATATAATATAATACTTTATTTATTGATTTATAATATACCACTTTCTTATGAATAAAAAAATAGTAGGGGATATAACATTAACAAAAAAAAAGTTGAAATAAAAAAGGATGACAGTACGCCGTTTATAATTATGAAATGGCATAGAGGGGTGTACGCGTGGTGCGTAATGCGCATGCAGTGAATCGAGGTGGCATTGTTTTTTGTTAACTTTAGCTTCAAAATCCGTTAAACCAATAAATAAAAAGAAGAGAAAATGTTGTTTGGATTGTTCATAATTCCCGTTGCATAATTATGTATATGTGAATGGTTTCACGTTAATTACACAAAAGTGCATTACCAGATAAAGAAGGAATTAAATAAAGCGATAATGGCTCGATGGGTCCAATACAAAGCCAAGAAATTAGGTGAGGAGAACGCTTGACGAATCCATGATCGTCGGGGGTTAAGTTGGAGTAGGGAACAAGTCAAAGTTAAATGAGCATGGATGGTCGTGAATAAATAAAGGAAGATATAGATGACCCCATTCTTCATCTTTTCAAATTAAAGAAATCGAGATATAATGATAAAGTATGACGAACCTTAACTTAGGTGTCCCGTTCAAATCAATTATAAGGAAGGTATATATCAACAATAAATTAAAAGGGGTTTAGCTACATTTGTATATAAAAAGTTTGTAATATCTATATTATTATCAATGTAAAAAGCTATATTATGTATCATTCATCCGTGTTACTTTTATTTTAAAATTGATTGTGATTAATATAAAAAATGAATGATGTAACTAAACTCTTAAAAGTGATCATGTATGTATCCTTTTTCATATAAAAAAGGGTTCAGCCACAATAGAGAGCTGCAAACTATTTTTTTTAAAGTGCTTTCGGGCTTTACGCTATTTTAAGGAAAAATCGCATTTGTATTTAGCCCTTAGTTTTGGATAACTTTGGGTCTCCTTTAGGATAAGACATTAAGAGGAGATTTCTCCCGAATCACTTCAAAGTTTGTGGAGTTGATAAGGTATCATGTTAAGTTAGAAATAAAGATAAAAATAAATACTTATCCTATGTTTCATTACCTTATTATTTTAGTTCTTTAAAAAATAAAAGACTTAAAATAGTCCCAAAAATTTCAAATGTATATTAAATTAGTAATTTTTATTATGTTTTATAACAATTGATATAAACTAATTTGACTCATATTTAAATATTTTGGAGACTATTTATATCTTTTATTTTTTAAAGGAATAAGTTAGTGAAAACAAAAAAAATATATAAGAATAAAATAAATATTTACTCTAGAAAAAATAATACAACTTCTGATGAATGAAAAGTTAAAGAGAAATACGGTAGCCGTAGGGCCAAAAACAAGGGAAAGTACAAAGTTGTTCACGTGACTGACCAAACGTGCATTAGTCTAAGCACACAAAACAAACCAATTACGCCTGGGGGCAAAACCAACCAATCACTGCTATTTTGTACGAAAAAACTATAATAGTTTTACTAAAAATAAAATTTACTCTTTACAAGTTACATGTATTTTCTATATGCAATTTATAGAATTTTTGTATTTTCTATATGCAATTTTCTTAGATTTCGTCTTTCATACATATAAAACAACAAAGTTATGGATGCATTTTGACTCAAAATTTATTATTTTGATTCGCTTTTACTTATATTATATTTTTTATACTACAAATGATATCTTCTCTTTACAAAAAGCTATAATAGTTTTACTAAAAATAAAGTTTACTCTTTACAAGATTACATATTTTCTCTAGATGCAATTTATAATACTTTTTTGAATACTTTAATTTAGTCTTTCATGCATATAAAACATCATCCCCATTGATGCATTTCCACTCAAAATTCATTATTTTGATTCACTGCTTCTCATATTGTATTTTTTGTACTACCAATAATATCAATTCTTTACAAAAAAAAAAAAATATAATAGTTTTACCAAAAATAAAGTTTACTCTTTACAAAGTTACATGTATTCTCTAGATGCAATACATTAATTTCGTCTTTCATGCATATAAAACATCAAAGCCATGGATGCATTTTGACTCAAAATTCATAATTTTGATCCACTACTACTCATATTGTATTTTTTGTACTATTAGTAATATCCCTTCACTTTTTTGGGTAAGATATTAATCTCTTCCGGGGTTCATGACTGTTCCTCTCAACAAGTTTTGATCACTGAAATTGAACCTTTGATTACAAGGATCCAGTGAAATCTTACACTACTAGATGAACGCATTGTTGATTGTTACTTGGATATTGTATTATAAGTGATCGTGTATCATCAACTATTATATTGTTTTTCTAAAAACAATAATAGTTAACCCATTAGAAAAAATTACTCGTATTATTTCATACCTTATACATTTATGGGTTATATAAAACTTATAAGTAAGTTATCATGGTTGTGAGAAACTTGTAGAGTTCATTGAAACAAATGACACTTTATTTAGTGGATACAATAAAGACTTATATTTACAAAATATATATTTAAAAACGACTTTTAATCTTTTTAGGGATAATTATAGTTACTCAGTTACTTTATGACGGGAGCACATCTGCTGTCTCACAAAGAGTGTCATTCCATGTGCCACAACTTATGATTGGTTGAAAAAATATATTTAAATTAAAATTTTAATAATTAATTATTTTTTTGACCAATCATAATCAGTAGCACATGAAATAGTACACTATTGTGAGACAGCATATGTCTAACCCTCTATGACCAACTGTAATATAATGGTGTTCAACTATCCTTAAAATGAGCATGTGTAATTTACACGACAATTTAAATAAAATAAACTACTCAAGCATATACCTTTTAAAAGTCAAAATAAATAAAGGAACATGATTTTAGTGATTTATCTAACAAATCAACCAATCACTAACCAACTAATTTAATGCATTTTTATTGATTAATCAATCACATTCCATTGTATGCAATTTCGAAGCATTTTTTTTGTGAGTTTGATTTGTTATAATTTCCTTTACAATTTTTATCATCTTTTTGGACAAATTGAATGTTTTTTATACATCTGAAAATTGAAAATAATTAAAAGAGACTAACTTCTGGCAAAAGAAACTCCCGAGAAGGGAGAGGTGAAGACCCACGATTGCCATCTTCTCTAATTGTAAATGTTTCACATCAATTGAAAAAGTTCAATAATATAATCAGTAACATTGAATTTATTAATAATTAGATCATTAAGATGTATTTATCATTCATTATTGAGACTTAGTTTCTTTCTTTTTTTCACCCAATTAATGAGTTTATGTACTCATTTTCTTTCGACTCAAATAATAAGGGTCTTTTTATTATAAACAATCATTATTAACATCTGAAAAAAAAACTCCTACAAAAAAGATAAAACCAAATTCTAGAAAGAGCATATAAAAAAATTGAAGAGAGCAATATAATAAATAGTACATGTTTTTTTTTTTTACTTCTTATTTTACGACAGAAGGTAATTCAATCCTAAAGAATCTTAGAGTACACAGTTTTTTTACTCATTATTAAAAATGTACCTTCTCCACTAATCTTCCACTACTTGTTAATGAGAATCCTATGAAGAAAAAAAATAGATTATGAAAGATCCTAGCATAAGATAGATTATTGCAAATAAGGCTTCTGTGGGAGAAAGAAAGATAAAGACGTAGGAAAATGAGGTTGAAAACATATTGGTAATAATGAACACTCCTGTGCCAAAAAGATTGCTTTTACATAATAGCAGCAACTTTTTTTGGTACTATTATTAAGAATTTTTTCACTTTTTAGATAAGGAATTAATCTCCTTTGTATACGTTTTTATCACTTCTAACACGTGTCGTTCTAATAAATCAAACCTTTGAACTATTGCAACTCTTATTGCCTTTCCCATCCTCTGTTGGCTTCTCCACATAGTCTTCGACATATGGATCTGCTACCATCCTCTGATTCTCGCGTAATATGTTCAGTCATTAGAACAACACTAATGTTTTTATCCCTCTTTTTTCTTCACTTAGACTTAATGACCTATCTCAACCAACCCAATTTGTACCATTGAGTTGACATAGTTTGATCTTTGATGCCCCAATCAACACCATTAGATCCAATAAGCTCTCTAAACCAAAATCTCTAATTTCTGAATCAACATAATCCGACCAAGTTTATTTTGTTCGATCTATTTACCCATATGCACATGGTCACAAACCAATGGGGTCAAGTCGGGCCAAATTAGGTCATGACAATTGATAAGTCATGACAAAATTTACATATAGTTTAATTAATTTTATTACATATTTATTAAATTTAAGTTGATGAATGTAGACACCTTCTTTTCTCAATACAATGAAAAGTGTGACAAATCAGTCAATTCAATGAATCTGGACACTTTTAGTGTCTAAAAACATTCCATCAATCCATCTATTTACTAATAAATTGAATTTAGATATAAGTAGTGCTGACAATGAAACAAATCAATTCGATATTAGTTCAGAACTCGATTTATTATTTAACTTAATAAATTTGGTTCATGAACCAAATGAATTAAGTTTGAGTTCATTAAATAAATAAATCTGTTAGATTCAAAAGCTGACTGGATATATATATAAAATTATTTTTTATGTTTATTATGATTTATATATTATTTTTTATATTAATTGTTATTATATTATTTAACAAGGTTATATTTGTGTGTATATATATAAACTTTTGTGGTATTTTTAAAAATAAAATAATTATTTGGGTTGTCCAAATGAACTAATCGAACTGAACCAAATAGTTTACGAACTTTAATTGAACCAAACTCGAACTAAAAAAATAAATCATCTTAAATTCGGGTGGAGTTTTGAGCCGAACCAATCTTTGTCGTGTTGAGCTCTAATTCGACTCAATTTCAGCCCTAGATATAAGTGTATTAGATCCACCATATGTAAATACTTTCTTTTTTTAAGTTCAGGGAAATGACTAACAAAGAAACCAGCAACTACATCCTAGGGCTAGGATCCAAATATGTACAGCATTAAATTGTAAATATGACTCAAATTTTGTAGCTCCCAATCTTCTAATTATTAGCCATTCAAACTCCAGGATGCATATAATGAATTTAATTACTGGTATTGTTGCATTTCACAATGGAAAAGTAGTTAAACTAAACAGCAGCAACAACAAATCAGTGTTGGGAATGGGATACAAGGAACTAATGAAAGAAATTGAAGGTCAATGCCTAAAAAGAAAACTTGACAAAACATCATATTCATATATAGTAGATATACAACTTATACAAGTTACAAGTGAATTAAAATGTATCATAAAACCCACTGCATCTACATGCACATCCACAAGAATCAAACCCCTATTATTTGATTTTATTTATCAACAAATAAATCTTCACTTGCTTCTCATCCTATTAATCTGGTTCAAAGCAGGCTGCAAGATATTATAAAGAACCCAAAGAATAGCAGGTGAAACCACCAAAAGCAAAAGCTTTCCTCTATTGTCATTAGCAGCAGCTTCAGCAATCATACCAATCTCACTAGCTAATGCATCAGGTGCTGACACCAATCCCAAATATGAAGCCAACCCTCCAACACCAAAACCAAGGATAACATCTTTGTTGCGCATGCGGTTGATTTGGTTAAGTGCTGGCTGAAGAATGTTGAACAAAACCCATGCTATGGCTGGAATAATTGGTAATAACAGTGCTATGCCACGGTTATCACTACCTTCTGCTAGTTCAGCTATTTGTTGTACAGCATAAGCAGGGTCACAGGCTCCAAGTGTTGAGAATATTGCTCCTGCTATTGCTGTGGCTTCTATGGATAGTTTAGTGCTTTGAATAATATTGGTTGGTTTTGTGGAGGATAGACCCTTTGGGAGGTTTTGGATGGAAAGGAGGGAGGTGGGTTTTGAAGTGATGAGTTTGGTGTTGGTGGGGTTGGGGAATTTTGCATTGATCATGGCAAATGAGGCTATGGTAGTTGCTGCCATTTGATGAGGGTAGTGAATGAAGTTGGTGTTGATAATTGTTTGGAGGGTGAAATGATTGAAGGAATGAAGTGGAAATGTTAATGTAAAGAGTGAATGGCATTTGGAATATATTTAGTAAAGCCAAGAAAGAGAAATGAGATCCAATAGGATTGTGGTGTGAAGATTCTTTTCTTATCTCAACAAAATATGATTGGTGGGATATGGACCTCATATACCTTACCTTTCTTATCACTTCACTTGCTTTCTCAAATGCAATGTATATTATTTGTTATGTATTTTATTACTTTTTTTGAATAATTAATATCACTTCACTTGCTTTCTCAAATGCAATGTATATTATTTGTTATGTATTTTATTACTTTTTTGAATAATTAATAAATTTAAAATTTAAAGGATAAATAATGTAATGATAATGTATAAATTTATAAAAAAAATTATCTTTGTTTCTTTTCACTTCACATGATTTCTGAAATGGAATGTAATATGAATATTGTATCAATAATATAATAAACTCTTGAGTTATTATGTATTGGTGTATGGATATTAAATATTATATTTAAATTTAAAAATAGCATTTCATGTTATACGTTCAATTCCATCTAATTGAGCAAAATTTGCATTGGTAGGTACATTTGTAAGTATAGCTAATTAAACCTGAAAAAATGTTGAATTTCAAAATTATTATAACAATTAATCATTTTTTTTATTGATTGTATCTATGTAAACATATATAACTACAAGTTTATTCAAAGATTTAGGATAAATTGATGGATCGGATCAATTTTCTATAATTGGATGGATGATTTCTTCATATAAAAGGTTACATAAGGACTTTTTATAAAAATTGGAAATTAAGTAAAGTTAATTTTCATATCTTTGAGTACCAATCTAATCGGCCATGCTAGTTTCAAGAAGAAAAAAAGTTATGATTTACTCAAAGTTTTGTGTGCTATGTCATTTCCCCCAAAAGAGGATATGATTTATTTATTTATTTTCTCTGAACTTGATGCATGGATTGTTTAAGCCCTAAACACTATGGTGCTATTTGAAGTTGGACCAACATGCTTTCCCTTCTCAGAATTAGGAGGCTCAAATAATTCACACTTAACAGGCCCAACTCACTCGCTAAAAAAAATCAGTGGGTCTTTCAAACCTGTAGAAAGAAGAAATTCCCCGTGGGGACATTTAGCAAACTTCTATACCCAATCATCCATAGAGAATGAATTGGCGAAGTGGGGGGTGTTCCACGCTTCAAATTCCCATAATTCAAAACTTGTAAATATAAGAAATGGTTGCAAATGGAGTAGGTATTGTGTTGAAAGTAGTATAAATATTCTACCGGTAGATAAAGCCGCTACGTTTGCATTGCCATTTATGTGCGTGCTAAAGTTCCACATGCACGAGAAGCCACTAAACTTTGGATCAGAGTTTGTCTCCGAAGATTAATATTTTCCGTGGAAATTTAATTAGTGCTCTAAACATCCATATCTCCAGAATGTCCATGACTCATTTCTCTTAAAGTCAAACTCGTTAAGGATCGTCTTGGATCAATTTTAATGTCAAAATATTTATTAAAGTTCATGAACTACTATTAATGTTAGAAAGGATAACAATTAATATAGGTGATTTTATCTAATCAAATCTTTTTTCTACAATAAAATGATATATATTACTTGTCAACCAGTCATTTATAAATAAAATATTATTTTGCGACATATGTTTCTTTTCTAATGTTGTGAGAGAATTTGTAGGATGATATATAATTTTCCTTTTTAAATTATCAATAGTAAAATATAATTACAAATGACTTCTTTCTAAGTTAACATGCAATCATTAACAAACTTTTAATTTTAATCGTTTATGTATATTTGTACAGGTGAGCACTACCCTAAATGTTGGTCAATTTGTTATTTTTGAACTCGAACATAGATTAGGAGGTTAACTTAATCTCAATTGTCAACCTGACCATATTTTTATTTTGAACTTGACCCTAGATTTGATTAAATATAATATTTATTCTTTTAGATAAAATTTTCTGAATATTATTTATTCTGAACTGAACCTGACCATATTTTTATTTTCTGAATATTATTTATTTTCTGAGTTTCAGTGAAATTGCACAAACCACCCATCACTTTTCTACACCTACACAAACCTCTCATATAGTTTTTAAACTTTCATTACATTTACCATCTCTGCATAAGAAATAAATATAATCTTTTAAACAAAAAATGTGATAAATGCAATTAAGTTAAACAAAACATGATATATTGTGGAGACAAATCCAAATAATATATGAGTCAATATTTCTTTATTATTTTTGGTTCGTTACACTATATTATAAGAATGATTTAAATAATATTTCTTTAGAATTGTTGATGCATTTTGTAACAAAAAATAATAAAGATACATTGATTTGTATATTATTTAGACTTATATACACAATATATCATATTTTGTTTAACTTAATTACATTTATCACATTTTTTGTTTAAAACATTACATTTATTTCTTATGCAGGGTGGTCAATGTAATGAAAGTTTAAAAATATGGGAGGTTTGCGTAGGTGTAGAAAATTGAGAGGTGATTTGTGTAATTTTACTAAAACTCAGGGGTGTCAGTGTAATTTACTCTATATATAAATATTTTATTAATCATTTATATATATGAAAAAAGTTAGAAATTCAATAATATTTTGCATTAAAAAAATGTCATTAGTCTATACATAATTGAAATGCATATACAAATATGACAAGTGAGTGATATCGGATGAGTTGGGTTATGTATGTTCCTTATTGACTCTAAATATTAACATAGTCTAATTTTTGAACTTAAACCCAACTCTTAACGAAATGAAACTTGACCATATTTTGGTCCGAACATGATCGAGCTAAACTAGTGAACAAGTAGGGTTAGGTCCTATTCACTTCTATATATTTATATGACATTAATTATTCTTATAATTTTATATGAGAAGTGTTCTCATGTACCCGATGATTTAAACTAAATATAGTTTAAGATTAGTTATTTGATGAGTTTAATTTTTAACTCAAATTTAATTCGCTTGATTTATGAACTAAGTTTATTAACTTAAATAACAAGTCAAGTGAATAAATATTAAGTTGATTCATTTCATTATTATTTTTATCACTGTGTTATATTAAATTTGAAATTTTATTTAAAAGATTTTGTTTTGTTATATTGGACAAATACGTCAATGGGTCTTTTATTTACTTAAGTTTCGCATATTCTTACGAGAAATTTTCTATTTGAATTTTGAAAGCTTAATATTTTGAATTTTTGATAAGATGTCAACTAAATGGTTTTATCTCTTCTTTTTTTATTATAAAATATCAACAACTTCAAGGACTCAATAATGATACTCTATATTTTTAGAGTGTGAGATCAGATGTGAATGATGAAATTACTGATTCATCCACGAATATTGAGTTGATTCATTTCATTATTATTCTTATCATTGTGTTATATTGAATTTGAAATTTTATTTAATGGATTTTGTTTTGTTACATTGGACAAATACGTCAATGAGTCTTTTATTTACTTAAGTTTCTCATATTCTTACTAGAAATTTTCTATTTGAATCTTGAAAGCTTAATATTTTGAATTTTTGATAAGATGTCAACTAAATGGTTTTATCTCTTCTTTTTTTATTATAAAATATCAACAACTTCAAGGACTCAATAATGATACTCCATATTTTTAGAGTGTGAGATCAGATATTAACGATGAAATTACTGATTCATCCACGAATATTGAGTTGATTCATTTCATTATTATTCTTATCACTATGTTATATTGAATTTGAAATTTTATTTAATGGATTTTGTTTTGTTACATTGGACAAATACGTCAGTGGATCTTTTATATTTTCTATTTGAATTTTGAAAGCTTAATATTTTGAATTTTTGATAAGATGTCAACTAAATGGTTTTATCTCTTCTTTTTTTATTATAAAATATCAACAACTTCAAGGACTCAATAATGATACTCTATATTTTTAGAGTGTGAGATCAGATGTGAAGGATGAAATTACTGATTCATCCACGAATATTGAGTTGATTCATTTCATTATTATTCTTATCACTGTGTTATATTGAATTTGAAATTTTATTTAATGGATTTTGTTTTGTTACATTGGACAAATACGTCAATGGATCTTTTATTTACTTAAGTTCGCATATTCTTACTAGAAATTTTCTATTTGAATTTTGAAAGCTTAATGTTTTGAATTTTTGATAAGATGTCAATTAAATGGTTTTATCTCTTCTTTTTTTATTATAAAATATCAACAACTTCAAGGACTCAATAATGATACTCCATATTTTTAGAGTGTGAGATCAGATGTGAAGGATGAAATTACTGATTCATCCATAAATATTGAGTTGATTCATTTCATTATTATTCTTATCACTGTGTTATATTAAATTTGAAATTTATTTAATAGATTTTGTTTTGTTATATTGGACAAATACGTCAATGGATCTTTTATTTACTTAAGTTTTGCATATTATTACGAGAAATTTTCTATTTGAATTTTGAAAACTTAATATTTTGAATTTTGAAAGCTTAATATTTTGAATTTTTGATAAGATGTCAACTAAATGGTTTTATCTCTTCTTTTTTTATTATAAAATATCAACAACTTCAAGGACTCAATAATGATACTCCATATTTTTAGAGTGTGAGATCAGATGTGAAGGATGAAATTACTGATTCATCCATAAATATTGAGTTGATTCATTTCATTATTATTCTTATCACTGTGTTATATTAAATTTGAAATTTTATTTAATGGATTTTGAAATTTTATGAGAAATTTTCTATTTGAACTTTGAAAGCTTAATATTTTGAAATTGTGATAAGATGTTAACTAAATGATTTTATCCCTTCCTTTTTTTATTATAAAATATTAACAAAAAGGACTTGGATAACGATACTCCATATTTTTAGAATATAAGATCAGATGTGAAGGATGAAATTACTTATTCATCCACTAACTTTAAGCAGAAGTATATTTTTTTGATCCCTCAAAGCAGAAATAATAACCACACTTACACGGATACTTCCATGTTGATGTAAAGTGTAGATAAATTGAGATGTATATATAGTTGATTGGTCTCACAAACTAAACAAAGTTGTTTCATTATCTCTTTTCTCTTTCCTCTCTCAATCTGATTCTCACCCACTAAACCATTTCATCAAATTCTCACTTCCGTTTCTCTTTCTTTCATACAAATTTTGCAACTTTCTCTGTAATTCATCACCAACCGATGCCGACTGAAGAAAATCCTTCGTCTATCTCATACGTAAACACCGATCCATAACAATCATAAATGCCATCAACACAAAACTTGTTCAACGTGTGGTTCTCTGTTTTTTACTTTCTCTTCTGTATGGTTGGGTATTTAACAAGTGTATTTGTTCATTGGGTTACCTCTGATCTGTGAAAGTCAATTTTTTTACATAAAAAAATGATTTTTGGTTTCTGGGTTTTCAGCCATGGATGAAGATTTTAGTTATTTGATTGTGATCATCAAGCTTTGATGAGTTGTGATGACTTTACATGAGCGATCACTTTAAAGCTTTGATCAGAAAATTCTCTTCCATTTTTTGGATTCCTTTTGCTTTTACTGTAGAATATCCCATCAGCTAGGAATAGTATACTTCCCATCAAAGTTTTCTTCTTTGGTTTCTTCACCTTTCAATTGATCATCAACTTTCTTAATTTGGCCCCCGTTTTAAAAAACGATCGGTCCTGATTTTTTGGTTTGATATTTTATGTTTACTGTTTCCATGATCATCCTCGGTTTAATGATTCTGTAGGTGTAAATGCATGGCTTCGGTGCTTTTGATTAATAATGCTACAGTAAATAGATCATAGTTACTTAGGATATGTAACATGATTAATCACTTTTTGCGTTTATATAAAAGACTTTCTTTAAGACAAATTTGTTATTCAGTATGGTATATGGCAATTCACATCGTTGTTGAGTGAATCCAGGAACTATGAAATGGACAAAGATAATTGTATACTACAGGGTCTTCAGCTTTCTTGTTACATTGTCACATAATGAGTTTTTATAAACATGTTTTTCTCTGTAGGTTTGAGACCTGAGATTTGCTAGTGAATTACATTTTTAAGGTGCGTGCTTTTGCAAGTTAGGATAGCGTGTAGAATTCCGGATGCTATGAATATGATTAGAGAAACAGTGAAATTAATTAATGTAGTAATATATTTACACATGTTCTGGTAATTTGCAGAGGTGTTAGGTCCTTTCTTCTGCAAAGTTAGCGTACTGCATAAGGTTGGCAGTGCCCATGGATACCACTACCATTGTTGTCGGCACACCACTGCCAACATTTCAACCTCAGCAACGCCATTGTTATGGGGACTCCATGCCGGGAGAGTTTCCCTTGTCGGCTAGTCCCTCCATTGTCCTCCATGTCCTTACATCATGTAATTTGGATCCTCAAGACCTTGCTAAACTAGAGGTACGTGTTTCAAGTTACAAGTTGTTACTTGAATCATACTAATGTGGTAATGCTAATGTTGCTAGTTTCATTTTTTAATGTGGTTTTTAGGCAACATGCTCCTTCTTCAGGCAGCCCGCAAACTTTGCTCCAGATTTTGATTTGTCCTTATCTGAACTTGCTGCACTGGACATGTGCCAGAAAAGAGCCATTTTCAAGCCGATGACAACAGAAGAAAAGCAAAATTTGAAGCAAAGATGTGGTGGCTCGTGGAAATTGGTGCTGAGGTTTTTGCTGGCTGGAGAAGCATGTTGTCGGAGGGAGAAATCACAGGCAATAGCAGGTCCTGGTCACAGCATTGCCGTGACATCGAAAGGGGTTGTTTATTCATTCGGGTGCAATAGTTCAGGACAGCTAGGGAATGGCACCACCGAAGAGTATTGGCAGCCTCGACCAATCAGGTTGGAACATTTGTAAATTCCATAATTCTTAGAAGTTACGATTTAAGAGGTAGTTGAATAGAAGTTAACAATACTCTATCATGTTGCAGAGCTTTGCAAGGCATTCGAATTATACAAGCTGCTGCTGGAACTGGGAGAACAATGTTGATCAGTGATTCAGGGCAGGTTTATGCCTTTGGGAAAGACTCTTTTAGTGACACAGAGTTTGGAATTCAAGGGTCCAAAATGGCTGCTACTCCACAATTAATGGAGTCATTGAAAAACATCTTTGTTGTTCAAGCTACAATTGGGAATTTTTTGACAGCTGTTTTGTCAAGAGAAGGTAGAGTTTATACATTTTCTTGGGGCAGTGAGGGAAAACTCTGTCACCACACTGATCCAGATGATATAGAACCCCGTCCCTTATTGGGAGCTCTGGAACACATACCAGTAGTGCAAATAGCTGCTGGATACTGCTACCTGCTTTGTCTGGCTTGTCAATCCAGTGGAATGTAAGCTTCAGTTCTATCCCTTTACTTTGAGTGTTGCAATTTAGTTTTAAATAAAGTCCAATCATGGTTTATTATTTGATTGGCATTACATGTTGATTTATTGCAACAATTTACTAACCTAGTTGTTACATATCATTTCATTCTTGTTGTAATAAGTAATTTAATGTTTATTGATTATGTGATCCCTCTTTGAAATCTTAACAGGTCAGTGTACTCTGTTGGCTGTGGCTTGGGTGGGAAGCTTGGACATGGCTCAAGAACTGATGAGAAGTATCCTCGTCTGGTTGAGCAGTTCCAGATGTTAAACCTTCAACCGAGAGTGATTGCAGCCGGTGCTTGGCATGCTGCTGTGGTGGGGCAGGATGGCCGTGTTTGCACATGGGGGTGGGGTCGTTATGGTTGCTTAGGTCATGGAAATGAAGAATGTGAGTTGGTACCTAAGGTGGTGGAAGCATTGAACAATGTGAAGGCTGTTCATGTTGCTACAGGAGATTACACAACGTTTGTATTGTCTGATAATGGTGATGTGTATTCATTTGGTTGTGGAGAATCTGCTAGTCTTGGCCATAACCCTGGAGATGATGATGAGGTATGCTTTGCTTCTTCCTTTTTCCTTGTTTGATTTATGAGTTGTTTTCTTGACTTAGTTAATGGGATGTGCAATATCACAAGTTCACAACCAAATGGAATCTGTACATGAGTTTCAAATTTGAACCGGTTTCAGAATGGAGCTTCAAATTAAGGTTTACATTTTAAAGTCACATTATGATTATGTGCTTGTTTATATAAAAATCGCGATGACCAATGTGGCATGAGCAGTACCTTCTCGTACTCATTTGTGAAGCATCCAATGTACCATGGATCACATTTTCTTACAACTGTCACAACTAGCTTAAACTTAAATGAGATGTTTACATTGGTAACTTAAATTTAGTGAATGTTTGGGTAAATAAATTAATTAGGTGCTTATTCAACAAGTGTTTATCACATGAGAGTTTTTGACCTTTCTACAAGCTTTTTTCACAAGCTTCTCCAAAAGAGCTTATAGGAAGGTCAGATAAGTCCAAGTAAATTCTCTATAAGCTCTTCAAAACACTTGCTTTAGTGCTTATAGGGTAATACAAGCTGAAGCAAGCTCTCTGTATGCCCATCAAATGCTCAAGTAATTTGTATCCACCAAATATAGATATATAGGCCACGTTTAATGAAAGAAAACTTGTGTAGTCAGAAAGTTCTTATTTGAATGGAGTTCATAAAAAATGTTATGTTTGTACATGTGCAGGAAGAAAACATGCATGCGAATGTGCTAAGTCCAGAGCTAGTCACATTACTGAAACAGGTCAACGAGCGAGTGGTGCAGATTAGCCTAACCAATTCCATATACTGGAATGGTCATACATTTGCTCTAACTGAATCGGGGAAGCTGTATGCCTTTGGTGCCGGAGACAAAGGACAACTAGGAGTAGAGCTTGTTGGCAACCAGACTGAAAGGGGAAAGCCTGAGAGGGTTAATATTGACTTGGATAATTAAGTGCGCCATCCTTCACAATTATTCCATATCCTTTAATTTATGGTCATCATGCATGGTATTTTGTGTTTTTTTAGTCCCTTGCTTATTCTGTAAATAGAATCAAAGAATGCTGCATCTTTTGAAAGTCCAAGCTAATAGCTAACAACGATCTCAGTTACTTTCATATGGTTGTTGATATCAATCATAGGCATACTAGTGTTGATAGTTGATACTTTGGTGAAGGTATATTTACATCTTAGTTGTCTTCACTTTGGAATTGGTTTTCGTAAATTGTTTTCTAACTTTCTCAGATGCAATTGGTCGAATTTAGTGTTCTATCATAATTGTAAATGCATGTCCAATGGAATGAATCTGTTAAATCTCGATGCTTGTAATCCTCTCTCACCCAATAAAATAGTGTTACATCATTTAAAATTAAAATTTCAGCTTACATTTAACAAACCCAAGGAGCTATTAAATTAAGTGTTGAATTTTAAATGATATAATACTATTTTATTGGGCAAGACATGATAAGGAACAACAACTAATCTACATTATGTCCCAAGATAGGCTTTTACGATTGATTTTAAGGAGACATCATCGGCTGTCACACTTGTGTGCCACAATCATGTTAGCAACTTAAAGTTTATATTTGTTTAAAATTAATGATACATGTCGTTAGAGAATGGTCCTCTGGTCTTAAGTTGTGGTACTGGTTGCCATTCAACATGATGGCAGTCTAATCCTTATGATCCTAAGTAACGTTAATATATACATAGGGATGGATTTGTTGTTTGCATCTTGTCCTCATGCACTCATGTGTGTCATAGATATTATATTATGTTTCTTTTATTTTAAAAATGAATAACCATTTTAAGTCTGATATTTCATGTTGGCTTATTTGATAGTGCTGGCAAAATAGCAATGCCCCCCAAGCCTACAAGGCAATGTAGGGGCTCGTGAATTAAAAAAGAAATATATTATGATATAATGTGTTTAATAGTCCAAAAAATTAATTGATATAATGTCCTCAATTTTAAAATTTTCTGCATTCAAACTTCTTTATTTAATTTTGTTTTACAAATTTTTATTTTTTAAGTATTTATTAACAGAAAAAGATGTATGTATTAATAGTGTAAAAGTTTTTCATATTGTCACTATGTCATCCATCATTCATACTTCATCATCATCGACTCTTCAAAAAATAATTAATACAAATAAATGATATATGATGTATTAACTATGTATAAATCTTTATATAATGGTTCATAAATATTTTACTCATTTATGACTGCTAATGGGTGGGCCTGAAAGCTTGTTTTAGAATGTACATGATATGATAATTTGCCCAAAATGATAAACAGATGTGTCCGCTTGTGATTTAAGAGAATTTTATGGGGATGAGTTGGGTGGCACGTTTTAGCACTGGTAGTTGGCGCCTAATCTGTCACGTGAGACATCCCATTAACCGCAACTAGTTAGCAATAATGGACAAAAGAAGTGCAACATAACATAATAAGAAAAGAGTCTTGCCTTACACCACAAAGGCACCAATCATGCCAACAACAATTCTTGAAAGAAAAAAATAATATAAAATTCATACATAATTTATTCCAATATTGTTTGACTTATAATATATGAAATAATAAATTGTAAGAATATGATTGCAACTAAGAAGTGGTGAATTAGTTGAATTAAAATAATGACAAGTTTTTCTGCAAAATCAAGAGTTAAAATGCAACGAAAAATATATGCAGAAAATTAATAAGTAAAATCAAAGAGATAGGAAAGAAGAGAGTACACAAAAAAATTATAGTAGTTCACCTTCTTGACTACCGAAGGCTACATCCAATACTCTTGCAGCATAAAAGATTTTTCCACTCAAGATTATGAGTTGCAATTACAATATATCACTCTCAGATCTCTATGTACCTTACACACTCTTTAATCTTTATTCACCTTTGAAAGACACATTTCCAAGTGATTCTAATTCCCTTTTTTATCACACCCCGTGAAATAAAGTATTCTGCAATAATAATGAAGAATGTTCAACAATGGCGAAATTGCCTTTACAAGTATAAAAGTGACTTAACTTGCAATCCAAATAACTCTTTTGTATACTTAGTAATAATGCTCTTTATAAGTTTGTAAACTTGAAACACTTTCACTTTAAGCAACTTCAGAAAAATCAACTTTGAAAGTTTTAAGAACTGGTTGCCAAAAGTGCAGAAAATAATTTCAGAATATATGTAAGAACTTTTGAAATTTGTATGAGAGTTGTGTATATGTTGTGTGTTGTGATTGTGAGTGCCTTTATATAGGCTATCCAATTAGCTAAAATATCTCTTTGAAATGACAGGAATTGATTGGAATGAAAACATGTCTTTTGGGTTGAAACTCATTCACTTTGAATTTGAAGATGCAACAACTATTAGTAATCGATTACAACATTGAGTAATCGATTACCCAAATGTTCTGTCCACTGAACATTTATTTTTGTATTAGAGTAATCAATTACAGCAAGTTGAGTACTCGGTTACTCAACTTTAATAACATTGATAATTTGTTACTCAAATACAGTAATGAATTACTCTGATCAGTTTTAAGTTGGATAACTCTTTTCTCACACTTCTAACCTGTTACTTAGATGAAGTAACCATTTACACACTATTTTTTAAAATTGTTTTATGTATTTTAAAGTGTTTCAATTTTCTTTTAAAAATAGTTTGAACATTACTACTATTGTATAATCAAGAATATAAGATAGAAATACCTATTTAAATTTAGACTAAAAGTCTTGAATATCTTGAAGTTTGAATCTTCATTGTCTTATAAGTATTCTTCATTTTCTTCTTTTTGGTGATGTTGGTGTCTTCATCAAAACTGTGTCAAGGTCAGGAGCAAAGATCTTCTTCACAATCCCCCCTATGATGACAAACCAATATCTTCTTGTCAGTGTAATTTTCTCAGAGCAGCATAGTTTATGATATTCTTGACTTGTCTTGAGTATGCTCCCCCTATCTTGTATGCTCTCCCTTTCATTTGGAGTTATGTGCCTGAAATGTTTTAAACAAAAAATACATTCTCCAAACTTTTCTCCCACTTTTGACTTCATCAAAAAGTAGAAAAACCAAGAGTTTCCAGCACAATATATATATACAAAATACAATATGTATATGACAAGCATAAAAGTAATCATAAGATATAAAATAAATATCACAATGCATATCATAAGACATATATTCAACAGAAAGCAAATTGTTTAGTAATATGCATCAAAACAGAACAGAAATCCTAGACACACTCTAAGACTCAGACTCAAAGTTGTCTTCATCAACGTCCATGCTACTCAGCTTAAAAGAGAGATGATGAAGTTCAAATTGAATTTGTTGATTATGAGGATCAAAAGCATTCATCCGATTAGTGATGTAGCCTCGAAGAGAAATCAACTCACCCATAATCATCTTATTTGAAGGTATGATAATAGATGAGGAAGATTGAGCATGAAACTCAGAAGGTTGAGATTTAGAAGGATTAGCATGGGTAGGTTCTGGTTCAGGAGCAGGAGGTCTATCTTTCTTATGCTTGTAGGTCTGATCATGAAAATTATATGTGAAGCCCATTTTATGGACTACATCCACATCAAGACGGGTTTCACGAGGGTTAAGCGGGACCTTAGTTTCTCTAATAGTAGAAACATTGAAATGCTCAAGGATTTTTGTTATGAAGATTGCATATGGCAAATGGCTTTGGGTTCCTCTTACAGACCACATTTGTCTCATTATCATCAGAGTCCAATTGATTTTCAGATTAAATTTCATAGCATACATTAATTGGAGTTCTATGTCACTTATTTGAGAGTGGTTTGAAAATTTTGGTGAGATGACATAGCTCAGAAAATAATGAAGCAAGCAGTCTTCTAGTTTGAGATGTCAAGCCGATAGGATATCTCTATTTTTAACAGTTTCACCATAACTTTGTTGCTTAAGTGTTTCTATTTCCTCTTTAGTAATTCTACACAGAGAATAATAAAAATATTTTTGATCATAGTTTCTCCATTCGCATACAAGGCTGAAGCCTGCAATGCTCACATGATAGGATATGTTACAACATAATGAACTCATAATTTTCAAATCAAAAGTAATGCCTTTTCCTTTTACATAGGAAATAAGATGTTTTTTTCCTAAAGTTCATGTTACAGTAAAATACTCTAATCAGTTCAGGATAGATTTCATTTGATTCACAATAGAAATCGAAAAGGTTTTGTTGTTTAAAGAGTTGATGAGAAAGATGAGTTTAAAAATGCAGAAATGTATATAAATAACGACATAGAGTAATCGGTTACTCACTTTTGAGTAATCGACTACTCAAATTAAAACTTTTAAATTTTTCAAACATCAACATTATGTAATCGGTTACTCATTTTGAGTAATCGGTTACTGAAACACATTGTTCAACCCTGTAATCGGTTATTCTCCAGTGTAATCGATTACTGACCCGAGAAAAACTTATTTTTAGGCAACTTTAAGCTATGAAAAAGATTTTTAACCCAAAATTTGAAATATTTAAACATAAATAAACACTTTTAAGTACAAGTAGGCATGAGACCAAGTAGGCATGAGATAAGCATGATGAAGCACACATATAATCATATAATCATGTTAAGATAAGTAAGCTTAATTAAGAATGCATAATTCTTGTCTAATTTTATAAAAAGGTTTTTTAGCGAAGGGTTTAGTGAATATATTTGCTAGTTGGTTATGAGTATCAACAAATTCTATCGACACATCCTTCTTTTGGACATGGTCCCTAAGGAAGTGATGTCTTATATCAATGTGTTTGGTTCTAGAATGCATAACAGGATTCTTTGTGAGGTTTATGGGGATGAGTTGGATATATAGCAACAACTATTTGCTGCTATATATCCAACTTCAGTAGTGCTTAGGGCTAGACATACTTGTTTCCTGTAAGACCAAGAAACTAAAGCATTTCCCAAAAGATGTCAAGTACCACTTGTACTTTTCCTCTCAGATTTGCACCCGACAAAATCTAAATATGAATATCCAACCAAATCACATATACTTCCTTTTGGATACCACAACCAAACGTTAGATGTACGTTTAAGATATTTCATGATTCTCTTACAAAAACTAAGTGTGATTCTTTTGGTTTAGATTGATAGCGAGCATACAGACATACACTAACCATGATATCAGGTCTACTGGCAGTTAAATATAAAAGAGATCCAATCATACCTCGATACTTTGATATTTCAATGCATTTTACCGTTTCATCTGTATCAATGTAAGTACTGGATCACATAGGAGTAGTTATTAGCTTTCAACCATCCATGTCAAATCTTTTTAGCAAATCTCTACAAGATTTGGCTTGACTTACGAAAATATCATTATCAAGTTGTTTGATTTATAGTCCAAGGAAGTAATTTAACTTCCCCATCATAAACATTTCAAACTCTCCTTGTATCATTTTGCCAAAATCACTACGCAAAATCTCATTAGTAGAACAAAAAATAATATCATCTATATAAATCTGAACAACTAGAGTATCATGATTTATTCTTTTTATAAACAGTATAGTGTCGACCGTTCCTATGCTGAAACCTTTTTCAAGTAGAAATTTAGTTAGACGATCATATCATGCACGAGGAGCTTGCTTTAAGCCATATAGAGTTTTCTTTAATTTGTAAACATGAGAAAGATGTTTGTAATCTTCAAAACCAAGAGGTTGTTCAACAAACACTTCTTCTTAAATGTAGCCGTTGGGGAAACACTCTTTACGTCCATTTGATATAACTGAAAATTCAAAGAGCAAACATATGCAAGTAATAGCCTAATAGCTCCAAATCTAGCAACCAGAGCGCAGGTTTCATCAAAGTTTATACCTTCTTCCTAATTGTATCCTTGAGCTACTAGTCTAGCTTTATTTCTAAAAATAATACCATTTTCATTAGATTTATTATGAAATACCCGCCGAGTTCCAATAACATGCATGTTTTTCGGTCTAGGAACAAGTTCTCAAACTTCATTTCTCTCAAACTGGTTTAATTCTTCTTGCATAGCAAGAATCCAGTGTTCACCCTCGATTGTTTCATCAATCTTGGAGGGCTCTATTTTATAGACGAAGGCCATGTTTACAAATGTTTTATCAAGCATTGGCCGGATAGTGATACCCATATTTAATTCAGTAATAATATTGTCAATAAGATGATCTCGATGAGTTCTCCATTCTTTTGGTAAATCTGTATAAATATGCTCCTCTTGAGATGGTAGGTTGTCATTTATTTTCAAATACTCAGTATCAGTTGTAGGTTCAATAATAGTAATTTCATTTGAGGATGAATTTGGAAATTCCTCCTCATTAGGAGTTAAACCATCATTTATCTCAAGATTGGTTTCATCAAAAGATACATGAAATAATTCTTTCATGGCTAAAATTCTTTTATTAAAAACTCTATAAGCTTTACTTGTAAGAGAGTAGCCTAGGAAGATGTCTTCATCAGCTTTTGCATCAAATTTGCCTAAGTTATCCTTACCATTATTCAAAACAAAGCATTTACAATCAAATACACGCAAATGAGAAATTTTTGGGTTTCTACCTTTGAAGAGTTCATAAGGGGTTTTCTTAAGAATTGGTCTTATAAAAACTCGATTTGAAACATAACATGCACTACTTACTGCATCAGCCCAAAAATATTTTGGGAGGTTAGTTTCATTCAACATTGTATGAGCCAATTCTTTGAAAGACCGATTATTTCTCTCTACCACACCATTTTGTTGTGTTGTTCTAGGAGCAGAAAAATTGTGACTGATGCCAAGATCATCGCAGAATTCTTCAAGAGAAGAGTTTCGAAATTCTCCTCCATGATCATTTCTTATAACATCGATTTTTAGTGAATTTTCATTTTGGACTCTTTTAGTATAAATGCTAAAGGCTTTGAATGCCTCATTCTTAGGAACTAAGAAGAGTGTCCAAGTGTATCACGAAAAATCATCTACTATAACAATAGCATAGTAGTTACCACCATAATGTTGTGTCCTTGAGGGACCAAACAAGTCCATATGTAGTAACTGTAATGGTATATCAGAAGAAACCATATGCTTAGGTTTGAAGGAGGTTTTTGTTTGTTTACCCATTTGACAAACACTACATAGTTTGTCTTTAACAAACTTCATTTTGGGTAAACCAACAACTAAGTCTTTCTTAATAAGTTTATTCAAATGGTCCATATGTATATGAACAATTCTCCTATGTCAAAGCCATGCATCATGATTAGCATTTGCAACTAAATATGTTCATGGTAAAGATGAATCTATGTTAATCATATATATATTATTTATCCTTTTGCCAACAAGTTTAGAGTTTTGAGAATTCTTACTTTCATTGATGCACTTATCTGGGTAGAATATCACATGGAAGCTTTTGTCACATAATTGACTTATGCTTAGAAGGTTGTGCTTGAGTCCTTCAACATATAGTACACATTTTATAGTTGTTGAGGGTGACTTGCCAATTCTACCAACTCCCAGAATTTTTCCCTTATTGTTATCACCATAAGTGACATATCCTTTGTCCATTGGAGTGAGGATAAAGAACTTCTTTCTATCGTCCGTCATGTGTTTTGAGCAGCCGATATTCAAGTACCATAAGTTGTAGGCGACTCTCAAAATTTCCTACAAAACAAATTAAAAATATTTTCTAGGTACCCAATATGATTTGGGTCCTGTGGGGTTAGCACATTTTTCTATCCAAACATATTGGCCAGTTGGAATAGCAACTTTTCTAATATGACATGGATTAGGAGTATGACCAACATTTTTACAATAAAAGCATGTGGGTTGATGTTGATGCATCTTTTGTTTAGACTTGTAGAAAGAATGTTGATCAAGATTTTCTTTAAAAATATTATGCATGCAACCATTCTTAGTTTTCACAAAAGTACTCTCTGTCATACCATTAGTTTTTCGGCTATTTGTGTAGTCTAGACCTCTTCGGTCATTGGTATGTTTTTGAGTATTTAAAATATTGTCCAACTTATGAGTACTCTTCTTGAACATATTCATTTCTTGATTTAATGAAACAATTTTAGTTTCAAGAGTATCATATTTTGGACAATCAATGCACTTGTCATTTGATTTGGATTTTAAAGCATCCAAATCTTTTTGTAGAATTTTATTTTGACTCTCAAGAAGTTCTATAGTGTTTTTTTGATTCATGCACACTTTAGAGAGTTTAATAAATTATTTATCTAATTTACAAAAAGCGTTATGTAACTCATTATATGAAAATGTATCCTTTGTCTCAGAGTTACTAACCTCATTATCGTCATTTGAACCATCATCTTTATCTTCTGATATAACATTTGTTCTTCTACGCTTCTTGTCCTTCTTTCTTTTGAAAGTATGATGCTTTTGTAGGGCTAAACAAACATATTTTAGATGATCTGGTTTTCTGCATATTGAGCATGTATATTTTTGCTTTGATGTTGATGCTTCACTATTTGTTGCAGACCTTTGGACTTCTTTGGCTCCATGTATCATTTCTGGAGTGTCCCAAATTTCTTTCGACGTTTTGCAACTTGACACTCTAAGGAATTATTTTTCTTCTAGAGCCGACATAAGAATGTTTTTGGCTTTAAGGTCTTATTGCACTTTCTTCTTATCTTCATCATTCCATGAAGATTTTGGCTTTACTATCCTTACACTGTTCACAACGGTGAATGGTTCATATGGTCCTTCTTCAATTGCATTCCATATATCCAAGTCTTGAGATTCTATGAAGATTCTCATTCTGATTTTCCAGAAATCATAGCACTCTCCAACAAATCTTGGTGGGCGGTTGATGTTGGAACCTTCTCCTACGAATGATCTTGAGGTCATCTTTAATATATGATCAGATTTGAGAATATCTTACTCAAAAATAGCTTTGGTGTCAATTGTAAGACTAAGATTGCAACTAAAAAGGGGTGGGTGAATTAGTTAACTAAAATAATGACCACTTTTTCTGCAAAAAAATCAAGAGTTAAAGTGCAGCGGAAAATATATGCAGAAAATTAATAAGTAAAATCAAAGATATAAGAGAGAAGAGAATACACAAGGATTTTTATATTGGTTCACCTTCTTGTCCATCGAAGGCTACGTCCAATACTCTTGCAACACGAGAGATTTTTCCACTAAAGATTATGAGTTGCAATTACAATATCTCACATCGAGATCTCTATGTACCTTACAACTCCTTAATACTTATTCACCTTTGAAAAACACATTTCCAAGTGATTCTAATCCTTTTTTATCACAACCCGTGAAAGAAAATATTATGCAATAATAATGAATAATGTTAACAATGGCGGAATTGTCTTTACAAGTATGAAAGTGATGTAACTTGTAATTCAAACAACTCTTTTGTATCCTTAGTAATAATGCTCTTTATAAGTTTGTAAACTTGAAACACTTTCACTTTAAGTAACTTCAGAAAAATCAACTTTGAAAGTTTTAAGAACTTGTTATCAAAAGTGCAGAAAAGAATTTCAGAATATGTGTAAGAGCTTTTGAAATTTATATGAGAGTTGTGTATATGTTGTGTGTTATGATTGTGAGTTTCAATGCCTTTATATAGGCTTTCCAATCAGCTACAATGTCTCTTTGAAAGGATAGAAATTGATTGAATGAAAACATGTCTTTTGAGTTGAAACTCATTCACTTAGAATCTGAAAAACTTATGCAACAACTTTAAGTACTCGATTACAACATTGAGTAATCGATTACCCAAATATTTTGTCTACTGAACATTTATTTTCGAATTAGAGTGATCGATTACAGCAAGTTGAGTAATTGGTTACTCAACTTTAATAATATTGGTAATTTGTTACTCAAATACAGTAATTGGTTACTCTTATCAGTTTTAAGTTGGATAACTCTTTTCTCACACTTGTAACATGTTACTTAGATGAAGTAACTCGTTACACACTATTTTTTTAAAATTGTTTTAAGTATTTTAAAGTATTTCAATTTTCTTTTAAAAATAGTTTAAGCATTACTACTATTGTATAATCAAGAGTATATGATAGAAGTACATATTTAGACTTAGACTAAAAGTCTTGAATATCTTGAAGCTTGAATTAATTGTCTTTATAAGTATTTTTATTTTTCTTATTTTTAGTGATGTTAGTGTCTTCATCAAAACCGTGTCAAAGTCATGAACAAAGATCTTCTTCACATAAATCACCTTCTAACCCAAATGAAAGATATATTTTAATGGTATACTTACTAGTTGATTTTTGAAAAATAAAAAATGAAAATAAAAGATTTAATAGTCATCTTACAAATATATTTTATGACATCTAAATGTTATCATTCTCTCACCAAATATCTAAAATTCAACTCGAAAATATATCCTAAATTTATATATATATAATTTCTAGAAGGAGGATCATTTATACATAAAAAATTATGTTCCCATATACCGAATTTAAATTCCACCTAATAACATAAAAAAATTACTTGATATATTTTTGTGGTTTGTTTTTTAAAATAGATGAAAACTTCTGATTGGATTAGAATATAATGACATAAAAAAGTGGGAGATTTATACGTTATAACAGTAAATGGCCAGAATCCAAACTGTAATAAGGTTACGCACCAATGGCTTTCCTCACACTTCGCAAAACCTTCCATCCTATATGAATCCCTTTCCCACCCCCTCTCCCCACAACACAACACAAAACAAACCTATTTTATTCCATTGCGAAGTTTCTCTATTAGAGAAAACAGGCAACAACAAACAACTCAAATATCCAACACAATTATGGCACATGCAAGACACGTTTTCCTTGTTGCCCTTGTCTTGTTCAACATCATTGTTCTATCCTATGGTGCTGCCGAGGCACCAAAAACATCTTCTCCTTCCAATGACAGTGCTGAAGTTGATGATGATCATGAAGGTGTGATTGGAACCGGTGAAAGTGGTGCAGCTTCTCCAAACAGTGTAGTGGCTGGACCCATTGGTGGACCCGTTCCTCCCGGTGCTTTCGATAAAGCTAATAAGGCTAGTGCACCAAGTGCTGCCACCTCTTCCTTCCAACACTTCTCCGCTGCGGCCGGAGCCGCCGCCACCGCAGTCCCTAGCTTCTTCTACCTCCAAATATAATATCACATATTGCATGCAAAGAAAGAGCTAACACCCGTTACTATATTTTCTTTTCACCCATGTTGTTTCCTTCTTTCTATGTTTTGTTGACCTACGACATCATTGGATCCTTCTCACGAACTATTGCTAGCACATATACTCTGAAGTATATAAACAATGTTAGGTGAAATTTCATTTTAGTGAATAAAATTATTTACAACTTCTACTCTTGCATTCTCTCTCTTTTTCTCCCGATATTCTTTCTCTCCCACATTTTATATCTGGTTGGAAAATTGTATTGTGATTTTCTTATGCATATTTGTGTATGAGTTCTTGAGAATAGGTACTCATGAACCGTGATGATGTATCTCAAATATGACTATGGAAGACTCACGAACCTGAAAGCCATTCTGTTTGTCACAACTTTCACCAATCTGTTTGGGCTGTCATAAAAACAAAAGGTTATTATGACAGAATCTGGTCAGATAAACACAAAAAGTTATTTTTCATTGACAATGCCCCATAAGATGTAGAGTCTTCAATAGTCACATTTGAGATATTTAATGCGTTCTTATTAGAGATCAAAGCTTCCCTGACCATTTTGCAGCACATTTTACACATATAATTAATATCTTAATTAGTTTGTTAAATTATTACTTGTATCACAAGTTATCTTTGTATTGTGTATATAAGCACATGAATTGTAATCTTTTAATCAAGTAATGAAGATTCACAATATTCATTTTATGTTTCCCCATTATTTTCACAATAGTTCTGTTGGTATTGAATGCCCTCAATTCAGCGGTTCAGCCATTGTTTCAATAAATGATTAATTGTTCACTTTTGATATTCCTTTTTACTTCCCTATGCTAGATGTTCAGAAATTGATAATTCTTGCCACAGCAAAGATGTATTAGTATACATACGAGTGCTTGTAACCTGTTATATAGATGTTTTACTTGGTTGATAACTGAGATTGCTATTCTTATGTTTCGCGTACAGAGGCGAAGGCAATACTCAGCTTACAAGGTTCCACAACCTCCACCTCATTATAGCAAGACTCTTCTAGGCTCTAGCAACAACACAACATCTTTTTGTTCGAAGAATTTTCACTTGTCAGACTTGTTAGGACGAGGAGGAAGCCTTGAGTTTTATTTACCCCCATATGTCACAGCACAATCATTACAAGAATAAGGCTTTAGTAGTTAGCTTTGCTTCCCAGTCTGTTTTGAATTGGCAATGGGATGCAATTCAGAAACAAGATTAGTCATAGAAATTAGATAATATCAAAAGCTGAATGTCTGTTGAAGTAATAAGTCATAAACTAACACTATTCACAATGGGCGTATCAGCTAAGAGATTAGTCGGGTAGTGTGTTAGGTTATTTTGACCTATACAAAAGGTCCATTATAGTTTCTTAGTCTCTGCATGGATGAAATTTTGGGTTACAGTGAAACATCAGAAACTTGATGTTATATAGTTTGTGTCTATACCAAGATTGCTAAGTGGTCTAAATTATATTCTTAATCACAATATCACATATATAGCATGCAAGGAAAGACAACTAGTTTCTTTTCCAACAATTATGCTGTGGTTTCTTATTGTAGATGAACTTTTTCAGTTTTGTAAATATGGTTATTGATGCATATCTTAGGTGATCATATATCACTAATCAGATTAGGCAAAAATAGAGAAAATAAAACTGGTTGAATTTAAATGGGATCATTTTCTCCAGTCAAGCAAGGAGTGGATTTAAATAGCTAAGCTTCCAATCACTTTCAAGTTTCAATAACAGTTAATTGCCACCAGAAAGAAGAGAATAATTACTAAGGTAAAGATGTTGAAGAATAGTTTCATATCACAGTATAGTTTCAACCTTTAATCATCATTAAATAAAATCCAAATTGTACATTATGTACCCAAAATGCAAAAATATGTGATTCACATACACAAAATTCCAACCTGCACTAGTACTTATTAGTATAACAATTAAATCCCAATGAATTTAACTTCCTACCTAGAAAAGCTCAATGAAATTATCACTATCAACAACTGAAAATATGCAGATCTACTCAAGCTGAACACCAAAAATTGCAATTCAGCTCACCCAACCTTTTGCCAAAGATTGATTTCTGTGTAACCATTAACTCTTAAGTACCATCCGGACCTGCTGGCAACCATATTAACCACATGAAACTGAATGCCTTCGGAGAACTATTGGAAACAGGAATAGATGCTGACACCAGCATTTTCTCACTGAATATACATTTTACACTCATTTCTGACACCGCCGGTACAGATTGGAAGAGAGACCAGGAGGTGAATTGAGGATCAAAATAAACAGGCAGTCATTACCTTTTGATTTTTTATCAGTATGATCAGCAAATTTGTCTTTGCTTTAATACATCCCTTTGAAAACGGGATTTGTCCGGCAAATACTAGCTCCATATTCCTCATATTCTGCCTTTGTGTGACAAGCCTGCACATTGAGCCAGAAATTCCAAACAAGCATTATCAAAGCAACACTTGTCAGAAAGAAATACAAGTTCGTGTAGGCTAGCTTTGCATTGAAAACGGAGGATGTTATAGGAAGGAACCCACAAACCTGAAGCCCAAGAAACATTCTAAATATATAGAAAAGAAACATAAGAAAATATGGGCACAGATGATATCCCTAAAAGAATGACCTTATCACAAGAAAGAAAATAAAACATAGGTAGACAAAAACGTTTGATATCTTATCTTTACACTGCTCCGGGTTCCTATTTCCAAACCTAGCAAACAGAATTATATATTTTGTTAGCATGTATGCAGTTCTTAACTTGTTTAACCATATGGTGAAGTATACAAAATCTATATGGGTTACCAATGCCATATAAGAGGCAGAGAAAACCACATAAGTTACATTGCCATTCAATGATGCAATGTCAAGTGCATTCTTGTGGACGAGAAAATAATATAAGATTGCCAAAAATAAAAGTATAATCCAAATCTATAAAATCTACACTTTCCAACAGTTTCAAATCAAATGTGGACATGGTTAAAAAAGATTACTGTTTCAATATTGAACACAGCTCTTTTAAGTAAAAACTGTCACAGAATAGGCATCCACATCACAAAGTGCATGGAAATACACGTTATGAGAAAATATAACCAAAAATGTCATCAGAATTCATACCGTAAAAAACTCAGGTGTTGAAGCGAGCACTGAGCCTCCGAACCAAACTGCAAATCTCTGGATAGGATGGCTGAGTACATTGACCTCCACTGGTTGTGACTGAAGCCACACAAAAAAAAGTAAATGCCAGATCAAAGCAACAAGGTCAGGCTTTTGACAGGCATGTCAATGTGACAACTTTGCCATGCATGACAGAGAGAGAGAGCATCAATTTAACTAAGGTTGAAAAGCATCTATTAACTCTTACTTTTATCTCTCCATTTAGACGTGCTCCAGATGCAAGGACACGAGCATCCACAATTTTCTTTATATCACGTTGCAACCTCCTGTGAAAATCCTTGAACATGGTTGATCCTCCAGACAGCACTATATTCTGAAATAAAAGGACAAAATAGGCAATGGTAAAAAGTTCAATCATAAAGATCATGTAAAGTAGAGGGCATGAATTTAATTATATAGGGCGGCCCTGTGTACAAGGCGTAATCGATACAAATAGTGACCCGAATCTCGCAGGTATTTTGATTCCAGCCAACAATGATGCTATAGCTTCAACCATTAATTCTTAGCAAATTAGTATTTGCAATTTGTGAGGGTCATTCAAGCTAAAGACAAAGTTCTTAATTAATAATAAGGTAAATAAAATATGGGGTTGGCAAAATTCATAGACTTATGGAAATTGAATTTCTAGGGAAGGTAAATGTAAAGTAGAGGGTTTAATTTTTATTTTAAGGAAGATTAAATATTTGTGCTGGGCTGGTACCCGATATAACATTTGTCACTAGCTTGCTGCACCTAGGCCGAAATAATACAAGCCCTGTGCTTAACATTGAGTCTTAGAAGCTCCCTGATTTTAATGCAGTTATTCACTAAAATGTTTTTAAGTTTAAACATATCATGTTAAATAGCACATCATAAAATTCAGACATTCAAAGTAGGCACTCTTACGGCTTATTATATGTGCACATCACTAAGTAAATGGAAATGTGTTACTTCACCTTGTATAGTGCTCTTCTTGTGTCAATTGGCGCAGACTGAATACACTTGTCTATTACAACTGGCAAGGGAGTGGTAAAATCACTGCTATATATCTCAGGATTAAAGAAAACCTGCAGAAATCATAGGGAAAACATACAAGACATGTTAAATTCATCAATCCAATGGATATAATGACCAAACTTATTAATAAGTTCCACATTTACACCAAGGCACAACAACATTTTCATCACTTTTCAATAGTCAATGGAACACATTAAAAAACTAATAATGGGTTAATCACCTTTTGCCACTCCACTCCGTTACCAACTACTCTACTCTATCCATCCAAACCTAACCGAAGGGCACCAAGAGCTGTAGCTCAAGTAGTACCAAGACTCTTAGAACACTACTAGAGTACTTGGTTAGTTGATCCTAGGTTTAAATAGCATCCACGTAGTGCTGCCTGCATGTTTTACTCTCTTCCCCCCCACCATACTAGGTCTTGGACCCTAGTTATAACTGAACAAACTCTAACCTTCTAATGAGAAGGTAATCAGGGTAAGCCAAAATATATAATATCCCCTTAAATTTTCACCATGATCCCATATACTCCCCACTAATGCAGGTAGGTGTTCATAACAGGAATTAAGTAGATACGTAATTAATTCATTATTCATGACAAAAGGTTTTCATAATAAAAATATCACTCCATAAATAGAAATTAAAAAATGAAGATATTTATCCAATCTAGCATTCCAGCGTCCTCTAAGCAGATTTAGACATGTATATCAGAAAGAGTAATGCTATATCCTCCTACTAAATCCTCCTACTAATTCTCCTACTACAAAAATGTAACACGTGTCACTTGGAAACCAATCACCAACAAATAACGTATCATTTTTTGACATATGTCACTTTATTGTGGGTAGAAGGATATATCATTTTCCATATCAGAAAATCTAGAAAGCCTTAGAACAAACCTCGGGACCAAGAAATCGTTCATAGCCAATATCACAGGAATATGGTGCACCCGTCTTTGGTTTAATACCTCTCCATTGCTTGATATACTTGGCTGGTTCTTTGTCATGCTTATTAAATTCCTAATACATGAGAGAAATTTAGATGTTGTTAGAAAGTAAATTATTCAGTCCAAAAGATAACCTTACACCCCTTAATTACAACAAAGCAAACTAAAGTAGTCAGAAAGTTGTGACCTTCAACACACTAATGTTAGGTTTAAAGAAATGAAGGGTGTGTTAACTCTTCAAATGATTACATCAAAGCAATCAGTATTGAACTAAAACCTACCTTAACAATGTCAGAGGAGGTATAGCAAAATGTCTCCTTCACTTTCCGAGCCACTTCAAAAGATTCTTCTGGTGGTACATTCTCTCCTCTTTCCTACATGAAGCGATGTCAACATAAGGCAGTTCATGATTCGGGATTATCAAAATGTAGATTGACAATTGGACACAGATTATTACAATCCCAGCCGGTATAAGAAAATAAAGCAAAATATATGAAAAAGTTTCATACTAATCATGACATATGTAAACTCTGACTAATATTTATTAGCAAACAAACATATACGGTCAATACAAATTATCATAAAAACATCACATGCTATTCATCCATGATTACCATTTATACATGATTGGTTTCAACAGCTAGTCTAAATAGTAATTTGTGAGAACCTTCATCATTAGGAATAATAGGTTCACAGTAAGGCATAGTTGTGAACAGATATCAGCACAATAAACTTCTAATTTCACACCACAAATATTGCCTACCCGCATAAGCTGTTGGACAAAAAGAGTAACATCTTTTCCAGCAATAGGAATTGATCTGATGCTACCTCCAATAACATAGCCATCTGCAACAGGTACAACATGAGTAGCCCCATCTCCAATATCCACTACAACTCCTGTCATCTCACACTACGAAGAATTCTAAATCAGCATAAAGAAAGATCTTCTTAAATAGGAAAAGGGATATAAATATAATAAAAATCAAGCAACAAAATTTCTTGATAGCTCATGTGGTACTGATATCATGCTTTTAAGTGAAATAATGAAAAACCACCATAACAGTTCACATTTAACAATCTGGTTCACATTCGGTTTCAAGTGAAAACATCCAAAAGCAAAAACTTTCAAGCCTGACATGACATCTTATGCGTTTTCTGTTTAGATAGCAAGCAAAAAATTTGTAGATGGGGGCATACGAGATTTAGCATATGCTTAATTAAGTATATTTCAAGATTAATAATCTCATTCCAATTTTATCAACATACATAACACACTGTCTTTTTCATGACTATCAACCACCAACCTTAGATGTTGTGTAGCCAGCTGCAAGAGCAAGCACGGAATTCACTGCAATGTAAAGTCCAGGCACATTAAAAGTCTCGAACATGATTTCACCCGTATACTCACGGCTCTCAGGTGCCGTCAACGGACTCTCAGTCAAGAGAAAATAGTGATCCTCTGGATCACACCTCAAGTAATTAAATATGCACTGCTGCCAGAACCGCTCCATGGCATCCCAATTCTCAACCTGGCCATGGTGGATTGGGTAGCTGAGATTGTAAGTGCTGCTGGATCGAGACTTGGCAATCGCCTCATCCCCAATAAAGAAATCAAGATCAGCCATAACACCAGCATTATGCTGGGCAACCCAACTGGCCTTGGAAGAAGTTC
Organism: Lupinus angustifolius; assembly: GCF_001865875.1. Lineage (NCBI taxonomy): Eukaryota > Viridiplantae > Streptophyta > Magnoliopsida > Fabales > Fabaceae > Lupinus > Lupinus angustifolius. Next base: position 12,754,165 of record NC_032020.1, read on the forward strand.
TAGATTGATTCAGAAACGACTCGTTAACTGCGACCACTGTTGGTTCAATAAAGCATGGTTCAACATTACCTGCAAACCCCATCTTCGTATACCTGCAAAAACATCATTTTTTTAGAATTCAGGGTCATCCCAATTGTGGTCAATCAAAATCAAAGACAATCCAGTCCCGAAAATTAAGATAAACAATAAGGGGCATTTAAACAAACATGTGGCATGCAATAATGAAACGCGGAAAAAACACCCAAAAATGGGTATAAGAAAAAGTGGGTTATGGAGAATGAAGAGAAGGGTATACCCGGAACCATTGTCGATAACTACAGCAGGACGAGAAGCAGCGGGGTCCATGAGAAAAGGTGAAGAATAAAAGTAGCGAGAGAAGTGGATCCAAGAGAGAAGGTGAGGATCATAGTCGTGAAGAAAGTGTAGGTGAAGGTGATGGTGACGCAGACTTGGATGGGAAGTGAAAGAAACGATTCAACGGAAAACAAGGAAGATGAAAGTAGTTGGTGATTGCTCCTCTTATACCCATTTCAGCTACAAAAAAGAAATAAACACAACAAGGAAGACAAGGATCCGTTAACATTAATCTTCATCATTGTATTGTTGTGTTTTTTCTCCTAAGATGCTTTACTTGTCAATTAATTAAACTCTGCAATAAATCACACTTCCAAATCTAATCTCTCCATCTCTCTTTCTCTATGTAATAATAATACATTTGTCTTTCTTTCTTTCTTTCTTTCTTTATTTATTTATTTATTTATTTATTTATTTATTTATTTATTTATTTAATAATGGAAAATGTTAACCAGTTATGTTGCTCAGAGGAGGAAAATTTTATTCTTGAAAAAATGATATTTTCACAAAGTTATGAATGTAATAGGTATACATTATTCATTTAAATTATATTTATTATCTAAGAATCAATAGTAATTAAAAATAAACAGTGAGCGATATAAAAATAATATAAAAAAGTCTTACATCCACATTTTACTTTTTCTACTTTTATAATTGTTACATTTATAACTGTCAGACAAGCATTCTCACGTTAGTTTCCCTGTTTTATATTTTTTATACATGACACTCGTTTATAATTAATTTTTTATTTCTTCGTTGCCCATGTCCAATATCTCCTATTCTTTTTGGATGCTATACACGGGGACGGCTTTCATTAGTGGTTAAGTTCGTAAGTTGCAAAGGGGCTGTTTTTTACTATTTTATCTTAGGCCCTTTTATTTAAAAATTGTTGCCAAAAAAATCAAGGATCTGGGACACTTGTTAAAAGTGGTATTACTTATATGGTAAGAAAATATGTTTAGTAATACTAAAAATTACAAATGATACACTTCTATGATTTCTTACTTTACGCGCCAAAGTTAGGGAGTAGATTTGATATAGGTAATGTAAGAGACATTTACTAATGTTTTTTTCTTTGAGAGAAGTGGAATGAGATGAAATGAAAGAGAGGAAAGAAGGGAATGAAAACCAGTGTAGCACATTGCAGAAGTTTACATCTGAACTTTCACTATGGGTATCTTACGTCTAAGTTCAAGTAAAAAAAGAAAACAATAAATAGATAAAAGAGGCATCCTCCTGAATGTATAAAAAAGCAAGCATGGGTCTGTCTTCCTTGCTTGGGTAGTTCCGTTGTGAATAAAATTACTCGTCCACTAAGGAAGGTCAAGTTTTTAAGGACAAAAGTTCTGAGAAATCCAGATTAAAGGAATCGAATTGAATACATTTTGTTAGAAGTATTATCAGTAATAACAAACATATCGGGCAACAGAAATTCCATTTAGGCTTTCAATTGTTTGCTTGACTCTAAAAGTAATAAAATTTCAAACCTCCAAGGAAGTAATAATTTCAAAACAGCTCGAATGCATGAGAAAAAAAAATGTATATAATGACAGTATACAAGTTTTATACATTATCACTGTATCATTCATTCTTCATATTTAATCATCATGATGTATTGTTAATATATTGATTATATATAAAACTTTACACTAACAATACATAGATATTACAATCTTCCAAACCATAATTTACTTACAAAAAATAAACTACGGTGGCCTAAGGTATAAAGGTATTTTCACGGTATTGGCTTACAATTGAAGGACACGACTTGGTAAGAACCAACAATAACAAACCAAAGTCTGGCATTTTAGATTGCCCAAAGTGATATCTGCAAAATTTGGTAGAGAACAAAAAGAGTACTAGAAGAATCCAATGCTGGAAACTTGTAAATTTGAGCATTTCACTTCATAATCAGGGAGAGTGCATCCTTGAGCACTTCTCAGTATTAACATGCCCCTATAGACATCAGCCATCCACCCTTGCACTAGGCAATTGGCATATAAGGCAACAACCTAAAATAGTTAAGAGAATCATTCTCACTACTTAAAATTCTCGAGGAAGGAGACAGAGCGAAAGTCTGAAAGACAATGTGCTGCATTATACTAATCGGATGAAACCTAACACCTTATTTCCACTTGTTCTGTGGAACTTTGAAGATCTATTAATGTGACTCCATCCAACAGTAAAAAAACACATGAAGTGTATCCCCTATCATAACACTAACCATCACTAGAAAAGCAGACAACCCAGTTAGGTCATCACTACAAATACCAACAAGATCCTCTACTTCTACTACAATTTGTCCTTGTCTAGAATTGCAATAATTCGAACACCATAGAATGAATTGAACATGTATATCATTGTGCTATCACCTGTCTTTCAATTTTACAATGCCATTTCTCTGTAATTCATCGATTCAATGTCAATAAATCACTATGGTTGTAGTGAATGGTTTGATAATTATTCCGAACTAACGATTATTGTTTTAAGCAATTCTATCACTCTATAACAAACCATGAGTGTTGTGTAAGGGTGTATCCAGGTGAAGGAGCAGCCATTGAATTTTGCGCGAAAACAACAGCCTAGAGAATGTAGAGACTTAAATACAAAAGGAGTTCAATACACATCCACTACTAAGTTAAGTTCCACAACATCTCATAATTGCAATGAGGAATAAAGGTTCGATAATAATGAAGAAAAAAAAAGAACAAAGCTTAGTATTGCAACAATTACTTTATGAAACAAGTTCAATTGTAAACAACAAAGATGGAAATCCATCCAATTAAATATGATATGCTCAAAAGAGTAGCACCAAAATTTATTGAAGAATGTGACATAACATTGGGGGAAACAAAAACAAAAGATTTAATCGCTGTGGTTGGCTTGTTGTTGCTGCTTCCATAACTCTTCTCTAACCCTTCTGATCTCCGCTTCCTTCTCCAACCTCTCTTGCTAGAAAACGTAACAATCATTGAAACTGTATGTCATATTATGATATTCTAGGGTTTGCATATATTGGAAGAGAAAGAAGGAGATACCTTTTCATCTTGATGAAGAGCGATCCAGACATGGACCTTGTCCATGGATTGCCAGAACACGAATGCTCCTAGTGTCATCGCGAAATATGTCGACACTTTCACCATTTTCCTCTCTCTCCCTTTAGCTTCGTTGAGATGAGATTCGCTTTCTTTCGCACCTCTTCTCTTTTCCTTGTAGACTATGTTGTTTCGTCAATTTTATTTTGTTTTTGTAAAATTATATTTGACGAAAATGGGACACTGCGTTTCTTCGGGGGCCCACCCACACAAAACCCATATTTCATACTGGAAGAAGTTATTAGGCCCAACATGGAACTATATGCAACAAAAAGAACAGACCGTGAACCAATGAAAAGAAAATTTAATTAATTTTGAATTTGAAGTCGTATAGCAATTTTGATAAGTGCATAATAATAATGTGTCGTTCATAATAATATATTCAAACTTGTGATTAATTAGTGATATAGATATCATATATACTTCCATTATTTCCTTTGTCCTTCCATAGTTGTACTCACAGTATAATGTGATTTTAATGAGATTGTGCTAGCTAGAAATATAAAAAAGACTAAATGTGAGACTCTCTATATCATGTGTTATAATCTTCAAATAAGAATAACCTAATATTGCATGAGGAAAATCTTAGCATTTTCTATTGATTAAGATAAGTGATTGACAAAACTTTTAATATGATTAAACTCTTTTTAGAAGGGTTTACCGATCTATCATTTAGGTGTAGCTCACGAATCGAATTGAATAAAATAAAATGATTTGGTTTAATTAAGTCCCATAGTTTCTCAACATAGAAACCAAACAAGAGAGGCCACAAACAAACAATAGTTAGGTTAGGTTATACTCATGATATCACTATCGTTTTATTCAATTAGAAAATTGTATCATTTCAATTCTAGAAACTTAATTCTCCCTTTCAATCCAGAAACCAAACCCTACTTGTAAATGGTTTGGTTGTTCTTATTCTTTGTTGTCGGCCTTTGCAGAGTGTAAGTACATACAAAACCTAGGACAAAATGATATCATTCACAAGAAAGAAAACTTACATGACGTCGTCGATGCAGCAAATAATGTTGGATTAGGGCAACTGTGGTTGTTAGATGCAACAGATAAGCTTCATAAACAAGTTGCTCTAAGCATTTCAGAATGAGAAGAAATGATGCAATGCAAATGCTTTATCAGAGGGAGAATGTATTACAGGTTTTACAGGAAAAAAATTGGTACTAAATGATATCCTCACACTATGAGTAACTAATCTTTGGGGTATGAGGTTGATCTCCAAACAAATATCACTTCAAGGAATCAAAATATTAATATTTTTGTTTCTGTCTCAGATCTAGTGGGAGAGAAGATGAGAATGATGTATATAGATGGTAAGAGTTTGATACTTGAGAATGAGGACACAAAAAGATGAAATTACTCTGATCAGATTTTTTTTCAATGTTCTTTGATTCTTCTAGTAATTTATGAACATGTGAAAACATATATCAAATTAAGCTTAAATGATTTTATATGAAAAACCAAATTAATTAAAATTTGAATTGAACCATATTTTTTATTAGGTTCGATTTAGTTATATCCGTCTTGTTGTCTAAATCAGTGTCGCTTATATCTTGTATTTATCTTTATCGTTTTAATCATAATTTATTTGTTCCTAATTATATGTCCTTTTTAAAAGAAAAATTGTTTTTTATTTACTTGTCCATTTTAAAATCAAGGAAAACATTAATAAATAGTTTTTTCAATCACAACTAGTAATAAATCTTACAAAAATAGTTATATTAATGAAATATGAAAACATTTTGAGCTACAAATGGAAAGTATAAGTCTGATGGGCTTTTATCTTCTCTACTCCATTTAATACTAGATCTTCCATCCGGTAGTGGAGACGATTTAAATTGGAACTATTTAAGGAATGTTACCTTAAGAAAAAACAGAAGATAATTATGTGATGGACAAAAAAATTTAGGAGTAAATTATACTGACATCTCCTGAGTTTTAGTGAAATTATACAAATTATCCCTTACTTTTTTACACATACATAAACCTCCCCTAATTTTTATACTTTCATTACACTGATCACCCCTGCATATGAAATAAGTGTAATATTTCAAACAAAAATTGTAATAAATGCAATTAAGTTAAACAAAACATGATATATTGTGGAGACAAGTCCAAATAATATATGAATCAATATTTCTTTATTATTTTTGGTTCGTTACACTATATTATAAGAGCATATAAATAATATTTCTTTAGAATTGTTGATGCATTTTGTAACCAAAAATAATAAAGAAATATTGATTCATATATTATTTGGACTTGTCTCCACAATATATCATGTTTTGTTTAACTTAATTGCATTTATCACATTTCTTGTTTAAAAGATTTCACTTATTTCTTATAAATGAGTGATCAGTGTAATGAAAGTATAAAAACTATGGAAGGTTTGTGTAAGTCTAAAAAAGTAGGGGGTGGTTTGTGTAATTTCACTAAAACTCAGGAGGTGTCAGTGTAATTTACTCAAAATTTGGATACAGGGCATTGCATCTGCCATGTCATTCATGTATGTGCAACTCCCTACAAGATTGTTGATCAAAAGCGATGTCCATTGGCTGTTAACATCCCAAAGATTTGGCACGAGCTAAGAGCATGGACAAATGGAGACAGCAGGCCGCTGGTGAGACCAAGAACAAAGTGTGAAGCCACAAAATTGGTATTTATTTGACTTAAAAAAATTGGTATTTATTTAGTTCAAAGTAGTATAATTAAGCAGTGAGGGTAAGGCTTTAGTCCTCTAGTATCTGCATGCGTGCCAATTGTAAAAATAATAATGAAAATATGGCAACTTGGACTCTTGGAGTTGGAAATTGTAACCAACGAAAAAAATATGGCCACTTGGAGTTGCAAATTGAGTGATGGCAACGATGTGGAAGCTGGTCAACGGACACGTTCAGTACCCCACACACACTGTTTATTTAGTATATTTTTATTTCAGGTTTGAGCCACCCAATATTTTTACATGGGAAACAATTTTGTGTGATAGCTAGGATAGTATTATTAATTTATTATGTTCCATGAAACTTTCTCTCTCAAATACAAAATACAGCTAGCTGCATTTTCATTGGTGATGGAATTCAAAATTTCTAATTAAATTGGAATATCCAATTATATATAAAACAAACCAAGATAAAAGAATAATCAATATGACTGAAAAACTCCCGTTCAAAATTTCAGATTAAAATAGAATATGTCAAATCTCACAGTAAGATTAATTTTGTAAACAGATAATAAGAAGCCAAAATTAATCAGCAAGAAGGAAAAAACCAGCAAGCATAATGGTCCCTACTTGTCCTTTTTTCCTTCATTTTCTCCACGTTGTCCGGCACTTCAGTAAATGCTCCATTTGTCTTTACATGATACTATAAGTACACTCAAATACATAACCTCGTTCGTCCTATTACAATCTCAAACCCATTGTACTTTCTCTTACCCTTTTGCTTTATGAATCTATGATCCCACTATAATCTTTGCCACAATATCCAATTCCTATATCCACCTCATCACTCACACAGCTTCATACTATATAGTAAATAAATACTAGTAAACTCTATCACTCTCCGGCAACAACATGCGGATTCTGTCATGGCTAGACACATGCTCCTCCCCCACTTGCGCAAGAGCCACAAACCAATCAACCATGATTAATATACCACAAAAACAACAACATGCATCAGATACTAGCTCCTCTTCTACTCCCACAACTTCCTCTCAAGAAAGCAATGGCAACCTCAACAGCAACAACTCTATACTAAACCACCCATCACTTCATTCTCTCCAAAACCTCTCTCTCAAAACCCTAAACTTCTCTGTCTCCCACAACTGCCTCACATCCCTCAACCCTAACCCCTCTTCCCCAGTGACCTCCCTCGCCGTCCACGGCCACCTCCTCTACGTCGCCACCGGCCACCAAATCACCGTCTACGACAACAACACCTTCACCAACCTCCACAACTTCAACTCCCAAGCCACCTCTTCTGGCTCCACCAAAACCATTACCTTCTGTAATGGAATGATCTTTACCACACACCAAGACTCCAAGATCCGCGTATGGCACCATACACCCCATAAAAGCAACCTCCACCGCATGTTAACCACGCTTCCCACCGCCAACGACCGTCTCCGCCGTTTCCTCCTCCCTAAAAACTACGTAACAATTCGCCGTCACAATAAACGTCTCTGGATAGAACACGCCGACGCCGTTACAGGTCTCGCTGTTAATAACACTAACGGCGTTATCTACTCCGTTTCATGGGATAAGACTCTTAAAATATGGCGAGTCTCTGATCTTCGGTGTGTAGAGTCGGTGAAGGCTCACGACGACGCGGTCAATGCGGTTGCAGTGTCTAACGATGGAACCGTCTACACTGGATCCGCTGATAAACGAATACGGGTTTGGGCCAGGCCCAATAACGAGAAGCGCCACGTGTTATTAGCAACGTTGGAGAAGCATGAGTCTGCGGTTAATGCGTTAGCATTAAACGACGACGGTTCAGTTTTATTTTCAGGTGCATGCGACCGTTCAATAATAGTGTGGGAGAGAGAAGACAGTGCGAATCATATGGTGGTGAGTGGGGCCCTCAGGGGGCATGAGAAAGCGATACTGTGTTTGATTAACTTCTCTGATTTGCTTTTGAGTGGGTCAGCTGATCGAACGGTCAGGATTTGGAAGCGAGGGTTTAATGAACAGTTTTGTTGCCTCGCTGTTCTCGATGGTCACCGGAAACCGGTTAAATCCTTGGCTGCTATTCCGTATCAAAATGACGATGATCAAAGTAATAGTTCTACCCGAAATGGTGACGTATTTGCAGTGTTCAGCGGTTCACTTGATGGGGAGATAAAGGTTTGGCAGGTTTCTATTGAGAGGTTGAAGAAGTTACATGAGTCTACAACAATATCCAACACTGAATCCTTGGAAAAGGAATAAATTCAAAGAAAATATCATCGGGAAATTAATGAACATAAAAAATGTATTTGGGATGGGGGAAATTGTATATGATGATGACATCTTTGTTTTTAATTTTAGTCATGGTAGCTTAATTTGTTGGTCAAGTTTATTTAATATTTGTTTCTAGCTAAGGGTGACATGCATGATTGTAAATTGTAATTTACATCGATCATTTACACCATTACTGGAGAATCATACTCTTTCATTTACACCATTACTAGAGAATCATACTCTTTCATTTACACCATAACTGGAGAATCATACTCTTCTAACTCATGTATGTCAGTTTTAGATAATAAAGTAAATCATGATATAAAGAAATAAATTATTACTTCCAATCACTAAAATTATAACATGTGTCTTATTTAATCATTTTCTATAATAATATTTCTAAAACTAAACAAAATACTACAAATATCATATTTCTAATAATTGGAAGAAATAAATCTTCTGGTACGAGGATATACTATGAAATGAACAGTTTAACTCTACAATAATATTCTCGTACCAGTTTAACTCTAATGGTAAACCAACGCATCTTTATTCATGCCCCTTACACTGATCTTAACCTATTTAAGAATCTAACATGAGAATCCACCATTTTAACATTTTCTACTTATTAATAACACTTCTAAACTTAGTTTCCTAAAGGCATTGCTTATTTGGGGGAGTTTGAGTATACTATCATACGTTTGGTATATGTTTCAAAATATTTATGAAAATAATGTAACTTTTAGGGAACTCGTGCATGAGAAGCACGACTTCCATTGAGGAGAGAGAACGTGTAAAACTACCATACCTCAGATGCACGAGATCACAAGGAAGTCACATTGTTAGTCCACGACTTCCCCAAACTCGTAGATCTCATCCACAGGTTGCCTAAAAACTACACTTCTTCTATAAATATTTTGAAACTTATATCAAACTATACTATCCACTAGGCTTATTCATTTATGATTGTAGTAGACTAAACAATTTCTCCCTCCTCTCCACTTGTATTTTCAACCATCCCTCAAGGCCCAAGCACAACGAAATAAAAGATTCATTCTTATTTGCAGCACATGAATGTGCATGTATTGAGCGAGAGACTTCTTGAGCATTTAATTCTATATAATATAAACTAGGTTGCTTCTCATAATATCAGTATTGATCCTGAATTAATGATTATTAAACCATACTCCACGCCTAATATTTATAACACCATTTTATGTAACACAGTCCTAATTAAAGAACATTCATGAGTATATATTATTACTTTGTCAACAATTATATATATATATATATATATTCTAAAATTGCTATTTTATGTAACACAGTCCTCTCATAATCTTTTATTCTCATACCAGTTTAACTCTACAATGACTATGAAATGAATATGGGTTGGCATGATTAAGTGGATAAGCTGAATCATGCCAATAATTAATTATTTTCAAACCCAATAATTGGTTGTAACTAATTATTTATTATTTTTAAATAATGTTACATATAACAAATTGTTAACGTACAATGTATAATTATATAGAGAATAAAAGAAGATGAGCGGTGATAAATTGGGTTAGAAAAGTCATTATTTTTACTAAAAATAGTTGGTTTAGTTGGGTAAGATTCCACTAGATTTCCAAAAATATTAAAATATCAAAGTTTTGATTCATGTGAGAGACACTTGTTGAAAGAGACAAACACACCTTAATCAAATATTAGTTTCTTATTAAGAAGAAAATATATAATTACTACTAAAAAAACTTCATTCTCCTTGAAGACGTCATTTGTCCTAGCTATTTATTGTGAACATGTATCAAATTGTCTCTATTTATTAGAAAAGTCATTGTTATCATCTTATGTTAATGGACATTTTAATTTGTGATATGTACATATAACATTATTAATCTAATGGTAAACCAACGCATCTTTATTCATGCGCCTTACATTGATTTTACAAACCACACCAACACAGTTCCGCCTTCTCATTTTTTCTTATTTTCATTCTCTTCTCGTGCTCCTTGCACTGAACCAATGTATGATCTTTTTGTGTCACTCAACTTCAATTTCATCTTTGGGTTGATTTGATGAAACTGCATGTTACTTGTTTTGTTTTCTGGTGGTGTATTTGTATTATATTCTTATAATACAAGTTTTTGTGTTTATTTTTAATTTTTTATAACGGGTCGAATGAAATTTTCTGACATCTATAAAATATATTTTTAAATTTGTGGGGAAGTTTACGATAAAACTTTTCATTTCATTTGTTTTCCCTTCTTTCAATCAAGTAAGTTTGGACCAATGATTCTTCTGGTTGTCATTATAATTATTATCTTATATGTCTACCTTAATATAAAAGTTTATGCTACTTAGAATATGCATGGTATTCCATAAATCAATACCTAATTACAGTAAAGAAAAGGTAACCGTAGATTATCATGTATTAATGACAATGTCTTATCTCACATGTTTTAACAAGATTCAAATATAATATATATTTTTCAATGGCAAAACAGAAATGTATGATGCTTTGCATTAATTATTTGATTGGCCGCATTATGCGACATATATACATAGTTACATACACACCAACTGAGATTCGCAGTGGTTTTTAGTTAAACCATGGGCCTCAGAATCTGAGACCAGAAATTTAAAACCATTAAATCACGAGGATATCGGTACAGGCATACGAGTGGCCAAACGCCAATCATGAATTCTATTGTTTAACCTCAATGCTTAGAATACATATGTTATGTACCACTTTTCCATTTTAATGTGTCATCGATCACATTTTGTCGTATCCATTAAAAATTGCATGCCGTTTTTATACCATTTATAAAAAATTAATATCATCAAATGAAAAGTTGATCCAATTCGCATCACCACCAACAATAATAAGAAAATCATGGCGATTGTTGTTACAGCCCTAATGATACCTGGACGGCAAACTTGTTTCCTAGTCCATGCATGCTCCCTCAGCTGTGTGTCTCTAAGCTTATGTTTGAAAGTCTAATTTCAGAGGGGAATCTAAGGAGTATAATAATTTTGGAAACTTTATCCTTTATTTCGGAGTTGGATGAAAGATTTGAGAAAATTTTGAAAGATTTTTAGAGCTCCCTCACTTTATTATGTGTTTATTTTCATAGTTCTCTTACATTATAGTTTTTCTAGAGATATTTTTTAATAAAATTATATTATTGTCTATTTCTTATTATTAATTACAAGCCAAAATAATTTTGGTTGTTTGATGAAAATGCATGTCTTTTTTGCTTGATTCCATTATTATTTTTTAATTATCCAAAAACCACTGTATTTCAATCAAGCAATCAAAATTGCATTTAATTTAATTCTCCACCAAGTAATCTGCAGTCTTATCCATTACTTATATTTAACTTAAATTAAATATCAATGTTAGTAGCTATGTTGATCCACGCCAAGATGCCTCTTCTACTAATACCAGAATCATTTTTTAAATGAAAACACAGTCCAAGGCTTATAAAGAAACCAAAACAATGTTGCACTGTTAGCACACAGTAATGCATCTCAACTTCAACGCCATTGAAAACGACAGAAATTTATAGTATTCTCATCACCAGATACTTTAAATTAATATATAAAAGTGAGGTACGCTGTGATGTCAATAGATAGCATGCATGTTCTAGAATCATCCACGAAACTGATCTATCTGAGTTCAGAGTGTGTTGCATGCATTATATAATAATTTTCTATACCATCGTCCACACATCACGTTTGCTTGAACCACATGCAGAGGAGAAGTATTAGTGTGAAATGAAAGCTCGTCACAAGTTGGCAAGTTCAGCACGAGGGATAGTGCTGACACTGGATGTGTGAACAGAATAACAGGAATTTAATAATGTTCTTATTAGAGAATATTTCGATGGATTGAGAATTATGTTATATTTGATTTAACTACTTTTATTTTCTTTTGTTAGTTGTTATTTGAATTATTACACTAATTAGTCTGGTGTATATAAAAAATAAATATAATTTTTTAAACTAATAGGATGATGAGTGTAATTAATTAAATAAACTATGATATTTTGTAAAGACGTAGAAGTCCTAACAATATAAAGTTAATGTCTCTCATTACTTGTGTTTGTTACAAAATGCATCATTAATTACAATGATATATTGCTTATATAACTCTTATAGTATATTGTAACGAGCGAAAAATAATGAAAACATATTGACTCACATATTATTTAGATTTGTTTATACAATATATCATGTTTTATTTAACTTAATTATATTTATCTTTTTTTTGTTTAAAATATTTCATTTATATCTCCTACATGGATATATGATATATATATATAGTGGGTGTAATTTATGTATACATAAATTATAGAGTTTGTATAAATATAGAAAATGACATGTTAATTTATGTAATTTTGATAAAATTCAAATGGTTGTTATTGTAATTTTGATAACATTTTTATTCCTACTTGCATAATACTAATTTTAACATGGGCTACAAAATTTTTCATTCATACCATCCTAATTCTAGGATAGTGGTTTTGTTATATTTCATATCACTATTTTAGTGATTACCATATAAAAATTGTAATTTGCGTAAGATCTTGTTTGGACGTATCAATGTAGACTTGTGAACATTAGTAATATTTGCAAAACGATCCTTGAAATATAAAACATATAAATTAATATTATTTTTTCTTCAAATTTTGGTATTAAAATTACATATAGTTATATATTTTTATAAATTAAGGGGGCCATTTTTGCTCCTATCATGCAAAGAAAATGTGAGGACGGCACTTAACTATGATTTGTATATGCAAATAAGGAAGTATGGTTAAGTTTATGGAGAATAACTTTTAAAGTGAACTTCTGTATAAAAAAAAGTGCAAGTCCATTTAGCGATTCATTCTTATTTGCAGCAGATGAATGTGCATGTATTGAGCGAGAGACTTCTTGAGCATTTAATTCTATATAATATAAGCTAAGTTGCTTCGCAGAATATCAGTATTGATCCTGAATTAGTGATTATTAAACCATACTCCGCGCCTAATATTTATAAAACTATTTTATGTAACACAGTCCTAATTAAAGAACATTCATGAGTATATATTATTAATTTGTCAACAAATATATATATATATATATATATATATATATATATATATATTCTAAAATTGCTATTCATTAATGCAACTCATATAATTTGTCATCTCACTAAACTAATTGATGATTTTATCTTTATAGTGAATTATTGTAAAAATATTTTTATAATAATATCAAGTAATTGGCATATAACTTAAAACAAATCCTATAAAAAAATATCAAAACTAAAAAACATGTTATGAGAAGGAACGAATATTCAACAGAAGCACTGGATCCATCAAACGCTAACAGACAAATTTGTCATTACTTTCTTATTCATTGAAAATGCATGATTAACAACAAATGCTATGTTTTCTTAAGAACATGAGATAAGCAAGGTTTGGTTGAGGAAACAACAATAACATCAGTCAACTAGAGCCGCGCGAAATAAATACAAAAACCACGAGAATTTCTATGGACTTATGGTGATTTCTTTTAATATCATCCCATTTTTTTCATTTTGCATCATCCTCTCATAATGTGTTTTTCCAGCTTTGGGTGAAAATGATAGAATACTAATCTATTAACCTGTGTAAAATAGCTGACTCTTAATATAGGATGTTATTTACAATTCTCTTTAATTTATGTGAGTTTACGTTTTATATTTCACTCATCTAATATTTGTCGTTTGATGTAATTTCTACACCCTTTCAACATTTTTTACCCAAAATGATGGTCATATATATCGGATCAGTTGTCCCAAATATTAATTTAAATTATGTCTCAATTTAATAATATTAAAGTAAAAATAAAAAATAATGGATATTTAATTTTTTTAATTGATATGAGAATCTTCTTTGGTTAATGACATAGTTTGAGATATCATTTTTTTGTACATTGAAAAAAGATAAAAGCAAAAAAAAAACTACAACGGCAGAATCATGACCATTTGGAGAATGGGCAGAGCTCCTAAAGGAGGAGATGTTAGAGATTCCTTAATGATTGGTGAAATACCAATCCTAGGATCTTGAATTTAATGATTCTCACACACATATATGAATCAAAGAGTGCAGTGTCATACTTGAATTCATGTTCCTGGATGTGCTCCTTTGATCTACGTTTCTGAAAGAGATGTGGTATGATGGCCTTCCTCAACCAAATCCTTCATTCCTCTTGGGACTTGCACATTATTATCTAATTAACCAATAATTTCAACACTGACGCTCATATTTTGTGGCTAAGGGTGGAAACAGGTCAGACTTTGCCTTAAACAGGCCCAGCCTATATAACACATAGGAGCCTGGGCCTGGCCTGTTAGTCTGTTTAAAAAAAATTTCAAAGCCTAGGCCTGGCCTGTTTAAAAGCCTGGCCTGACCTGTTAGCCTATTTAAAGGCCTATTATACTATATGCTCATAAAATAGGCTACCATGTCTACATTTTAATGGGCTTATAGGCTCATTTTTTGTTAGGCCCATCTAATTCTAATAATTATATTATATTTTTATATGCATTTTTATATTAATATTACACATATATAATAATATTGCTTATGTTAAAATAGTATAATTTCAACATTCTTATATAATATAACTAAATAGGTCGGCTTGTTAGGCTTTATAGGCCTTTTAGATGGCCTAAAGTCTGGCCTGTTAAGCTAAATATGCATTTTAGAAAGCCTGAGCCTGACTTGTTCGTCAAAAAAGCCTGGCCTGGCCTAGCCTGTTATAGGCCAGGTAATAGGCCCCTGATAGGCGGTGGGCCTGTTTCCACCCTTACCTGATGGGTATCCACCCATTAAGCCCATATCCGTTATAACCTTTTAGAAATCTAAGGGGTGTCACTAATTAGATCACTTATAATGTAACCCCGAAAATAAATAGTTAATATCATTGTATCAAATATATGATGCTCACCTTAATTAGAAATTTATAATTTCTAACAATCTCCCACTTGAGCTTCATATCTTCATGATACAATTATATCACAGGTTCTTTAGGCGCGCATCCATATGCTATTTACGTTTAGACTTCTCCTTAATACAATCTGGTCCATCTCATATATTAACTATGGAACCACCGCGACTTTCATCACATTTAAGTGTGACTCGACCACGATGATCACCATATTAATATACTCAATGACATAGATCAAATATGGATGAGTGACATGGAAATGTCATGCAATGTGATCTCAAACATGTCTATTTCCAAATGGTCCTTCTTTATTCTTTAGTGAGATCAATCCAAAGTCTTTAATTGCAACACAATTGTTACAACGTACAATTTCA
>NC_032020.1:12770022-12771047 GCF_001865875.1 Lupinus angustifolius
TAATGTCACTTCTACTTCTTGAGGTTGTTGAATTTGTTCTATAGGTACTTGAGGGAGAACCTCATTGTTGTCTTATTCTGTAATATTTTCAGGAACAATATTCTGAACATTATCTTCTATTACCGAGTTTATTCCTTGAATGGTAATAGGCACAAGAACTTGTTCACTATTAGTGACAGGTTCTTCCTCAAAGACAACATTCCTTATGTTCTCTTCCTTCCCAAAATCAACTTCCTCAAGAAATCTTGCATTTCCCGTCTCAAAAAAGAGTCTTGAAGTGGGATCATAAAATTTATAGACCCGAGAGCGTTCAACATAGCCAACGAAATAACAGCTAACAGTTCTAGAGTCCAGTTTTCTTTCGTGCGGTCTATAAGGCCGCGCCTCAGCTGGACGACCCCAAATGTGCAGGTGTTTCAAACTTGGTCTTTTATTAGTCCAAAGCTCATATGGGGTTTTGTTAACTGCTTTACTTGGCACCCTATTAAGGATGTAAACTGCGGTCTTTAAAGCTTTTCCGCAAAGAGACTCTGGTAAGGAAAATGATTAATCATGCTTCTCACCATATCCTTAAGAGTTCGGTTTCGTCGCTCAACAACACCATTCATGCTAGGTTTGCCTGACATAGTGTATTGCGGAACAATTTCACACTCTCTGAGGAAAATCACAAATGGTCTTGGATGTTGTTCTCCTGATCCATCATATCTGCCATAGTATTCACCACCACGGTCAGATTTGACAGCCTTAATTTTCTTTCCAAGTTGAAGTTCAACTTCAGCCTTGAAAGACTTGAAAACATCCAAGGATTGAGACTTCTCATGTATAAGATATAGGTTGCCGTACCTAGAGTAATTGTGTATGAACGTAATAAAATAATGTTGTCCATTCCAGGAAGCCACAGGAAAAGGACCACATATATCAGTATGTATTAGTTCTAAGACATCTTTAGCTCTTTCGACACCTAATTTCCTTTTGTGTGTCTGTTTTCCCTTTATGCACTCAACACAGACCTCAAAGTCTAATAA